>NC_050457.1:30645336-31001836 GCF_903995425.1 Onychomys torridus | reverse complement strand
CTCTCTTTATATTGCTCAAGCTGGCCTCGAACTTCTGAATTTGTGTGATCTTTCCATCTCAGCCTCCTGTGAGCTGTGGCTGTAGGGGTGCCTTCCTCTTCTCCCCCACTTCCCTGTTCCACTCCCCTCCCACTTACTTAATATTTACCTCTAGGAAAGACAGCCGGGTCTTCTGCTTTCAATCAACTTCTTCAAAGTTTTCAAATGGTCAAGAGTGAACAGTAACACAGCAATGAGTTATTCGATCCTCCTCATCATACAAGGGAGGCAACTGGACTCACAGTGGTTACTAGACTTAGCTGTAGTGTTGGAATGAGTTTCGGCAAAATAAAACCTGTAGTGATATATTGTGTATCCTAATAATGAGAGGACCAAGCCAGCCACTAGATTAGATGTAGAGGTCAGGCAGTGGTGGCACACACCTTTAATCCTTTCACTCGGGAGGCAGAGATCCATCTGGATTGGATCTCTGTGAGTTCAAGGCCACACTAGGCTACATGAGATTGGTCCAGTAGAGGAGAGAAACAGAGCCAGGCAGTGGTGGCCCACACCTTTAATCCCAGCACTTGAGATCTTATGCCTTTGCTTGGGAAGCAGACACCCATTTAATCCCAGGAAGTAATACAGCAGGACACAGAAAGTTATATAAGGCATGAGGAAACAGGAACTCACTCTCTTTAGGCTGAGGATTTCATAGAGGTAAGAACTAGTGGCTGGCTGTTCTGCTTCTCTGATCTTTCAGCTTTCACCCTGATATCTGGCTCTGGGTTTTTATTAAAAGACTATCTAAGATTTGAACCACAAAACCCAGCATAGATGGGAAAATGACAAGTTTCTGGAGTTTCATAGTTTGAACATGAGACCCAGCCACACCCTTTGCCCTGTGGCCTGTGGCATAATTGCATAACTGAAGTGTCTATAACGTCATCCCTAAATGGAAGCTAATAAAACACACATTAAGGTTGTGTGAACTAAATGGTAGCTAAAAGAATGCTTTGCCGAATAGGACAGACATTCAATAAACTTCAATTTCCTTTGTTTAAAAGACAAGCTATAAAAATAAGTGAAATATCTAGGAGCGTTCCCCTCAATTTATTTCAGGACACATGTAAATGAGGCAGTACTTCTGTTCTGATCTGATTTCTGCAATTCTTTTCATTTCTAATAAAACCCAGTGTATCTCCAGGAAATCTCCAAAAAGAGAATTTCCAGTAATAACAGAATCCAGGATTCTCAGGATTCTCACGATTCCCTCTGGGTGTCTGGACAGTATCAAGAGAGGACAGGGACTTCCTTGACTTGGGCCTGTAGCCCTCAGAAGGGGGCTGATGATCCCAAAGAGCCACATAGCAATCACTGAGACTCAGACTCTCTTAGAATTAGAGAAACTATCAGCCAGAGTAGAGTGTTGTGCATTTGAGCCACAGCCTTATCTGTGACATGAGAAAGAAGAAAGGGAAGATAATGCCATGATCAGCACAATGATACGTATTTGCATGTGTGTACACATGTACATCTCCATGTACCAGGAAGGAGACATTGTCAAAAAACAGTAAGTGACCTAGACATCAAGGAAACAATCTATTCCCCATAGTGTTTTTATTTTTTTTAGAGTTATGACTAGATGAAGGAGAAATTCAGGAGATGTAATAATACATCTTATGGTGATAACAGATTTGATATGGCTCAGGAAATTTTATTTGCAAAATTAGCTACGGGGTCACAAAGAAAGGCTGCAGATAGACTACAGAGCATTGGGCTACGGGGATTGCAGAGAGGGCAGATGAGGTCTGATCTAAGGAACACTTCCATCATGAATTTGGAAGAGGGTGTGAGGTGTTCTCTGTGTTCATGAGAACTTGCCTGTCATACTCAATCAGAATGGTGTGGGAACATTTATCAGCCGAAGTTGGACACAAAATGGCACAAAGAAGACAGGAGAGCCGGCCAAGAAAAGCTGCAGCCTTACATCTGTGGCGACTGTCCTCTTTGCACAGTGACTTGAGTGAAAATTTAATAACCGAGCAGGGCTACACAGACTTAGAGAAGAAGACGGGAAATAGTAAGAAATGCTTGTTGAAACAAGAAGTCGCTGGGGCACTCTCCTGTGCCGAGTTCTGCACTTGATACTCACCGTAAGTTTGGTGCTCCGAGGAATCTTAGATAAGGCCGTAAGACCTCAGAATCCTACAACAGGAGAAGAACTCACAATCCACCCACTCCTCAGCCTCTCTAGGAGCTTGATTCCAACCTAGCACCAAGTTCTCCCAGTGCCTGACCGCAGTACAGAGATGAATCCATACACAAACTATTCATACAAAATTAACTTCACTCAGCCTGAGGGATGACTGTAGGAGAGATGAAGCAAGGTTTTAACAAATTATATCAGATAGCTTGAGGGAATAACAATGGAAGTTGTTGTTGGAGGCGCATTCAGTGGTGTTTGGGACTCACATCAGGGGACTATACTCGATAACTGATGATGCAGTGCTGGGATAGGGTCCTGAAGGAGTCTTCAAAACATCCAAGTAAAGGCAGGTTTGTGTGTAGTGGTGTCAGGCAAGAGAACTGGGCACAGAGAGAGTCCCAGCTCTTGCCCCACCAAGCCATGATGGAGTAGTCACTTCCAACCCAGTGTCCTCCCTGTGGGGTTAAGGAACAGGACTGACTTGAGAGTCACAAACCCAAATTCCTTCAGAGTCCAGGTGAATAATGGCTGCAGGGCTAACCCTTCTCATCAACCCCCCACCCGAGCCTGTGATTCATGCCATTCTGAGCACAGAAGAGATCTTTATCAACAGAATGAAGAGGAATCTTTCCTGCCCGGGTTCTTGAACCAAGGTAGTCCATGAAACATTGGCAGAGAGTTTATTTCAATGACTCAAATGGTATAGGAAGTTTCCATCCCAGCCTTTTTCCTTTAGGCACCCACCAGCTCCCAAATCATGACACGAAGATTTATTATTAGTTTTGAATGTTCAGTCTACCTTAGGCTCGGTTTCTGGCGAGCTCTTTCAACTTAAATAAACCTGTTTCTTTTTAATCTATGTTTTTGCCTTGGAGATGTTTACCTTCTTTTGTTTCTGTAGATCTTACTTTCACTGCTTCTTGTTTCTGGCTGGCAGCTGCCTGGCTTCTGGCTCTGGGTGTGCCCCTCTCTTTCTCCCTCATTCTCTTTTTTTCTCTTCCTATTTATTCTCTCTGCCTGTTTGCCCCATCTATCCCTCTCCTGTCTAGCTATTGGCTGTTCAGCTCTTTATTAGACCAATCAGGGGCCTTAGGCATGCAAAGTGAAACAAATGCAACACAAGTTTACATAGTTAAACACATGCAGCATAAACAAATGTAACACATCTTGGCCCAGTTAATATAATTATTCCACAACAAGTTTCTATAGGTGGATGTGGGCTATGCGAGGACAGGAGCTTCCTCCCACTGAAAGGCATTCAAACATTCTGTTACTCAAAGGAAACACTCTTATATCATTATCACTCCAGTCTATTACTGGATTCCAGAGAAGAGAAGAGAAGAGAAGAGAAGAGGAGAGGAGAGGAGAGGAGAGGAGAGGAGAGGAGAGGAGAGAGAGTGGGAGAAGAGAATAATGAGGAAAGCAAGGCCCATAATTCAAGAAGTTACCACAGGACCCAACTTCAGTCTGTTCTGAAGAACCCAGGCTCATTATCTTGGAGAATCAGAGCTGACTAGACACTGCAGAATCTTTACATGGAAACAAACTGTGAGCCACAAATATAATCTTAGTTTTCAAAAGTAACTCTAAAAAGTAGATATATTTTACTTAACCCAATATGTTAAATTTTTCAAGTATAATCAACATAAATATGTAAGAATATATTTTAACTTCTCTTGTCCCCAAGACTTTGAAATTTGATAATGTATTTTACACATACAGCACCTCTCCATTTGTGCTGGTGACAGACATTCTCACATAGCTAATGGCTATAGTGTTGGTGAAGTTCTAAACTGAAGAGGTGAGAGGAAGGGGGGATGACTAGGAGGCAGATAAAAACACCTACAATTTGGAATACAGGTATATCAGAGAAAGCACGAAGAGACATGACACCCATAAAAATGATGAGTATATTCTACTCTTTTTTTTTCAAAATTTATTTTTTAAGCTACATATAGTAGAACCCAATCTTCATGGTGCACAGTTCTAAGGGTTTTGACAAATGCAGTGTTATGTGGAAGGTATAAGATTAAAGATAAAGAATACTGGGGACTCATAATGACCTCCAAATAGCAAAATAGTCCCTCCTGCTGCTCCCTCCCAGTCAGCCCTCCACAACTCCTCACACCTGTGGGGACCAATCTGCTCTGCAGGCTACAGCTCCCTCTGCCTGTCCCAGAATGTCACATGGCTGAAGTCACAGTGCTCATTCAGCAGCATGCGTTTGTGATTGATCTGTGTCATCTTTGTGTACATCATAATTTGTCTGTTGTTGCTGAGTTGCCCTCCATTATATGGTTGGACATGTTTGTCTAAAGATGATTGAGCTGTTCCTCATGTTTTAAAAACAAAGTCCATTTCCTTATAGATCCACTTACCTTCTTTTGATATTATTTCTAGGAGTTTGGGGCATAACAATGGCCACAGAGACTTCCCTTCTCTCTTGATTTTGTGAAGCAAGCATGGGACATGGCTTGTTTTCTGTTCTGTTCCTTCTGCATAGAAACCAGCACTATGTACTGAGAAGACGCCTACTCTCACTTCTCATTAAGTTGCCACAGATGAGCATATAGGTGGTACCTTTCTGGCGGTGGTGGTGTGTGTATGTGGGTGTGTGCATTCATGTCTGGGGGTGGCTGTGTGTGCACATGTGGCTTGCGTGTGCAGAGGGAAGTGGACAACCTCTGGTGTCACTTCAGGCACCATGCACCATTTAAACAAAAATAAAATAGGGTGTCTCCTTTACTTGGAACTTACCAACTAGATTAGGCTGGCTGGAAAGTGAGCCCCAGAGATCCACCTGTGTCTGCCTTTGCCTCTGTGTGAATATAAATGTGCTCCACTATGACTGGCACTTTTAAAATGGATTCTGGGGGTCAAACTTGGGTTCCCGTTCCTGCATGGCAGGCATTTTACTGATTGAGCCCCTCCTCAACCCCCGGCCCCTCTCTGCTTCTGGCATCTTTACTATGTCCCATTGATCTATGTGTTCATCCTAATAATAGCAACTCACTGCCTGCATTGTTACCACTGCTCACTAAGACTGGAAATCAAGTAGAGTTTGTACTGCAATTTTGTTCTTTTTCTAAATTCCTTTGGATGTCTTACCCCTTTCCTATTTTATGTAAGTACTACAAATGACTCATCAATATCAATAGAAGATCCCTTTAGCGTTTTTATAGGGATTTCTCTGAACCTCTACATCAATTTGGAAGGAATTGCCATGTTAACAAGTTAGTCAATCCATGAATATAGTAATCTCTCTGGTTTTGTTGTTGTTGCAGTTGTAGTGTTTTTAGAACTAGTATTTTTTTTTTAACTTTTAAGATACTAATTGGGTTGGGGATTTAGCTCAGTGGTAAAGCGCTTGCCTAGCAAGCGCAAGGCCCTGGGTTCGATCCTCAGCTCAAAAAAAGAAAAAGATACTAATTCTGTACTTGTTGCTATTGTAAATAGTATTGTTTTAAAACACCAATTCTAATTTATATAGGAATATGCAAGTACTTCTTATGTATTTACCTTGTATTTTGCATCCTTACAGAGACTGACTTAGCTCTAGGGCCTCTTTTGTATATCCTTTGAGAGTTCAGATTATAAACAGGCAGTGTGTGATTTGTGACTAGAGATTATTATCACTTCTTTTGCAATCAGTGAGCTTTTTATTTAATTGCTCATTGACATCACTTTTAGTGTGATACAGAATAGGAGTGAGCAGGAGGAAACCACCTGTTTCCCTGCATTGGAGGAGGGAGGAGGCATACAAGCTTCCCCAGTGCTACTACCTAGAGTCTCCTTTAAGTTGCCTTTTCTCTTCAAAGAGCATAGTTTATTGTCAAGAATAGATGTTGAATTTTGTTTTTGGAAGTCTCTGTATTAATTCTGAAAATTGATGTGGGATGTCCTTCTGTACATTGTCAATACATTTTGCTCTCATTGGTTGATAATAAAGCGTTTTGGCCAATGGCGAGGCAAGATAAGGTTAGGCAGTACCATCAAACTGAAGTTGGAGATAAAGAAGGGCAGTCAAGGACTCACCAGCCAGCCAGATGCAGAGGAAGCAAGATGAGAATGTCAAACTGAGAAAAGGTACCAAGTCACGTGGCTAAGCATAGAGAAGAATTATGGGTTAATTTATGTGTAAGAGCTAGTTAGTAATAAGCCTGAGTTACTGGCAAAGCATTTGTAAGTAATATTAAGCCCCTGAGTGGTTATTCAGGAACTATCAGGTGAGAGAGAACTGTCTGTTTACAGAAAATCAATTATTATTTTTCTTTTAGGTACACTATTACATGTCAGAAGATCTAAAAGAAAATTGGTTTCTTGTCAAAGTTCTTGGTTTTGTATAGGTCCAAATTTTTGTTGAATACCCTATTCCTTCTGCCTGAATCTTTGATAGCTTTCCCTACAGGGTAGAGATACTGGCAGTAAGTAATATGTTTTGTTTGTCTTATTTTAAAAATATATATTTATTTCTCCTCATCTTTCAAAGATATTTTTCCAAGTATAGCATTTGGGTTGACATCTTTTTGTTCTTTGAATTATTGTCATTCTAAGAAATTTTGGTTTGTATAGTTTCTAATAATAAATCTGTTGTAATTTGTATCTTTGTTTTTCTTCAATACATAATGTTATTTATGTTCTCTTAGCTGCTTTAAGATCTTACCCTCATTTTTCAATTGTAGCATATTAGATGTGATGTGGTTAGATAGAGGACTATACTTACCTTGTTTGGCTCTCTTGGAACTTAAAAACATATACATGGTCTTACTATTAGCTTGAGTTATTCTCTACCTGGAGAACCTCACAATGACCCCCACTCCCAACATGGATGCTGGAATTATGGGTGTGCACCACCTCACAGGGCTTCTTTGAACCATTGAATCTGTGATGTCATTCCTGTCATTCACTTGGGGAAAATCAGCTCTTATTGCATCTTTCTTTTTCTCTCCTCTGTTTCTAGAGTTCCAAGTACACCCACGCTAAACCATTCATTTCCCCACTGCCCTTAAACACTCGCTTTTCCCCCATCCTGTTTAGTGTGACCCTCTGCTACAGGTCATTTCTGTTGAAAAAGTTTGAAATCCACAAATTTTCCTTTCCTCACACGTGTTGAGGCCCATTGAGACTGCTACAGAGCTTATTCAAGGCTGTGTCATCTTCAGCTCTCTCATGTGACATTTGCCTACTGTTTCCATCCCCTTTCTAAATGACCCACCTTTTCTTCTATATTGCCCTTCTATCTCCTATTAGAGATATCAGCTTTCTGCAGTGGTGGTTTTGTGGCTGACGAGGTTTATTTTATGGAAGATTATTGCTAATTGAAAGTTTTTCCTACTAGAACTTTTAACGGATTAGCCAATTATTATTTTATTTCCTTGTCTGAAACTTTCGATATGTTGCATAGTTGAGTCTGATTCTGTTGTCTGGTTTATCTCTTTGTCATGTGTTGTTTTACTTCTTTGTAGTCATTCTTAATCACTTATATTTCCTGCTGAAAGCTGTATAGAGTAGTGGAGACTGAAATGCATAGGTTTGTAACTGGAAATGAGTGTGCCTTTCCCATACCATGTCTTTAATGTAGAGCTTTGTATCACTCTGATAAAAAATTGAAATGTGTTTAAGACTTACTGTGGCTATAACTACTCACAGTGAGTCATCTGCTACATATTCGTCTATTGACAGCTTGTACTCAGGATAGGATGTTTGATAAAGTGTTGTCGGTGTCTGCTTCACCCTTGGTATTAGATGAAATCTTCCTTTTGAACTTTAGAGAAGGTGTCTTTTCACATCCTCACAATTATCCCAGTAGGGCTCTGCTGTTCCTCGACATTTGTTAGTGGGGTGGTGGTAACAAGGGTACTGTTTGCTGTTCAGACAATGCCTCAGACATAGGTAGTCATTGAGTCATGTCTCTGAGACTGTGAAGATTCTTACTGCCTTCTCCTTTCCCTTATTTCCTTCAGGTTTAGAAGTTTTTGTGCTTTTTTTTTTTTCCTGTTTTTCCTGCGCTGCAATGAGTTTTCACCAATGTCTGAGGGGAAGGGTGCTTGCTTCTCTTTGATAAGTTTAAAACTTCTGTTGTGTGGAGAGGTAGGGGCCTGGAGTATCCTCACTTTTCCATAGTCCTGCCATTTGGCTCTTGAAATGGCTCTTGAAAACATGGCTGTCAGTGGACATTTCCCCATAACGCAGCATTATTTCTGTGTGTAAGAACACATGGCAGTGTTAGTGGGAAGAAAAATACAAGTGTATGAAAATCAAGAGGTTCTATACTATTTACATTACTAACCTATACTTGGCAGTGTTTTGTTTTGTTTGACCATTTTGTTAATGATTTTAGGTAAATTCTTTTTTTAAAGTATTTATTTGTTTGTTTACTCTGTATGTGTGTCTGAGTGTGTGTATACATACATACTGTATGTGTAAAGTATCTGAGAGGATCAGAAGATGGTGTTGAATCTCCTGGAACTGGGATTATAGGCAGCTGTGAACTGCCCAATATAGGTGCTAGGAACCAAACCTGGGTTCTCTGCAAGAGGGTAAGAGCACTCTCAAGCACCAAGCCACCTCCCCAGCCTCTGAGTGAGGTCCCATCAGGGTCCAGCTTCATCTGTCTAGGCAAGAAAATGTTTGGAACCCCATTTTTTTCCCAAACAGCCTCTTGCCATCTCTATAGATCTCTAGTAGGGCAAATAACAGCTGTGGACTTGCTATTTGGTGTGTGTGTGTGTGTGTGTGTGTGTGTGTGTGTGTGTGTAGTACACTGTCATTGTCATGGCTCATTGTTCTCATGAAGGAAAGAGTGACGGTCTTTCAGCTTACACATGTCTGATGATGTAAGATGTCCCTCTGTTTTTGTGAGACTGATGTCATAAATCTGATGTGTGTTTGAGGCTAGGTTTCATTCTGCCCTTCCACATGCTTCAGTCTTTTCTTTGGCATGATTTCTCAGATTTATCATAGCAGGTCCTGATGAAGAACAGAAAAACCTCTTCTGGTTTTCATTCTTTGACATATGCTACAAAGTCCTTTATGAATATTTTCCTATTGTTCTCTTTATCAAATCCATAAAACCTCCAGAATTTTCTTAAGTTGAGAGGATGTAAGTCATATTATTATGAATTTATTTATCTGTCTAACACATTGCAGGAGCCTTTTCTAAACCACATTTCCCATTTCAAAAGTACAAAGCCAGGAGGCTATTCTGCTATTTCACAAAAGACATCCCTCAATTAGTAGTGTGTCAGATGAAAGGGACACTTTGAATTGTGCCACCGTTCTGAACATAAGAAAACAAAGTCTGCACCTGTCATAACTGGGCGATGAGACATGAATATTCTATACATTTCTGATTAATCAAAATCCATGCAAAAATATCAGTCGGATCAGAGGAGTCAGAATTGATTAAACCACGTTTAGCTTATCTGTATTGTTCCAGTATCACACAGATTAGAATAGAAGCCACCCTGATACTGGAGGAACAAAAGGCTTGTCAACCTGACACTATTTTAAACACAGAAACAAATGGAATCTTGCAAACCAATCCTGATGAACTAAACCTGACTCTACCTTGAAAGGCATAATGGTATTTTTATGATTTTAATATGGTTATCAGCACAGCCCTTCTCCTCTGGGGTATCTAGACACATAATCTTCACATGGTAAAAAGTAAGATCTTCAATTTAAAAAATGGATGGCCTGTGTATGCCAGCCACATACAGGAAACCACAAGGCATACTTGTTTCTGGGGTGATTAAAACCTCACTTGAAAGGACTGCTTTGCATGTGGAACATTTCTCGGCAAAGGATGGACAGCTTCTTTGTCTTTAAAGAGCTTCAAAGAATATACAGAGGGGAAAGCGTGCACAGAGCAGGGACTCAGATGTGTGAGGTAAGGATGGCATCAGCATGTTATACTTAGATGATAACCAGGGACCCTTTCTCCTTGTCTCTCTCCCAAGTGAAATCCATGCAGGTAGAAAGGGTGGAACTAATCCCAACCTGACTTCTTGCGGTTTCAACTGTGCTAAGGAGCCTGGAGACTGAACTTGATCCTAACTGAGGATGTGGTAATGGAGGCGGCTGCAGGAGCTCTTCCGAGCCTGGCGGCAGGAGAGGGTGTAGCAGGCAAAAGTGGATGAGACTACACCGTGGAAGTAGCTGCTGTGTTGGGTTTTTTACTGTCCTGTTACTCGCCTGAGGTTTCGGCCTCACACACTCGGAGAAGCAGGAAGGGGAGCCAAACACACACAAGCACGCCCCTGGCGTTCTTTGTTTTCTCTATTTTGAAATTCATTCCCGTTCGGCTCCCGCTGCCCACTCCTTAAGGAAACTTGGCAGCCTCCCTGCCTCCAGTGAGGCACATCCGCTTTGCTGATGGAAGTACCTGGGGATGCCCTCGCAAGAGGTGTGGCGGTGCGCTCTTGCAGTAGGCGTGTGTGTGTGTGTGTGTGTGTGTGTGTGTGTGTGTGTGTGTGTTAGATTTCATTTCTGCCGAAAGCTATTAATGCTTTCATTAAAGCCCATTCTCACTTTTTGTTTTTTAAGAAGATAATAGCTCGGGGTGGGGTGGGGGGGGGCAACACAAATTTCAAAATCCGCAATTCGCTCCATTCCAAACCAATTAGCAATCAGAACCGCTTGTGTGCTTCTACCAGGCTTCTACTTCAGTATCACAACAGCTCTCCCTAAATCGAGTCGATTTAAAACAATCTCACTAGACGCCCCCCCCCCCGCTTCTGCTTTTAGTGAGCCCCACTCTATCCCTCTTCATATTTACTTAATATCTACAAACATTGGCTGGCAACTCAGAGGAACTAGTGTGTGGTATTAGCATTTGTGCAGCGAGGACCAGAGCTTCGAACCCAAAGTGTGCTCACCCCTTGTGTAGCGTTTTGTTCTACTTGTCTACTTGAGTTGGTGTGAAATTCCATTCTACATGAACCCACTGGGAGGAGAAATGGAAAGCTAGAGCACTTTTAAATCCGACTCATCTCAAATTCTCCAGAGAAGAGATCCATTTTGAAAAGACTTTCTCTAAGCGTGGTTCATTTATGCCAATACACTACACACTCACAGCCACAGCACCTTCAGCAGATGAGAAGTCGTTCTAGGACTTCTGACTCGGTGTGTGAGCTTGGATGACTCTATTCCCCTGTGAACACCAAGGCGACAGCAGAGGTTGCTGAATACATGACCAATACATGTTTGACAAGAAGTGAAACCATTGTACAAACTATTGTGCGCCCCCCCACCCCCAAACGGAGAAACAGACAGGCAGACAGACCTCTTCATAAAACTGTGCACAAGAAAATCTAAACTGGAAGTGACAAAATACTGGTGGAGTCATGTGTACAGATCTCAGTGTTAAAATCTCCAGGAAAAGCAAGTCATCAGCGTATGCATCCCATAACTGTGTGTGCCTATCTCTTAGAGCTCCACCAGGCTCTTATAGTGAGTACTAGAGAAAAGTCCTGTCATAAAGTTCATTAGTGAAAGAGGAAAAGGAACTTTTTTTTGAAACATGATATAGTGTTTTGTTCTTCTTATCAAGGTCTACCCTCAGGAGAAACTAATCAGAACTAACCTGGTGGCATTATTATTATTATTATTTTATTATTTTGTAAAGCCCTGAGCTTGCCTACTATGTACAAAGCCCTTCACTGCATTAACTAGGTATGGTGACAATCTATAATCTCAGCACTTGAACAGTGGAAACAAGAGGATGAGGAATCCAAGGTCACCTTCAGTTACATAGAGAGTTCAAGGTTTAGCCTGGGATGTGAGAGACAGCCTCAAAACAAACAAACAGATCAAACAATGGACTAAAGAAGGGAAATACACAATCCAGCATCTTCTAGCAGTGCCCAAGTGGTATGCAATAAAGACACTGAGAAGTACTTGTGAAGTTCAGGGGTACAAGCTCACTAAAAGATCAATACCTAAATCATAGGACTACAAAACACTTGTCTTTTCTACATCCTCTACCATCCCATTACCAAAGGCCTGTTTACAGCAGGTTCCCTCCTAAATGTTGTGACTAGATATCAAAGGAGAAAAATACAAATCATACAAACACATAACAAGACAAAACAAACAAACAAAACCAACTTGAAGAGAGAAGGCAAACATTAGGATTGATTTCAGATGTGCTAGGGATGTTGACATTATCAAACTTGGAATTTTAAAATAACTACAATTAATATGCAGGGGACATATTAATATGTCCATTAATATGTAGTGGACGAAGTAGATACTAGGAAAGAACACATGGGCAAAATAAGTAGAGATAAAATCGTAAGTGAAAGACTAGAAATCAAAACCACCATGAAAGAAATAGACAGTGCCTCTAGCGAATACACTGGTAGACCAGGCATGGCTAAGGAAATGTCACTGATCTTGAGACTATTACAGCAGAAAGTTACAAAACTAAAAAAGGGGGGGGAAATGAGCAAATTCTCAATAATATTAAAATTTCTATAGTTGTAAATGGTGCAAAAGAAAATATGAAACACTACAAGGAGAAAGACAGAAAGGAGCAAAAGAAATGCTTTGAAAAGTGACTGATATTTTCCCTAAATTAATATTAGACATTGAGTGATAGCTGGAAAAAGATCCAAAACACTAGGCAGGATAAATATCAGAAAACCAGCCCTGGGCATATCGCTTTCAAACCACAGAAAATACAACAGGAAAAAAAAAAATCCCAGAACAAAGAGGGAGGAAAAAAAGGACTAACTAAAAATAAGATTTCCATCTGACTTCTAAGAAATCATACACATACACAAAAAGAAAATAGAGTAAAATAGTAAAAGTTTTGACAGAAATACCCCTCCCCCCACCTGGAATACTATTCTGTATGAAATCTGTCCTTTAAGAGTAAAGAGGGGCCCCAGATGGTGGTGGCGCACACCTTTAATCCCAGCACTCAGGAAGCAAAGCAAATGGATCTCTGTGAGTTCGAGGCCAGCCTGGTCTACAGAGTGAGATCTACACAGAGAAACTCTGTCCTGAAAAACCAAACCCTGTCCCCCAAAAAAGAGTAAAGAGGGGCATGAAGAAATGGTTTACTTCATTAAGAATGCATACTGGCTGGGCGGTGGTGGCGCACGCCTTTAGTCCCAGCACACTAGAGGCAGAGGCAGGCGGATCTTTGTGAGTTTGAGGCCAGCCTGGGCTACCAAGTGAGTTCCAGGAAAGGCGCAAAGCCACACAGAGAAACCCTGTCTTGAACTACCCCCCCCCAAAAAAAAGAATGTATACTGCTCTTGTAGAGGAGTCAAGTTCTACAGTCTGCACATGCAGATCCAGAGAACCAGTGCCCTAGTCTGACCTCTGGCCACTTTCATACATGGGCTTTTTCTTTCTCTGTCTCTCAGATAAAATAGTCCTTTTTAAAAGAGAAGAATAAAGACTTAAACAAACAAAAATGGAGGGAATTTGGTGCCAGGAGACAGGACTTGAAAAAAATATCAAAGGAGGTGTTTAGAAAGAAGGAAATTGAGTTGTGAGTAAGATGGAGGGTCAGAGTCTGCTTCAATGTGAGCTGGTAGAGGAGGACGTCAGAATAAGAAAATATGGACTTTATCTCAAATAGAGATATAGAGGTGGAAAGAGTGGGGGCAGGTGGAGAGGTGTAACACAGACCCACCTGCCCAGGGCTGGCACCAGTGGGCTAGGCCTTCCTTCACCAATCAAGAGATGCTCTACATATATACCTTCCTTCATCAAGAGATGTTCTACATATATACCTTCTTCCTTCATCAAGAGATGCTCTACATATATACCTTCTTCCTTCATCAAGAGATGCTCTACATATATACCTTCTTCCTTCATCAAGAGATGCTCTACATATATACCTTCTTCTTTCATCAAGAGATGCTCTACATATATCCTTTCCTTCATCAAGATGCTCTACATATATACATTCCTTCATCAAGAGATGCTCTACATATATACCCATAGGGCGATCTGATGGAAGCAATTCCTCAGTTAAGACTTCCTCATCCCTGGTGTGTCAGGTTGACAAGAATAGCTGTCACAAGTCTCTCCTTTATCAACTTGATACACACACACACACACACACACACACACACACACACATACACACACACACACACGCATCACTTTAGACACATCCTTTCTCTCTTGTTTGTCCCCAGGATCTCCTATAAATATTATAAAACAAACTACAGCACAACATTAAAAGTCCCACAGAGAAGTAAGCAGAGAACAGTGTTGATGTAGAAAATTATTTCCAAAAGTGGTTTAGTTTGTCCTGCCCAGGAGGGAATGGGAATTGAGCCTTCAAGAGAAGGACCCTCAATAAGAAGACCCCTCCTCCAAAAGGAAAAAGAAAAGCAGAAGAGACACTCAAGCCAAAGAATTCACAAATTGTAACACTCAATTACAAGAAAATGAAAAAGTAGGACAGCATGTCTCCTTCAAAAGATAAGGGCTCTTCAACTACTAAATTCAAAGATACTAAAATAGGGAAAACGTCAGGTGATGATTTAAAAAACCTTTTGATAAAAAATGATGAATGACCCAAAGATTGTTGAGAGTAAGACAACAACAACAAATGTTGGAAATGAAAAACTCAAATGATACTTTTTAAAAAAGAAGTAGAAAGCATCACCAATGGACTTGATGAAGCAAAAGGGGAAAACATCAGGGATGGAGAACGGGTTGATGCAATGGAGTCCTAGTATGCTTCTCTCTTGCTGTGATGAGACATTGACCTACCAAAATTGGAAGGAGGGTTTATTACACCTTATAGGTTATGGTCAATCATTGAGAGAAGGCAAGGCAGGAACCTAGAGGCAGGAACTGAAGCAGGAAAAATGTAGGAATGTTGCTTATTGGTTTGTTTCTTACTTCTTCTCAACCAGCTTCAGGAAGCGGGCTAGGTTTCCAGAACCAGGCATGATTTCCCTTCTGTAGATTGGGCCTTATCTCTAATTAGGCAGCTGTTGATGATCACTGAGATGTGAATGCCACTTCTGCTTTATGTATATCTTGCCCTGCAGGTAATTGTCATGGTTCATAGGTGTTATACATGGGCAAAACTGTTTGTTTCCCTCCCTTGGCAGCTTGCACAGTATTTTCTTGAACTATGGAAGCTGGATCACAGGAGAGAGGCTTTTAGGTCAGATCCAGTCATCTAAGTCACATGACCTAAGTGTGTGGCGTCTTCAGTAATATGGGCCCACACTTAACCATTGAAAGACAACCAAAGTCTACAAGGATTATTTATTTTGTTTTGGGAGTCACTTGGACTACTCTGACCAACCCTTTGAAAGGAAGTTTCTCATGTTTGGCACCAGAGTTTTGTTAGTCTATAATTCTTATGGGGAATATTGTCAGCTTAAGTGGCAAAGCCATATTTTAAAATGAATAAATTTCAAGACAAACACAAATTAAGGCAGTTCATGTCCACAAATTAAGTCAGTACTGCAGAAGATCCTAATGTGAATACTGTGTGAAAATAGAAAAAAAGACGATCTCAACCACTACAACACAAGAAAAAAAATGATGAGAGGACTGACTGAACAAGGGAGAGCTAAGAAGAAATCTGCTCTACTGAACACAGTGAATGGGCAAACTCCTGCTGGTAACAGGGGATAAAATAAAGAACAAACAACAATTCAACTAGTTAGACAAGAAACCCAAAATTACAGTAATTAGTAAATATCTCTCAATAATAACATTAAATATAAATAGATTCAACTCACCAATAAAAGAACATAAGAGTAACAAACTAACTAAAACTAGATCCAATGGTTTGTTGTCTCCAAAAAACATAGTTATCTGGTAACCACACCCAAAGACTGAGAGTCAAATATTTGAAAGCAATCTATTAAGTGAATGAAAACTAAAAAAAAAAAAAAAAAAAAAAAAAAAAAAAATCTAGCAAAGTCTCTTTCTGATAAAGTACATTTCAGACCAAAATTAGTCCAATGAAATAAAAGACTGCTACATATTACCAAATGGAACAATTCATGCAGAAGATAGAAAAAAATGTAAACATATGTGTACCAAACATTGGAGTTCCCAACTTCATAAAACAAACAAAAATGAACATAAAATTTCAGATAGATCCTGATACAATAATCATGATTTTAATACACCACACTTATTTTTTTTTAAAGATTTATTTATTATGTATACAGTGTTCTGCCTGCATGCCAGAAGAGGGCACCAGATCTCATTACAGATGGTTGTGAGCCACCATGTGGTTGCTGGAAATGGAACTCAGGACTTCTGGAAGAACAGCCAGTGCTCTTAACCTCTGAGCCATCTCTCCATCCCTCACACTTACCTTTATATATGCCATCCAAACTAAAAATTAACAACAAATCTTCAGCATTTAACTGAACCATAGACAAAACCTTCTCACAGAAACAGAACATACACTCTTCTTAGCAGCCCATAGAACTTCTGTAGAATAGACTCCATGCTAGGCCTCAAATTAAGTCTTACAAAATACAGAAGAGTCAAAATAACCTTTTGCATCTTTTTAGACCATAGTGCAATGATACTAGAACTCGTTGGCAAGAGAAGTTGCAGAAAGTACAAATACATAAAAACTGAACAAGACACTACTGAAAATTCCACTGGTCATTGGAAAACAAAATTAGAAAGGAAATGAAATTGTTTCTAGAATTAAATTAAAATGGAAGCATAACTTGCAAGAATCTTTGGGATGCAGCAACTCTAAGAGGAAAGTGTAAGCCATACAAACTTACCCATACCAAAAAAAAAAAAAAAAAAAAAAAAAATCGGAGAAATCTCAAATAAATAATCTAATGATGCACCCCAAGTTTCTAAAAAAACAAGAATAATCCAAAGCTAAACACAATAGACGACAATAAATAAGAAAGATTGGGAAAGAAACTGGTGAAATGTGGACTAAAAGAACAATGCACACAATAAATCAATGAGTTGTATTAAAAAAAAACAATATTGGCAAACTGTTAGCCAAACCAACCCAAAGGGGAGGCCCACATTAATAAAATTAGAGATGAAAGGGGGGGATTACTACCAATTCCAATGAAATGTTGAGAACTATTAGGAGTCTTTTTGAGAATTTATATTCCCAAAACCTGGAATGTTTTAGAGAAAATAGACAAATTTCTAGACATGATCTACTAAATCAAATCAAGAAATCATAAACAACTTTTAAAAATCCATAATAACCAATGAGATAGAAATAGCAATAAGAAGTCTGCCAACAATAATAACAACAATAGCAAAAAGCTCAGGAGCAAATAAACTCTCCGCCAAGTCCGACCAAACCTTTGAGGTTGAACTAACACCAATGTTCCTCAAACTGTTCTATGATATAGAAAGAAAAGGAACAGTCTATGAAGAGAAGACTTCATTCTTTGAAGTCATTGCTGCCCTGATACACCAAACTGGATAAAGACACAACAAATAAAGAAGACTACAGAGGAATTTCCCTGGTATATGTAGACATAAATTATCAATAAAATTCTTACAAATAGAATTTGAGAATACTTTAAGATGAACATGCACCATGACCAAGTTGGCTTCATTCCAGGGATACAAAGGCAATTAAATAAAAATAAATCAATAAGTAAAACTCAGCACATAAACTTCAGTACAGAAATAGCATAGTAATTTATACAACAACAACAACAAAAAAGGCCTTTGGCAAAATTGAGCACCCTTTTACAAGCATTTTGAAGAAACTAGGATTAAAGGGAACGTAACTCAACATTATAAAGGTGAGAGATACAAGCACATAGCCAACATCACACTCAATAGTTAAGCAGCATTTCTTCTAGAATGTACAATGAGACACAAGTGCCTATTCTCTCCACTTATCCAGTATAGTGCTCAAAGTCTTATCTGGAGCAATAAGACAAAAGAAAGAAAGAAAAGTTTCCAAATAGGAAAGGAAGAAAATAATTTATCCCTATTTGCAGACAGTATGTTCCTGTACTTAAGAGACCCTGAAAATTCCATTAGAAATACTTAGATCAGATAATGATTTCAGTAAAGTGGCAGGACACAAAATTCAGTGTATAAATATCAATATCTTTTCTGAAAGTCAATGAAGAACCTACCAAGAAAGCAATCAGTGGGTCTGATGGCTTACTGGGGAAAAATACTTTACTGAAACATACATGGGAGGAGAGAACTGACTCTCACAATTTTTTTCTCTGTTATCTACATCTGTAGTATGGAACATATGTGTGCCTCAAATCAACAAATAAATGTTTAAAAAAAATAAAAATAAAAAACAGAAAGAAATCCTGGAGAAAATACCATTCCCAAGTGCTTCAAAAACAAACAAAACAAACCAAACTAGGAATTAATATATCCAAGGATGTGAACAGTGAAACATTTAAGACATTGAATAAATAAGGAAAAGAAAAATAGAAGATGGAAAGACCTCTCATGTTCATGGGCTAGCAGAATTAATTTTGTGAAAATGGTTATATTACTGAAAGTGTTTTATAGATTCAAAGCATTTTCCATCAAAATTCCAATAACATTCTTCACAGATGTAGGGGGAAAACCCCCTCTAAAATCTTTATGGAAGCATGAAACACCAATCTTGAGCAGAAAGAACAACCCAAATTACATTATAGAGCTATAGTAGCAAAACCATCAGGGTACTGATACCAAAAAGGTATGCAGAGCAACAGAATAGATTAGAGGACCCCAAAATTAACCCACATAGTTGCAGCCACCTAATTTCTGACAAAGCTTTCAAAATTGGGGAAAAAAAGAAGCTTCATTAACAAACGGTGCTAGGATAGGTGTATTTTCATGTGTAGAAGAATGAAACTAGATCTACATGTCTCACCTGAGACAAAAATCAGTCAAAATAGATCGAAGATCTTAATGTTTGGTTTAATGGAAATGCTAAATGAAAATAGAAAAATATTTAAGGACTCCACTACACACACACACACACACACACACACACACACACACACACACACATGAATACACACAAAAAGTCATCCATAGGCTAATGGGCTGACTAGATAGTTCACAGAGGAAGAAACAGAAATGCCAGAAAATACTTGAAAACATGTTTAATATGAAAACATTTTCCTTAGTGAAAACAGACATCTATAGAGCACTTCATCCAATGGCAGCAGAGTATCAATTACCAAGATAGACCACAATTCTGGGCCAAAAGACTTACCTTCAAAAGCTTAAAGCACTACAAACCATACAATGTCTGCTTTTGGGATACAGTAAGATTAAACATAACTGAAAACAATAGCAGAAAGAGAACTGGAAATTCAGTTGTGCAGATTATCAACAATAACAAATGGGTCGACAAATTCACAAAATTTTTTAAAAAAATTGAACTGAATGAAAATGAAACCAAAGCTCATCAAAATTTATGGGATACAGCAAAAACAGTGCTTAGAAGGAAATTTATAGTAATCAATATATACTAAAAGGAAACACATAAAGATCAATCATATAAGCTTCCACCTTAGAAAGCTGAAAGAGAGCGGTGGTGGTGCACACCTTTAATTCAAGCACTCAGGAGGCAGAGGCATGCAGATCTCTGAGTTTGAGGGCATACTCGTCTACAGAAGAAGTTCCAGGACAGCTGGGCTACACAGAGAAACCCTGTCTCAAACCCCCTCAAACAAGCAAACAAATACATACATACAAACAAACAAAACTCTATCTTGAAAAAAAAAACAAAAAACAAAACAAACAAAAAGAAAACTAAAAGGAAGAAAGAAAATTAAATCCAAAGTAAATAGAAAAGAAACAATAAAAACTGGATCAGAAACAAGTGATATTGAAAATAGAAAATCAACTGTAAGGAATCAATTAAACTATAAGTTGCCTCTTTTAAAAGATCAATAAAAATTACAGAGTGAGATCCAGGACGGCCAAGGCTACATAGTGAAACCCTGTCTTGAAAAAAAATCAATAAAATTGACAGGCTAACTCAGAAAAAAAGAGAGGTTATAAATTAGTAATGTTAGGAACAAAAATGGGGACATAATTATAGACTCAACAGACATTAAAAGGATAGTAAGAGGTTGTTCTCAACAACTTGGCTCACAAACTTGATGACCTGGGTGAAATGCAACAATGAATGCTTAAGGGATGTAATTTGCCAAAACTCACACAAGTAGGTAACCTGAATGGGCTTTTTCTATGGCACTAAAGAGAATGTATGAACAAGGCAACTAACAGAAGAAAGAGTTTTTTGGGGGGCTTACAGTTTCTCAGCCTGGAGTCCATGACCACCACAGCAGGGAGCATGGCAACAGGAAGGCAGACATGATGCTAGAGCAGTAGCTGAGAGCTTACATCCTTATCAGGAATTGGAGGCAGAAAAAGCAAACTAAGAACGGTGTGAGCTCTTGAAAGCTTCAAGCCCAGCTCCAGAGACACACCTCCTCCAAAGCAACACCTCCTAATCTTTTCCAGATGGTTTCACCAACTGGAGACCAAAAATTCAAATATAAAAGCCTATGAGGACCATGCTCATTAAAACCATCACAACGATGATATCTTTTAAAGACATTGAGTCAATAATTCATTACCTTCAGAACAGTAAGCACTGTACTCAAAGGAATTCACAGGTGAATTTTACCAAGTATTAAGGAAAAGAAAATTACACCAATTCTTTACAATATTTTTCAAAAGACAAACAAAAGAGTTACTCTCTCTATAATTCTAGAAGTCTAACATTATTTTAATACATAAATCAGGTCAAGATATTTTAGGCAAGAAAAACTAAAATAGTCTCTTGCTGTGGGGTGGTCTTTTTGTATGCTGTGAATATGTGTTGCTACCATTGGTTAATAAAGAAGCTGCTTTGGCCTATGGTAAGACAGGTTATATCCAGGTGGGGAATCCAGGAGAGACACAGGGAGAAGAAAGGCAGAGTCGAGGCAGATGCTTAGAGCCGTCAGGGGGGACAAGACGTAATGGAACACAGGTAAAGCAATGAGACACACGGCAATGCACAGATTAATAGAAATGGGTTAATTTAAGATGTCAGAGCTAGTTACTAATAAGCCTGAGCCATAGACCAAACAGTTTGTAATTAATAAAAACCCTCTGTGTGTTTATTTGGGACCAAGCGGCTGCACAATACAGGAAAATTTTCGTCTACAATCTCTAATGAGTATAGACACACTATATTAACAAGCTGAACACAACATGCACAAACAACCCTCACCACACAGATGGAGTTATCCCTGGTATCCAAAAGATAAGTCAACTTTTGAAAACCAATTATTGTAACTATCAGTCAATAGACCCAAGAAGGACAAGTATGCAATTTACAGATTCACAAATGGAATTTTACAAAACACCCTGCAGAAATAGAAATTTATTCAGTCTAGTAGGGAAGATCTCTACACTGCCAAAGATCCCCTGCAAATTGTGTCATATTTATTGCTGAAAAATTTAAGCTTTCCCATGAAGATTGGGAGCAGGCAAGATATTACCTCTCACCGCTATTTTTCAATATTGTATTGAAAGTTCAAGAGAATACAATAATATAAGAAGATAAAATAGAAGGTTTGCTAAGTAGGAAGAAGAAGTAAATCTGTATTTGTTCAAAGATGGCATGCTTATTATGCAGAAAATCCAAAGGAACTAACAAAGCTTCAGGAAATAATAAACAATTATAGCAGCATGTATAAAGAATACAAAAATTAAGATGCTTTCCTGTATCACAGTCACAACCAAATAAAATGTGAAATATACTGTCATTTACATTAGTATCCAGTAATATAAGTTTTAATCTAACAAGATGGGTGAGATTTTATAAATAAATATGATGAAAAGTACAACACTATGAAGGAAGAGATAAATAAAAAAAACAAAATAAATTGAGCATTATACCTTGTTTATAGATAGAATATAAATATTTAGTATTACCAAGATGTAAGTTCTTCTCAATTTGATTTGTAGATTTAAAGCAATACCAATCAAAATTCCCCTAAGATTATTTTGCAGCTGTTGACAAACTGAATCTAAAGTTAGTATGGAACACAGTAGATTTGGAATAGCTGACATAATATTGAAGAAAAACAAAGACAGAGGGCTAATTCTACTCAATTCTGGTATCTAATATAAAGTTAAAATAATCAAGACTGTGATATTGGGAAGAAAAAAAATGACCTTTCAATCTTGAAAAACATGCAAACCAGTAAATCAAAACACAGACCTTATATCCTTCACAAAAATTACCTGGAAAAAGACAAAAAGAAAAAGAATCGTGAACCTAAATGTGAGTCATAAACCAGAAATCTCCTAGAAGAAAACAGAAGAGCAAATCTATATGACTATGACAATCAAAGGCACAAAATAAATAACTGATAAGCTGGACTTCATTAGTATTATAATTTCTGTTAGCTGGAAAAGGATTGTCTATAATATTCAAAGAACTCTTAGCACTAAGTACAGAGTCTGGGGGGATGGTTTAGTCAGTACGGTGCTTGCTTTACTTGTTCAGTCCTCAGAACCCAGGTGAAGAAACCTGGCGTTGTGGTGTGAACTTGTAATCCCAGCACTTGGTAGGTGGAGACAAGAGGATCCCTGGAGCTTGATAGCTGATCACCAGACCTACTATGTGAGCTCCAGGCAGAAATAAGCTGGTATGTCTTAAATGAGGTGGATGGAGTACCCGAGGAATGACATCCAAGGATAGAAATACAAGAAGCTAGTACATAAATAGATATTGAATATTATATGTATTAGGCAGATATATGCTAAAACATGTATAGACTGAGGTTTGTATGTGTGAGTGTGTGTGTGTGTGTGTGTGTGTGTGTGTGTGTGTGAGTGTGTGTGTGTATGCAAGTAACAGCAATTTAATAGAAAAGGGGGACATGAATTTTAAGGAGAGCAAGGGAGTATATGGATTTGGTGGAGGAAAAGAAAAAGAGAAATGATGTAATTGTGCTATAATCTCTCTCAAAAAAAAAAAGACAGCATAGCATACATGATTAAATGCAAAATGGTACAGCTATATTTTGGAAGGCAGCTTTACAATGCTAAACAAAACTTATTCTATACAGACATGGTGGTATATGCCTGCAATCCAAGCACTTGGGAAGTATAAGGAAAATCATAAGTTCAAGGTCATCTGGGCTCCATAGTGCATTGAAAGTTAGCTTGAGCTGCATAGCAAGACCTTGACTCAAAAAAAAAAAAAATCAAATGAATCTGGACACACTCATCATACAATATAGTAACAAAATTCTAGATAGCTACCTGGATGAATTAAAAACATGTTCATTCAAAAACCCACTCATGAATATTTATAGCAGTTTTGTTCATAATTGCTGAAAGTCAGAAGCAACAGAGATGTCCTTCAGTGGATGAGCAGATAAATACACTGTGGTACTAGTCTATCCAGGATAGAATATTTTTCAGCACTAAAAAGAAAGGAGCTGTCAAGCCATGAAAAGACACAGAGGAAACTTAAATGCCTATTATTAGGCAGAAAGCCAATCTGAAAAGACTCCAGCTGTCTGTCACTCTGGAAAAGACAAAATCCTGGAGACAGTGTCTTTGTTACTTTTCCTGTTGCTGTGATAAAATGCCATGATGAAAGCAACTTAAGAGAGAAAGGGTTTGTTCTGGCTCACAGTTCCAGGATGCAGTCCTTTGTTCACAGGAGTCATGGCAGCAGGGACATGAGGGGGTTAGTCACACTGTGTTCACAGTCACAGCTCATCATTCACGGGAGTCATGGCAGCAGGGACCTGAGGGGGTTAGTCACACTGTGTTCATAGTCACAGCTCATCATTCATGGGAGTCATGGCAGCAGGGACATGAGGGGGGTTAGTCACATTGTGTTCACAGTTAGGAAGCAGAGAGCAATGGACAATGAGTGCATACTTTTGCTCCAATTTATTTCTTTTCTCATACAGTCCAGGGAATAGTGTTACCTGAAGTGCATAACTCTTCTCACCTTGATTAACAAAATCAAGATATTACCCTAAGCTAATTCCTCACAGGCATCCCCAGAGGCCAATCTCCCAGATGATTCTAGCTTCTTTTAAAATGACAAATAAAACCAACCATCCCTGACACTAAAAATGATCAACAGCTACCTGAGGTTAGGGACAGTTAAATGAAGAACAGAGGATTCTGAAGACAATGAAACTATTCTTGAAGTATCATAATGGTGGCTACATCACAGTGCATAGTTTTTCCCAAACCGAGAGAATGTGTAGCAGCACCAAGACTAAGCACTAATGTGAATGGCAGACTTTAGATGATTATGATACATGTTAATGAAGGTTCATCAGTTCTCAAAACTGTACCATTCAGGTACGTGTGAAGAGGTGATAATTGAGGTGATTATCCATGGGAGAGCAGGAAGATGCTCAACTGTACTGTCAAAAGTACTCTAAAAAGTCAAGTCCATTTAAAAATATATGTTGTAA
This sequence comes from Onychomys torridus, assembly GCF_903995425.1. Taxonomy (NCBI): domain Eukaryota; kingdom Metazoa; phylum Chordata; class Mammalia; order Rodentia; family Cricetidae; genus Onychomys; species Onychomys torridus. The sequence continues at coordinate 30,977,221 of NC_050457.1, read as the reverse complement.
TAACTTGCACTAAATCTGTTCTCATACATACCCTAGAATATGTTTTATTGGGGGGGGGTGTCAATTGATGAACAGTTAGTGATCAAATTTATATAGTTCAAAAGGCCAATAATTGAACATTTTTAAAAAATCCATATCTTAATTAGGTTTCTTAATCAATGACCAAAGTTAATTAAGCAGGAACCTCGTTAATGCAAGAAATTTGAGGCTGGAGAGATGGCTCAGCAGTTACAAGCACTTACTGCTCTTGCAGAGGACCTGGGTTCTGTTGCAAGCACATATACCAGGCAGCTCACCTATAATTCCACCTCCAGGTAATCCAATGTCTTTTTCTGGCATCTGCAGGCACTGTACACAGGTGGTACACACACACACACACACACACACACACAAGCCAAGCTAAGCTAAGGCTGGGCATTTATAAGTAAGAATAAGCCTTCAAGAGTGATTTATTTGGGAGCTGGGTGGCAGACCCCCCAGAAAGAGCAAAACCAAACAACAGGTAGGCTTTGAGGTCTCTTTTCTCAAGCTTCACTCAGTGTGACAGTCAGTTGACTTCCTGTTGCCTTCTGGTCAAGACGTAGCCAGCACCACATCTGCCTTTATGCTCCCATGCTACTCGTCATGATGAGAATGGACTGAGCCTCTGAAACTGTAAGCTACTGCCTCAATTGAATATTTTCTTTGTAAGAGTTGCCATGGTCATGCTGTCTCATTCCAGCAATAAAAACCTAACTAATTGGCTGGAGAGATGGCTCAGAGGTTAAGAGCACTGCTTGCTCTTCCAAAGGTCCCGAATTCAATTCCCAGCAACCACATGGTGGCTCACAGCCATCTGTGATGAGATCTGGTGTCCTCTTCTGGCCTGTGGGACTATATGCAGACAGAACACTGTATACATAATAAATAAACCTTTAAAAATGAGTAAATCTGGGGTTGGGGATTTAGCTCAGTGGTAGAGCACTTGCCTAGCAAGCGCAAGGCCCTGGGTTCGGTCCTCAGCTCTGAAAAAAAAAAAAACCTAACTAAGATACATGCACACACACACACATCATAGACACAGACACAGACACACACACACGTATACACATACTTCCATACATATACATACACAATACATACACACACAAATAATAATAATAAGACAAAAAGTAAGACGTGTAAGCAAAGGATCAGAAATAAGTAGCTATTTGCAGAGAGCTCATTGCCGGGAGCTGCTGAAGAGGGAGGGAGGGTAGGAAGAAGAGGAAGTGATGATGAAGGCTATGACATGAAGAATCGGAATGGCGCTTCGTATAAGATGCAAGTGGTGACAATGGCATTGGCTGAATACAAAATTTCATGACGGCATGAACCTTGGGTGAGATCACGAACATAAAGTAGAGTCTGAGTTTCGTGGCTAAGTCGGCACAGGTTTCAGTGCTGTGGCCAGAAACGGTCTAGTGAACAGAGACTCTGTGGCCTTTCCACACAGAGGTTAAACATCAGTGTGCATTCTGCCAGGTCTGCTGGGTCTTGCTGGTAGCATCCCAACATCCCGTTCTGTTTTCTCCCTCTCAGCGTCTCTTCAATGTTGCTCAGGTCCTGTCCTAGATCCTTCCAACTGACTCAGGAAAGTATGAACTCCACCACCATTTCCCAGACCATCGGATCTGATGGACAGGGTCACCCTATTCCTGAATGCCAGATCCTTGTTAACTTGTCTTAAGGGATCAGATTGCACATATTTTAGGCTTTGTGATTATAGGGTCTCTCTCTCAGCTACTCAAACCATTGTGGTGTAAAAGCAGCTATGACCACAACACACATGTGAATGAGCATGGTTAAGTTCAAAAACATTTTATTTCTGGGAACTAAAATTTGAATTTTCATATAACCTTCATGTCATGAAATATTCCTTTTTTCTGCCAACCATTTAAAAACATAAAAACCACTTTTACTTAGCAGGCTATATAAAAATACACACTGGATGGGATTTGGTCTGTGGGCTCTGGTTTGCTGACCCTGCACTAAATCAGCATGGTCTAGTAGCATTTTCTGGGATGGTAGAAGTGTTCTATATACCTGCTAAATATAACTGTTAAGTACTTGAAATACGTCCAGTATGCTAGAAGAATAAGTAGAACTTCTAAATTGCATTTAATCTTTGTTAATTAATACAAACAGCCACCTTTGGCAAGCATAACAAGTAATATCACTCTGGTTTTTTTTTTTAAATATTTTTTAATGGTTTATATTTATTTCATGTGTGTGGGTGTTTGGTCTGCAAGCATGTGTATGCATCATTTGCTTGCAGTGCCCCCAGAGGCCAGAAGAGGGAACAGAAGTTACAGCGGGTGTGATCCACCATGTGTAGCCTGACAACCGAAGCTTGGTTTTCTACAAGAGCAGCCAGTGCACTGAGCCATCTCTCCAACCCCTTATTTTTCAATTTCTAATTGCATTTATTTATCTGTGTATGCATGTGTGTATGTGTGTGGGGGCATGTATGTGTACATGGAGGTCAGAGGACAATTTGCAAGAGTTGGTTTGCAGCCGGGCGGTGGTGGTGCATGCCTTTAATCCCAGCACTCGGGAGGCAGAGGCAGGCGGATCTTTGTGAGTTTGAGGCCAGCCTGATCTACCGAGTGAGATCCAGGAAAGGTGCAAAGCTACAGAGAAACCCTGTCTCGAAAAAACAAAAAAACAAAACAAAACAAAACAACAACAACAACAAAAAAAAAGAGCTGGTTTGCTCCTTTCAGCGTGTGGGTCTCAGGCAGAGATCAAGCTCAGGTCATCAGGTTTGGAAGTGGTGCCTTTACCTTCTGAGGCATCCCCCTGGCCCTCGCTCTATTTGTGTGTGTGTGTGTGTGTGTGTGTGTGTGTGTGTGTGTGTGTGTGTGTGTGTTTGATTGCTGTGGGATTTAAGATACAACCCTCTAATTTTGCCTTTCTTCATACCTTTGCAAGCCAGAAAAGATGCTTAAGCGCTCTCTCCATGGTACTGAAGGGAGATTTACATCATGTAAGTCCTTGCCTGCTCTGAGGCCTCTCGCTTTGCTCCTCACTCACGACAAAGAAAACAAGGCAGTTTCCTTCTCTTGCCCTTTTAAACCATTGAAGACACGCTGACAGGCTTGCTCTGTTTCTCCAGAGACCTTTAAGAAGTTATAAAGCTTTCCAGATGCTGTGTGTGAGAGACACAATGGTCTTAATACCCAAGCCAAGTCTGGGGCAGGAGGTACAACTACCTCTTCAGGGGACCAGAGGAGAGAGCCATTCCTGTATCAGGCAACACAGATCTCAATAGTAATTTGTCTAAGAAATATCCGGTGGTCCAAACTGGAGCTGGACTTTTGAGAACATAATGGGAAGTCGTCTAGGGACAGCTGGGAAATTGATTTTTAAAGTATAACTGTGTGTCTTTGTTGCATGTGAACACAGGACTCTGTAGCACATTTCTTGCTGGATTTTGCATTGTATCTACTAAGGAAATTAACCTTGGAATGAAATGGACCATATAGTAGGAGAGAGGTACTCAGTGAAAGTACTTAACTACTAGATCAGGCTCTTCCTGAAGCTAGACCTTCCTTTCAGCTACCAGGTTTGTAAGATGTAAGTCAACATTTATTTGCACACACACCCCATTTCTCTCTTACCATCCCCTGCCTCTTCCTCCCCTCCCCTCCTCTTTTTTTGAGCCAAGGTCTCTGTATAAGCTAGCCTGGAACTCACCATGTAGCCCAAGCTAGCCTCAGATTTTCAGTGGTCCTCTCACCCACCTCACCCTCCTAAGTGCTGAGATTACAGCTGGGAGTCACCACACCCACCTAAGTCAACGTATTTATGAATCAAGTTCCCATATCATTCTGACATATTGTCTCAGTTTGTTTTTCTGTTGCTGTGATAAAACACCGAGCAAACGTAAATTGGGGAGGAGAGAGTTTATTTGGCTTACATGTCCTGATCCCAGTTCATCACTGAAGGAAACTAGGGCAGGAACTCCAGCCTGGTGAAAACCTGCATGAAGGAAGTAAAGCAGAAAAACCATGAAGGAATCCCACTCACTGGCTCACTTTCCCAGACTTGCTCGGTTTTCTTCCTTATACAACCAAGGACAGACCTTCCCAGGGGTGTCCCTTCCCATAGTGAGCTAGGCCTTCCCTTACCAATCATTAACCATGCAAATGACCCACAGACTAGCCTACGGATCAATCTGATGGAGACAACTGAAGTTCTCTATTCTCAGATTATTCTAGTTTGTGTTGAGTTGAAAAAAACAAAACAAAAAAACTTTACAGTTTTGTTTCCCTATTCTGTTCTACTCTATTTGATTCTAAAAAGCATATATTCCACCTCATTTTCAAATCATTGAAAACAAGCACAGACCTTACCATCTACAGAATGATACAGTTTATCTGATAGAATCCTTTCTCATCTTTGGGACATACAAAATAATAACATATCTTATCTTTGGTGTGCCCTAGTTAAGAAGAATAACTTTAATTTGATGGTATTTTAGGATTAGGCTTTGTTTTTCCTTTTCTTCTTTTTTTTGGGTGGAGGGATATAGTTATGACTGCTGCTAAATTTTTTAAGTACACTTTTCTTTTTTCCTAAGTTTCATATGTAGTTGTATGGACAGTGTATGGCTTTAAGTTTTAAAGGCCAAGTTGAAGTAGCATTTTCATGTTCTTTACAGCATGCTTGCCTGAATTTTAATACAAAGATAAGATTTCATCATTTGGCTTCTCTTTTGTAAACTAAAGGCAATATGCAAAACATCATCCAGAACTGGAAAGATCACTTTGGGACATGAACTAAATTAAAGAAGGTTGTTAAGACGTCTTCTGATACCACCCAGGTATTGAGTGCAATTCCCATGGCTAACACAAAGAAGAGGAGTGTTTACTTGCTCTGTGCTCACTGCCTCCACTGTCCCCAGCTACTGAAGGGCAGCTCAGATATGACTTGCATTTCTGATATGGTGAGTGTTTAAACATTCTTTCCTTTTATTGTAAAAATTCAGCATAATACAAACTTACCACTATAGGTTTTAAGTCAAGAGTCATTAAGGAGAGCTAGAAAGATGACTCAGTCAGGAAAGGGGTTGCTAAACCAGATGTAGACCTGAGCACAGATCCCTAGTACCTACATAAAAATAAGAGCAAGACTAAGTCCAGCTGTAATCCTAGGGCTTGGGATGGGGGGTAAAATAGGGAGATCCCTGGAGCTTGATGGACAGACTGTCAAGATGAACTGATGAGCTCCAGGTTCAGTGAGAGACCCTGTACCAAAAAAATAAGGTGGACTAGGTTTGAACAGGACATCCAGTATTGATCTCTGGCCTACACAGGTATACCTGAATATGTATACACACACTTGCACATAAATGTGCATATACTCATGAACCCATACAAGCTTCCAACTCCTAACACACACAGTTTCTACACAATCATACACAAAGTCACCAAACAAATTGCAGTCCCTCCCCCATCAATCATGAATTAACACTATGCCTTACAGGCTTGTCTACAGCTTGATCTTATGGAAGCATTTTCTCAATTGAGGTTTCTTCCTCTCTGATGACTATATCTTGTGTCAAGTTGACATAAAACCAGCTGATACAAGAGTATATGGCCTCTTTCTGCAACTAGAGAAGTTAGAACTATATATAAGAATTCTTGACTAAATTGATGTCATAGTTTTGCTTTTGAAAGTGTTGACAGATTTATGAAATCTTCATTTAAAAAAAACCCAAGATAGATGAAAAGAAGGGAGTTGCAATAAAGGGATTTTAAAGAGACAGGGTAAAAATAATCAAGAGCATATTGGAAGTAAAGAATAATGAAAGGGAATTTACTCTCCTAGTTAATGTGATTCAATAACCAAAGCAGCACACATTGCTGAAGGAAGCAGATTGCTCATTGTAAGGGATTTGGTACCATAGATATTGACCCCAAACTGAGTACATGTTAAAAGTGGCATGGAAAATCGGAGAGAACAGTGCAATTATTGAATAAATGATATGGAACAAATGGATACCATTTGGAAAAACAAAGTTAAACTACCTTTATCTGAAACAAATTGCAAGGGGTGTGACCTTTAGCACTTTATAAATACTAGAGATAAATGTCGCCCAGGGGAAGTCCTCTTTAAGCAGAAATGGCAAAGGAAGTTTTTAGCTAAGTGGAAGATGGAGTGTCTGTCCTTCTCCCTCCTCTTCATAAATGATAAGAAAGAGTAGTTTGGAAAAAATTAAATCTGTTAGAAAGAAAAAAAGAAAAAAGAAAAAAAGAAAAGCATCATCAATGCACCAGGAGTTGGTGAAGTCCAGGAATATGGAACACGGAGTTGGGGCAGGATTGGGGGAGATCATAGCTAAAGCAAAAAATCAGTGAGGCATTCTACAGGTGAGATCTGATCTTCTCAAGAAGACCCTGAGGCCACAGTTTCTGGGCCAGTAGCACCTGGGAGCCTGTCTAAACTACAGAGCCTTGAATCTCACTGTGAACCTATTGGACCAAAAATCCTGGGACCCAACACCCTAGACTGTAACATTGCTTCTATAAGAGTCTAGTGGACATCATGCCTGCCTTCCTTGCTCATAGTCAAATACATGTGCTGAATGGGTTCTATTGGGGATGGGAGAAGAGGCCTCCACTCCATTGTCCTAAACATGAATTAAGGATTAGTCAGGGCATTTACTTTCAAGGTCAAATCTTAGAAATGATTTTCAAAACACAAGCTCTTTCTCTATAGAAGTTCTACCTTACTGATTGGGGGTGGGGGTTGGCACTGGGCAGAGCTAGAGAAACCCCTAGTCTCTTGATACCAGCAGAAACAAGGAAACAAGATTTTTGCTTCCTCCCCAAAACGATTTACAAATACATGGTTCTCTGAAGAAGTAGTTTTAAAAAAAGGGTCACCAGTGTTTTCTTGGGACTGAAGCATTAAACCCATGCCTGTGTTTCAGATGACTTCTAGTAGGTGCGAACTGAATCTTCTCATTTAGAAGTTAAAAATATTCACCTTGATGTCTGTATTAGTAACTTAAGAATCCCTGTGGCTGTAATACCGAGAGAAATAACTTAAGGGGGAAGTAATTTATTTGAACCCACGGTTTCAAAGAGTTTCAGTCTGTCATGGTGGGAAAGGCATAGTGGAACAGCTCAATGTGTGATAGCAGAACCTGCTTGCATCCTAGGGGGGCAGGAAGCAGAGAGCAATGCAGGAATCAGGCAAGGATAATAGACCCCCAGTCAACTGCTGTTGTCCCTTCTCCCACCATGACTCACTTCCTCTAGCTAAGCCCTGCCACCTGAGAGTTTGACTCGCCCACAGTAGCTCTTTAGCTAGGGAGCAAACATTCAAACATGAGGCTGTGGGGGATATTTTAAATTCCATCTATGACAGTATTTTCCCTTTGTTGCCCACTACACTGTATTCAGAGCTCTTCTTCTCTAGCATGTAAATATGCAAGCTGTAAAGCAAGGTATCCATGGAAACTTTTTCTACCGGACCCTGAAAAGAAATGTGCTCAGTTTAGAGCTTCTGCAGTTCTCTGTGAAGAGTCAGTGAGTAAATATGTTTGGCTTTGTACAGTTCTTTGTGGCGACTATTCAGTTCCATCACTGTGGACACAAAAGCAGTTATAGATAAGTTTCCAGAGGCGATGCATCAAGGAGCAGGGGTGGGGTTGCTCCGAGAAAACCATCTCCAATGGCAAGTGGCAGATATGCTGAATTTGGCCCCTGGGCCATAGTCTGCCAGTCTTGGTTGAGAGGAGAATCTCAAACTCAAAAGTGAGCAGATGGGCCACAGAGGTGGCTCAGTGGGTAAAGATGCCTGCTGCCAAGCCTCACTGGGACCTGCCTTGTAGAAGGGACAGAAGCAACTCTCACAAGTTATCCTCTGACCTCTACTCATGCACCACGGCAGCATTCACATTCAAATTCACATACACACACACACACACACACACACACACACACACAGACAGAGAGAGAGAGAGAGAGAGAGAGAGAGAGAGAGTAAATAAACAGATGTAATTTTAAAAGTGAGCTCACATCTAAGAGACAAATATTGAGAAAGCCTGTCAATGCCTGCCCTGCCTCATTTGTGAGGAAACAGTTACTAGAGGAAAAGAGAAAAAAAATGTTAAAGAGCTTTAGATCCTCAGCAAACAGTTGTGAGGACGTTGTTCCCACAAAAGAGCAAGTGCGTGTGAAACAAACAGGAGTCTTGAACATTATACAAAAGATCTCGACACAGCAATATCAACAGCCGAGCTGAATCGCTGAATGAAGTGGAAGCTGGAAGTTCCCTTCTCCATAGCACAACTGAAAGACACAGTGCTGATAATGAGGCAGTGCCTGAGGCCCAACAGCTCTTGCAGAAAAAGATCTAAGACCCAGAAAAGAAATAAACATAGGCGTCACAACAGAGAGCATCCTGATGGATTGGACTACTGCAAAATGTAAATCACCTGCCCGTCAAAATTCACAATAACACATCCTATACAGGAGTAAATGTGGGCTAATGCGGAGTTAGCTGTCTCCAGAACACAGAAGATTCACACAAAGTATTTAGTAGTCCAAGCAGAAAAATGGGCATAGCACACAGTGAAGTGATTCCCGAACAGAGAGATGTGAGTTTCCAAATAACTTACATCAGACACCATGGCCACAAACAAGGGTATCTCATGGTTTGACCATTTAGGGACAGATACTATATTTGCACATCCCTGGTTCAAATCCCCTTTCTAAAAGCTATCCAAGTACCCATTGACCAGCCAAAGATTTTCTCTTTTCATCTTTGTTATATATCAATGAAAGAAGACTCTCGGATTTCATGGCAGAGATCAGTGATTTTCATATTCTCATTGTACCCACATTACCTGAAGGGCCCTTAAAATCATGATTATTGGGCTAGGGAGATGTCTCAGTGAGTAATGGGCTTGTTGTTCAAGCATGAGGGCCTGAGTTCAGATCCCCAGCAGCCACATAGAAAGCTGAGTGGAGTGGATGGTTTTAACCCCTGGGGTGGTAGTGGGTGAGGAGGAGCAGTTACAAGCATATTCCAAGCCTCCAAAGGCCAACTAGTCTCCCCGGTCAATGAGCCCTAGCTTTAGTTAGAGGCACTATCTCCAAAAATAAGACAAAGAGTTATAGGAAAAGACAGCCAAAGTCAGCCTCCAGATGCGCGCGCGCGCGCGCACACACACACACACACACACACACACACACACACATTTATACATACACACATAGACATCTAGACTACTGAAGATGTTGGCCAGAGGATACAAACTGTTAGTCACATGACCAGCAAGTTATTGGATCTAAGGTACAATGTGAGTCATGATGGAGGTAAGTTTGATTTTTATGAATTATCATAGAAATGTATGTGCATATAAAATCCTTACACTGTATACCTTAAATACATACTTTTCCCTCATTACTTAACTGTTTCAAATCTTTAAAATTAGAGTATGAGGCATACTCTAAGATGAACAAGTCTGGGGGCTCTGGTGTACGGCAAAGGTGGTATCCAATACTAATGACCCCGATCACAGTAAACATCATACAATGCATGCACATATCAAATAATCACAATACTTATTAATGTGTATATGATATTTGTCATTAAAATTTTTAAATAAAAAATTTTAAACATTCAGACTACTGAATTCTGCCCTCTGAGTTCCTGACACCCTAAGCCCTGGTGTGGGGCCCGTCACTGTAAAATCTTAGTTCCCAAGTGACATTTATGGTACCAATCCAGGAATCCATACTTTGAAAACAGGAAGTCAGGAGTTGGTAAGCTTCTTCCATAAAAAGTAAACATTTCATGCTTTGTGAGCCATGGAGTTTCTGATATGACTACCCTGTTGCTGTAATTGATTGCTGGCACACCACAGTCAGCATGTGACACATGGGCTTGTTGCATTCCAATGCAGCCAGCCAGGTTTGCCCCCGTGAAACAGCTTGCCAACTCCTCATATAGGTAAAGAGGATCCAGGCAGAAGAGTGCACATCATAAACAGATGAAGTTTAAACTGTGGATTCTAACCTGTGAAGAATGGACTTATTTATCACCCGACACCCATTTCCAAACTGGGCTTCTGGTGACACGGCGCACAGACTGGCTTTCACTGGAAAGTCGGCCTGAACGGTAAAATGAAGAAAGAGAAGAAGGTGGGGAGGAGACAAGGAACCTCACTCTCAGTGTACTAGAGATTACCAAAACCACAGACGACAGTTCGGTGTTGGCTGAGGAGGCATTTAGCTAAACGGTTCTCATGGAAACCAAGTGTACCAGTTGCATGAGAAATAGCTGACGGGACCAGGAAGGGGGCTGCTTGATCCTGACAGGTAGCTGCTAATTAGCAATCAAAACCTAATTGAGATTAACATCTGTTTTTCGAATACAGTTACTAACGGGGAGGCAGAAATGACAGGAAGACCATCCAAACTCTACAAACCGTGTTCTCACATCAGAGAGCTGGCAGAACAGAGCTGCACACCGAGCAACAGGAAGATGAAAGTGTGCTGTGTACACAGAGCTGAGCTGACAGGCCAGAGAGGGCTGGATCCAGAGGACCAATTAGGGCATACACACCAAGGCTGGAGGCAGATAAAGGGGCAGGATGCGAACAATTCAAGAACATCTATTCACTGGCTGCTGGGGCTGAGCCAGAGCCTGGCTGCCATGGAGAGAAGGGCACATTGGTGCCGCTCTCTTAGCTGTCAACAGAGCCCTTGGGTTAGACTGGCAATCCTTTCAAAAGCTCTGTCTGAGTACCTTCTGAGCATCACCTCTGCCTGCAGAAATATCTGTGTCGCCCCATGGGACCGAACCTGCGACATTTTCACCATGTGAGGCTTATCAAAGGGTTAATTTCTCTTTGACATGCTTTCAGGGGTTTTTCTTTTGCCAAACGCAGTCTCAGTGAAGTGGTTCTGAATGAGCTCCCTTAATTAGCACTGCTAACAGAACCAGTGGCTGCCACCAGAAGTATAGGAGAGGGCTAGGGGGAGCTTAAATACAGAAAAAAAACTCAACCAATATGGTTCAAGGGTGGTAGATCAGCTGTCCCAGACAATGGAACCTACACACACCTCCAGAAATATGTAGCACTTCCCATGTGCTGGGTGCTAGACTAAGTATGTGGCTTACGTAACCGTCACAACACTGCTAGGGAGCCCCTCCATCTTGCAGAGGAAAAAGCAGATTGTTAGGAAGTGCCCCTCGTTTCCAAAGCTGTGACAGAGCTGGAGCTGAACCTGGGTTGCCTAACACCTCTGCTGCAGCCCAGCAACACCGCCCTTGCCTAGAACCTCAGTGGACATGGCTCAGTTCAGACCTGGCCTGGTCTAGCACCTGCCCTGGCACCCGGATTAGCACCTGTACTAGACCAGACCTGGCATTCCTGTGCCTATTATGTCTTAAGAAAACTGCACTTTTCTCTATCCCCTCATATAGAGAGATGCCACACAGATACATTAACAGTTCGTCAATATTAAGAGCAAAGGGCATCTTGCAATAACAAGAATACAGTGCATTTGCCCATGCAAAGTGCAATGTAGGGAAATGGCCTCCTCTGTTCAATGCTTTTTCAGTCGTCAACTGTTTTTCTAAGTGTTGGCTTATTTACAGAGGAAACCTTGTTTATTTTTCTTCCAACTCTGTCTGCCACAGGCCATTTTCACAGCCTTAATCCTTCCTACTTCATCACATAGTCGCTGCTGGCTTCGAGTGATAATTGCTTTTTTGCACCATTTTTTCCCCTGTCACCTTCTTTCTTCAACTTCTAACTTCTGAATTTATCTCAGTTAAAGCAGCCTGGTTGTTTCCAGACTGACGGGTTCTGCAGCACCCTCTCCCTCTGCTTCTCTCCTGGCCTCTTTTGGTGGTTGTCCTGGAAAGCATTTACTCCTCATATACTTAGCAACTAGAAATCAACTCTCACACACTGTAGGTGGAAATGCAGATTGGAGAACAGTTTGGCAATTTCTTGTGAACTTAAGCATATAATTTCTTTGTGACCAACTATCACACTCCATAAAGAAATAAAAGCATCCAATGACAGGAAAACCTGTATGCAAAATGTTTAAAGAAGCTCTGTTAATATTGCAAAAACTAAGAACAACTCAAATGTCCTTTAAATAAATGGTAGTATAAAAGAGAACATTACTCAGAGTCAGAAGGGAATGAGAGAAAATATAAAACTAAAGTCAGCATGATAAAGCTATTTTTTTCTCTTTTCAACTCCAACATATTTTTTCTCTTTTATGATGGATAAATGAATAAAAATAATTGATTGTGGATGTGTAAAACCCTAGCAAAGCTCCATTGTTTCAGAATGACCCTTCTAACCATGTAGAAGTTGCCTACGATGTACAGTGTTTAGGGACTAAGCAAGTGTCTGAGTGGCTTCTTACACTAGCTGTGTGGTGGTTTTATTTGTGAGTTAATTACACAATAAGTGATGTTATTAAAGAAAAATTAAAAAGTATTGAGCTACTAAAACACTCAACAAAATGCATTCATCTCAAAAGCATTATGCTAAGTGAAAAAGCCAGGCACAAAACTTGCTGTATGGTTCCATGTATATGAAACTCTAGAGAAGGAAAACCTGTAGTGATGAAATGCCCATCAGTGGTTGGCAGGATGCTGGAAATAAAAGCAGGAGGATGATTGCTGGGGGCACAAAAGAATATTTTGATGAAAATGTTATATCATAATTGTAGTTGTGGTTACACTATTTTATGCATTTGTTAAACTCCATCAAATTACATATTTGAATTTGGTGAATTCAATTGCATGTAAATAGTGTTCAATAATATTAATAAAAATACATGTATCTGGGATTTGTTGTGTGTTATTGTTATAAGGAAGAAGAGAAAGTGCATCAGATCCACCAGAGTAGCTGGTCACCCCCACCACGGTCAAATAACTGGAAAGGAGGCAGACATATAAACACCTCACATTGGTGGAGGGCTAGACAGTACTCCGAATAGTCTTACAATTTTGTACTTGAATAAAATACATTCTAATCATGTTTTCAGTGTCCTGAGGCTCTGGAATCTAAAATGAGCTCCATATAGAGACCATAAACATGTTGTAATTAAAGAGCTGCTAAATGTCACTTGTATCAAAGCTGAGAAAAGAGAACTTCAATGTCAGCGTCTAAAGCCATCCAGAGTCGATGTCTCTGGATTAAAACTCCAGTCTTGATAGAATTAGGTCCCTATCTTCTTGGCTAGAGGAAAACTCTACAGAAAAGAGCATTTATAAAGCAGTTTGTCATCTTATCTTGATAATTTGGTGCAAGCATTAATATGCTTTGAAGTCAAAGCCTCATTGTAGTTCTTAAATATTAAAGGAAAACCATTTCCATCACTTATTGTTCCTCACATGACTGCCTGAACAGCCTTAGAAAACAACCCTGTGAGGTCTCATCTCTGGCCCAGGGCTGGTATAGCATCAACTGCCCAGAGAACCAGGGCTCTCAATTGGGTCCTGCTGTCAAGCTGATGTGTCATGTCACACCTGCAGTCCTGTTCGTCCATAGAGTCCATTATCTCCACTCTGAAATCTGACTCCTACTGGGGCTACTCCAGCCCACCTTGTGTCTATATATCCCTAACATAATTACAGGCGGAGTTTGCCAGAAGCCTTACTTTGCTCTTTGTGAAAATCAGTGTCCATGAGTAGATGCCTGACACATTTGTGCCAAAAGCACTGGGTTTCAACTCCTGTGCAGCCAGAAACATATTATACAGAGAAAAAAATTCCAAATACAGTTAGTGTTAATCAGAAAAGGGTTTTTGTTGTTGTTTTGTTTTTTGAAAGTCTGTGGACTAGACTATAAAACCAAGAAGAGAGTTGAATAATCATTTCCTGAAAATGCAAGAACCTGAACATCTCTGGGGTTCTGAGTAGGATAAGGAAGGTGTAGCCACATTTCAAACCCAGTGGCCAGGGGCAGGAAAAAGTGTAACAAACAACTGTAACCATTATCTAATATTCTGAAATCATAGAAAGGTTGCTAGACTTGCTTAAGTTTTATTATATACCTGCTAGAGTGCAGACTTTGAATGTCCACTGAATGCCTGTATTAAAGTCTTAGTCCTCAGTGTGGTACCATTGGGAGCTTGTGGAACCATTAAGAAGGGAATCCTAGTTGGAAGTCTTGGATCACTGAGGTTAGGCCCTCGAGAGGAATGGGAATGCAGGGTGGGCAGCCTCTTCCCTAGACTCCTTTTGCTTCCTGGTCACAAGGGCAAACACGTTTGTTCTGCTATATTCTCCCAACAGTCATGGGATGCCTCAACAAAAACAGTGGCGATGACTGGATTGCACCTTGAAACTGAGAGGCAGAATCACCCTTTTCTTTTAATAAGCTGATGGGGGGGGGTGGGCATTTTGTCATAGTGCTGGAATGCTGACTGACGCAATGGAGATCCTACATGGCACATCAAATGTGAATGCAAATTCTTGTAGCTTTTCACATCAAAGGTTTTTCACATGCTTTGCCTCTGGGCTGGTCCACAATTTATCCACAAATAACAAGATGTGGTGAATAATCTTTAATCTTCTGAGAAGAGCTCCACAGCGTCCTCTCTCAACCTCCTGGAGCGATGCCACTTTGTGAGCAAGCCCATTCTGTCTTCCTTGTGGGTGGGAGAGTCTACAAGAGAGACCTCAGAAAAAGGCAGAGATCCAGACATCAAAGCTGAAGCCCCAGGAGTGAGGTTGTCTGGAACCAGCAAGCCCAGCTGAAAACCAACTGGCCAGAAAGATGCATGAGCATAGCCCACATCTGGATCAGAGATGAGTTAAGCAGCAGAGTCCTGCCCAGCTGCCTGTCACAGACCCCAAAAACAAATGATAACTGTGACAATCAAGCCACTGGGTTTGATAGGATCTGCCACACAGTGATCGAAAATGAACACAGCCTGATGTAATCAATCCCTCTGATATGTGCTTTTAGGTTTTTCCTCCAAATGATATATAGTATTATTTTGCAACATTTAAAATCTTATATCAATGGTGAATTATTATTATAAGAATTCCCTTTTACACATTATTATTTTCAGGAGACAGAGCCAAATGATACATGTATGGGATTATAGTATTCTATCTGCCTGTCTGTCTGTCTATATCCATCTCTCTCTCTAGTTAGTTGCATATCTGCTCATCAATATTGAAATCCAGACCATCACATCCACATCTTTAGTTTTATCTTCGAATCAGAAAATTTATTCTAATGTTTCCTTGTTTATGAAACCCCATGCTAGCAGTGAGCAAGGCAGCTCCCTTAATCTTAGCACATTTCTTGAGCCAGTTCCCCAAATGGAAGGACTCCCCCATGCTATGACTGTCTCTCCTCCTTGCATCTACCCTCCATGGCCTTCATGGATAGACTCCTCTGCCTGATACTGTGTATGGAATGGGAAGAGGAGAAGGCAGGGAAGAAATGAACTGTATTTTTAATTTCAATACCTCTTCCTGGAAAGCTGAAGTACCACCCCCTTTTCCAGTGCTAATGGCTCTTACCCTTCCGTGCCTCATCGTCTCCTCAGCTTGCTCATGTCTTAGAATCACGTTCCCTCAAACTGCTATTCCTAATGCTCTCACTATCAGACCATTTCATCATCAAAGTTCTGCAGAAGAGCCTCTCAGGTCATTTCCACAGCCACCTGCATCTGGCATCTGCTTCCAACACCTGCTCACAGTGTCCTCTCCAACATCACTGAGGACCTGTGAAAGGCTACACCCTGTAGAGGCTGTGGACAAGTCGCCATCCAGAAAGCTTTCGGTTGTTTGCTGGGAAGGGGCTCTGGCTGCTGCCCGCTTCCTTTACCATCCATCTTTCTCTGCCGGTTCTGTGGGCAGTTGAAGCTCTGTTCCTAGGAATGGGTGTCCCCAGGGTCCTGTCACTGGGATTCTGGCATTTTCAGTCTATATGTGCTCTCTGTGAAGTGGTATTTTGTCAAGATCCTTTATTTCTAGGTGGATGACTTCCAAACTGACATCACAAGTTTGACCTCATTCCTGCACCATAGAAGAGTTCTCCATGGTTACAGTGATCTAGTTCCCTGTCCCCCAAGGTACCACAAGTTCAAATTTTATCCAGTGCCTGAAATTACAGCTTCTGCTAGATGCTGTCAATACATAGATTAATAAAGCACATTTTGTACAGAAAAGGGGAATTGTCCAAGCTGGTAGCCACAGAGACAGTGGCTACCCTCTCCTCCTCCCAAGTGGCCTACCCATGCTGCACATCACTTTAACACGAAGCTTCCTGAAGGATTTTTTTCCTCCTATTACTTCCTCTCCAGAAGATTCTGGTCTTCTCATTGTATATGGTTAAAAAAATAAAAATAAAAAAGCTGGGGCTCTTCCTTTTCCATTTATTGAACTCTTCCTTAATCCCTAGGATGAGAGGTGTCTCACTAAGCAACCCTGACTGGCTTAGAACTCACTATGTAGACCAGGCAGGCCTCAAAACCACAGAGACCTGTCTGCCTCTACTCTTGAGTGCTGGCACGAACATGTGTGCCACCATGCTTACATCCACACTTTTCATTGACTCTCTGAGCAAGACAAAAGTGGTGGTTGAGTCTTTTTAAAAAAAAAAATATTATTTTATAATTAACTTAATTTCACATATCAGCCACAAATTCTCCCGTCCTCCCTCCTCCCACCCCCCAGCCTTCTCCCCCAACCCACGCCCTCCCCCCATTCCCACCTCCTCCAAGCCAAGGTCTCCCCTGGGGAGTCAGCTCAGCCTGATAGACTCAGCCAAGGCAGATCCAGTCCCCTCCTCCCTACACCAAAGCTGAGCAAAGTGTCCCAGCATAGGCCCCTGGCTCCAAAAAGCCAGTCCATGCACCAAGGACAGGTCCCAGCTCCGACCTAGAGGCGATTGAATCTTTTAAAGTTACTCCCCATTAGAATAGCCACTTTCAAGCTTTTTGGACTACTGGCTCATTCCCTTAACATGTTAACAATCTTTTTATTGTGCCCATAGATTAAAAAAAAAAATCACCTGCTGGTTCTATTGGATATTAGTTCACCTAAATCAATAATACTCATGTCCTAGTAAATTGGTAGTTTTACTTAAAAACATACAAATTGAAGAGAAAATAATGCATTTATTTTATTCTTAGCCTTAATTACTTAGCAATGGGATGTGTGTGCTAGTTAGACATCATGCAACTTAGCTCTTAAGTCTTCACATCATTTCCTGTTCCAGCCGATTTCCCAAGAAGCCATTCCTATTGTTAAGGCAAATGGGTGAACCCAGCTGTACAAACTACTGTGAACTGCAGTTCTCTTGCAGTCTGACACCTGTTGCTGTGTTTTCCCAAAGAAAGTAAATGTCCTGCGGTGTCCGTGTGGGTTCCCATTCTTATTTGGGGCCCTCTCAGCACAGTCTGGGAGCTGTGGTTCAAGAACCAGGCAAAACTGCACACTGCGCGTGTAGAGCCTCCATGAATTGAGTTAGGTCTAATTGCACTTACAGATCAAAAGAGAGTGATCTCACAGCTGAAGGTCACAGACAGCATTTATAAAGAATACAAGCGTCTTTCTTTCTCTTTTTATTTGTTCTGTTTGTTTTTGAGACAGGGTCTCACTACATACCTCAGGCTGTCCACAAACACACAATTTGTTTTAGTCTTCCAAATGCTGGGACTATAGATGTCTGCTGCTATTGCCGGCTAGAATACAGATTTCTTTAATGAGTCTGCAGCACTAGGAGAATTATCATTATCACAATGTCAGGCTTAAATACGAACCAAACAACACTAGTTTGATACAGTCTTAACTACCATATTTACCCACTTCACTAACTGAATTGAGTTTGCTTGAGTTGCACCAAGAGCAGGGGGTGGAGTGTCTGCTTGAACTTGTATGTTTTCCTGGGCATTATGTACATGATGTTCACTAGATCCCCTAAGTGGTCTTTAGCTAAAGCAATAGAATTTTGTCTACAGAATTCAACAAAGTGTGATTTTTAAAGTTAGCCATACATGCCACTACTAACCCCGAGGATTATGTTTTCCAGTTGATCCTGTTCCTACAACATGGTTTTAACTTACTGTGTCAGGATGAAGAAGGATGGGGTCACTGGTTTTTTTCCTTCATTGTTATTTTATTTATTTTTCCTGCTTTATAAAGATTTCTCTCCTCACTAGAAATACTTTAGAATTTTGTGAAGTCACTTGAAAATGAGCAAAATGATTTTTTCATCTCCTCCTTTACAAGCAATCCTGATTTTCCTAGCCCTAACTTTAAACAGAAATTTCATTAGAAAATAACATTTTCCAAAACCCATATCCTTGGTTAATTTATCATCTGCCTATCAGATCCTGGATTAAATTGATGGCACTTAATATTCTCTCATTCTTGGATGGAGACTGAGAATCTTAATATGAAAAAAACATACCAGATGCTGAAGCTGTTACTATGGGATCTCAGACTGCAAAATTAAAAAAAAAAAAAAAAAGCACACACACACACACAACTTGTAATTTATTACAAAATATTCAGTGTCTACCATTCTATAGACCTAATATCTAAATGACTGTGTTAATGGATACAATAGTCAAGGATTAAATAACTGCTGTAAATAATAGGGATAGCAGCAGAGTGTGGCTAACTTCTTTGTTGTTCATTGTTCTTAGCAATGACTTTTTTATCTTGCATTTCTGTCTAGCTTCTCTGTTATGCCCTATTCTTACCATCCTTGCTTTCCCAGCTCAGAACAATACCTCTGCTCCTTAACTCCTGTAAACTTCTGTTCCTTAAGAGAAAATATAAGGAGTCTCCCTCATTCCTCCTTAACTCTACATGCCACTTTTTAGAATATTCCCTTGGTCTGGGGAGATGGCTTAGTGTGTAAGAGCACTTGCTGCCCAAGAACAAGGACCGGAGTTGAGATCCCCTGCATCCATGTGAAAGCCACGTATGGCTTCATATGCCTGCAATCCATAACTCCAGGGCAGAGAGAAATGGATCCTAGGAGCTCACTGGCCATCCAGCCTAGCAAAATGTCAAGCATCAGATTCAGTGAGACACTTTCACAAGGGAATAAGGCAGAGGGCAATAGAGCCAATGCCCTGACATCGTCCTCTGACCTCCACACCCGCATACACATGTACACACACACAAAGACACAGACACAGACAGACAGACACACATACACACACACCAAAAAATCACTTTGTTGTCAGTCTCGACTTTTGTGTTATTTCTCTTACATTGATATTCCACATATGTTCAGTAGTCAAGGCCAAAAAAGTTTATATTTCAAAAAATATATAAAAATGAGATTGCTTTAAAACTACTGTCATATACTCAACATAACATTTTCATATATGTATATAACTACACAGTTACAGGTATAGACCATTGTATTTTGTTCATATTTGCTAGGCCCCTTACAGATAGCCTTACTTCAGGATTTACTTTAGTTATGTATTTGAGAAGTTCCTTGTCTCCGGTCCTACTGTCTGTCTTAGATCAAGACCCTTCATAACACATTCTCCTACCTCTGTTTTCTTCTTCCAATCTGCTTGACACACTTTGCAGTTTATTCTGATTCAGAAAGCTCCATTGAGTTGTGTTTTAAATGTCCTCTCAGGCTTCCATTACCCCCTGCCAGTTCCCTACAGGCTCTGCCCCTGTATTTTTCTTTCAGAGACCTATATCCCTAATCTTCACTTTGCAGTATCGTCTCTGCCCTGCATGTGGTCATGTCATACCTGATACCTGATAGTGTAGTTATATATACTTATCCTATCAATCTACTCCCTTAAAAGCTTTTCCCATGCAGTATATTCCATCCATCCATCTACCCATCTATCTACCTACCCATCCACCATCCACCCATCCACCCATCCACTCATTCACCTATCCACCCATCCACTCATCCACCCATCCACCTATCCACCCATCCACCCATCCACTCATTCACCTATCCACCCATCCACTCATCCACCCATCCACCTATCCACCCATCCACCCATCCACCCATCCATCCATCCATCTATCCATCCATCCACCCATCCATCCACCCATAGTTTATTGTTTAACTGTGGGTTATGTAGCAGACAATGACAATGGACTTCCAACCAATCCACTTTTGCGGAATGGCTGAATTCTTAATTTTCTTCTACAGATGCAATATAATGTGACCCAAGTTTGTCATGAATAACCAGAAACTGTGACCAGCATCTGAGGGGTAACCTGAATTGCCTATGCTCTCCAATATATTTCTCAGGTATTTAATATCACTTTCACAGCCAGGGTTTTCTTAAAGCCAAGAGTATTTGAGTTAATGGGTTACCCCACCATTTAAATAGCTCAAATAACTGCTTAGCTCTTATTTGTTAATAAGACATTCAAACACCTGACAAAGACAGTTCTAAATGTCAGAAACCATTCTAAAACTTTTGTTTACATGTTGAATAATTTTAGTATCAGTTTGGGTTTTTTTCCTACAAAATTCCTTTATATTATTCCTTTATATGTATATGTGCATATAAATAGAAATTAGTAGATATATGAAGATTTAAAACTGAGCTTATACATTCAAGTCAGTAGCTTACAATTGGCTAATATATAAAGATGCCAGCTGGGTTTGTAGGAGAATACTGTCCTCATATACAAGTCACATAATAGAGTACCAATTTGTACCAATTTTACTATAGATTATCATGCACATACTCAGGCAAATGTGATATTAAACTTCCTGAAAACAAAGAAATTGAACATTTAGGATGATTGTAGCTAATCACCACTGCAAAGGAAATGGCACCTGGAGAGTGCTTTAAAAAGTGACCAGGACTTAGAGATGTACAATAAATATTAGTTACTCTTTCCCGAAGGGTTGAGACTAGGACTAACCAGCTGTTTATAGCAGAGTGTAATGGGTCAGAAATTTGTACTGAAAAATCCAGTAAGAATTTAGCTAAGAAAACCTAAATTGTTACTGTGCTTTTTATTGTATTTTTAAAAATTTTATAATTTAATTTAATTTTACAGATCAGCCACGGATTCCCCTGTCCTCCCTCCTCCCACCCACCCCAACCTCTTCCCAGCCCACCCCCCCATTCCCATCTCCTCCAGGGTAAGGACTCCCCTGGGGATTCAGCTCAACCTGGTAGATTTGGTCCAAGCAGGTCCAGTCCCCTCCTCCCAGGCTGAGCAAAGTGTCCCTGCATAGGTCCCAGGTTCCAAACAGCTAGCTCATGCTCAAGGACAGGTCCTGGTCCCACTGCCATTGTTACTGTGTTTTAATTACATTTGTCAATAGGTCATTTAAGATTATTTCCCTGCAGGACCCACAGAACAAGATACACAAGGAAAAGGAAAAGAAAAGCCCTTTAAGGTATTTGTCCTAGTTATCTATCTATTGCTGGGACAAAATCATCATGACCAAGGCAACTCATGAAAGAAATTTTCCATTTGGGGTTCATGGTTGCAGGGCGTTAGTTGTCATGGAAGGGGACATGGCAGCAGCAGGCAGGCAGACACTGAACTGGAGCAGTAACTATGAACTCACCTCTCATCCACAAGCAGAAGGCAAAAAAAGGGTTAGCTGGACATGGCAAGTATCCCATGGTGCTGGCACCTTTAACAGTTTAGGGTCTCGAACATAATCCAGGCTTCACTTTTATAGTTTCATGAAATGACCTCTGTGGGCCTCTATATAGGAACTCCCCTGCCACACATCTGACCTCAGTGGCTTGACTTAACCACAGAGGAAAATTCCACAACCCTTTCACTCCTGCATCCTTCTTGACTCTAAAGCCAGAACCATATGGCTGATGCTGCCAAGTTCTGCTGCTTGCTTGGGATGGAACCGTCTCCCTCCTTGAATTACATTTGCACAAGCCTTGATTTTTTTGTTGCTCTTTGGGAACAAAGAATTTCTTAGGCCTTTGCACAAGTTGCAAGATTTGTTGGATGAGGTCTTGCCCTGAGGGCATCATTCCCTTAATTCCATTTTTCCTTATCTCTTCCCACATAAATCATGGTCCCAACATTAAATTTCCTGGTGCTCCTTTTCTCCTCAAACTGTATTTTGTATTTCTTTTTGCTCTGCTTGCTCTTTTCACTGTAGACCTGAATAAGAGTGATCACTAATAACCACATGACAGAGTTAATATTAGGCTGTCTTGAAATCCCCCCAGTCAAAGAAATTTGTCCAAAACAATTCAATTTAGTTGCAAGCAGATTCTTAGGACAAGGACAAAAAGCAGACACATTTTTTTGCCAAAATATCACATGAATAGTCTCTAGCACAGTTATTAATATTGCTCCCCTCTGAAACCTCTTCAACTGGGCTTCCATAGTCCACCCTGGTCTCAATATTATTGTCTTTAAGTTCCTACTAGCATAACCCTTTAAGTCCCCATAGAGTGTTCAACTGGTCCAAAATCCTAAGATCTTCCACATTCCTTTAAAAACCATTATGATCAGATCTGTTACTACTGGTCTACTTCCTGGTACCAACTTCTGTCTCAATAATTTTTCTATTGCCATAACAAAATATCATAATCAAGGCAACTTACAAAAAAAAAAACCTATTTAATTTTGGAGCTCATGGTTCTGAATGATTAGTCCATGCATGGCAGCAGGCGGGCAGGCGTGGCATTGGAGTAGTAGCCAAGAATTTACATCTGGTCCATGAGCACAAGGCACAGAAAAAGGCACTAAATGGGAATGGCATAGGCTTTTGAAACCTCCAGACCTACCCCCAGTGACACACCTCTTCCAATAAGGCCACACTTTGTAGAGGATAGCCCCTTCATTTGTAAGTTACCCCACAAAATAAACCTCCCTTTTAACTATGTGGAGTGACCTTAATAATTTCACCAATAACACTTTCTATTCTTTCCCAAATAATGTTACCAACTGGAGACCAAGCATTCAAATACAGGAGCCCATGTGGGGCATTCTTGTTCAAGCAATCACTATTCAGTATAAGAGATGGGGAGATGGCTTAGTGGGTAAAGTACATGCAATCCAAGAAAGAGAACTTGACTATGGATCCCTAGCACCCATGTAATTGGCAGGCAGGCAGGTGGCCTGCCTGTAATCCCAGGACCCAAATGGGGCCAGGGTACTTCAGCATCAAGCTGGCTAGCGAGATTAGAGAAATGCAAGAGCCTGGTCACCAAGAAACTCCCTCATTGTGTAACATAGAAAGCAGTCAAGGAAGACACCCCACGTCAACCTCTGGCCTCCACTGTACACGTGCTTATGTGCACACACACATGGACAGGTGTACACACATGGGTACTCATACACACACACACACACACACACACACACACACACACACATCAATGTTGAAATTAGTATGGAAATAGTAAGATATCTAATAGTAAAGATAAGGCTAAAAGAAAAGATAAATTATCAGTAGCCTATTTCTATGGATAATATGAAGTTCTAATCATGAATGCTGGGCACATAATAAACATGTGATGATGAATCCATATTGCACTTGAACAAATGTACCTGCTGAACCTGCTAGTAATTTTTAATTATAGATAAATTGCAGTATACCAAAACAAAACAAACAAACAAACAAAAAAAGCAGCATGGTAAGATGGTAAAAAAAAGACCATCCTGAAAGATGCCATGGCCTTTGCCTGAGGCCTCATGGGAATTCTTCTTTGCTGTGCCTGTTAGGAAAGAACATTTAGGGAGCAGAAGCCTAAGCTGGGACTGGTGAGGCTGGAAATATGACCCCAAGAGCTGGCACTACAGCTGGCCGACTCTGCCAGGAAACTGCCCAGGCTGGGTGGAGACAGCCAGGAAGTTGCTTGGCCGGTCCTCAGGGGGAAAGAAGCATGGTGGAGCCAGGAAGGACTGTCACCAACATCTCTTACCTGATCCACTAAGCAAATGTGGAAAGGACCTTGGTAAATGCCAGTGGGGAGGATAGCATGGTGCCCCCTCACCATAGAAGCCTTCGTGGCATCGAGAACACATCATGCCAGGCACTCAACGGCTGTTTGTGTTAGAATTGCGAAAAGTCTGATTGGTTGGGAGTAAAGCTGTAGCTGTTGAATGTTTCAATTTATTGAAGTAATAAGAATTAGCTGTGCGGTCTCATGACATTTTACTGGCAAAATTCTTCTTGAACTGGTTTGGATCTGTTTGTAACCATTGTGTGTAGGCTGAAAACTGGATGGTGATTAAACAGAGCTTCCTGGTTTTGTAGAAAACAAACGCAGTCAGAAAATGGCCAAGGGTTGCCTCAGGGTAATAGTGGGTCTCTGCGCTGTGGCTTCCCCTCCAAATCTACAGCTGCCGAAAGCAGCTGATGTAAGCTACAGCTGGGATCCTGAGCCAGCTCTGGCCAAACATTAGACAATTCCTGGTGACATGCACACCAACAATCTAGATAACTGAGAAGCTCTTAGGGAGTAGATGCCATTTCTGCTTTACCTCCTGTAGAGCCCACAGACTGAGGGGAGTTTTCTAACGAGGAGGACTGTGTCAAGCCTTTTGTTATCTCCTCACATAACCTCACCCACTTTATGTGGCATTATTATTGTTTTATTGTGTTTATAGATGAAGAAACAGGTTCAAAAATTCGGCTAGAGTCCATTATAGAACCAAGCTGCCTCCTTTCCAAGCCCATGGTGTTCATCAGTTGTGTGTCTTGCTGACTGTGTATGATGGAAGAATGAATCTGGACATCGCCTGTACCTTGAATGGGCAGCTTGGATCATCACTATTGTTACCGCCTGAAGAACTGGGAGAGCACTATGGGCAGAGGAGATGCCGTTGTTAATTTGAGAATGGGCTTAGTCTAGTGGTGGCTCACCTGCCAGAATTCTGAGATTGGTATAAAATTTCTCTGACTCCTTTTTATCCATATCAATAAACTTGAATCTTCAAAAAGTCTTTAGAGTAACATAAATATTATGAAAGTTATGGCTCCCACATGGTTTACCCTACTATTCAACATTATATATTCACAGTCTCTGTTGATAAACCAATAGTGATACATTATTCTTAACTAGGGATAATACTTCATTTAGATTTTCTTGTTTGTTTGTTTGTTTGTTTTCCCTGTTGGAGAACACCACATTGTATTTAGTTGTAAATTATCCTTAAGATTATCTTACTCAAAATTGTTTCTCATACTTTTTTTCTTTTGATGACCTTGACAGTTTTGACCTAATTAGATAGCTATAGGATGGTTGTCTGTCTGTCCTTTTCTTCACAATGAAAATGGTATGACTTTTAGGAGAAAGATCTCCTGAGACAAAACTCTCATTTTCATCGTGTTGCCCCACATCACATGTGCTCAGTACCTCCTGTGGATGAGCTGGTTACACCGCTACGTTGACCTTGGTCACCAAAAAGAGACAGTGCTTGCCTTGTGTCTTCACTATAAACCTGTTCGTTTTCTCCCTCGACATGCTGTGTCCTCTGGAAAGAATGGACTGTATGCAACCCACACTTTAGAGAACTGAACTGTCAATACAAGTCGCCCAGCATTCCTCTGCAGGGGAGATTCGGTTGTTCTCCATTCATTCATAAACTTACAATATAAACTGGGACTGTTTCATTTCTTTGAGTTATAATAGCACACTGCTTCCAGGTGGTTGTTGTGGTTGTGAGGAACCCTTGCAAGTTGGTTATTCAACCACACTGACGTTTTCGTCATCAACACAAGTTCAAATTTTTCTTTAAGCATTTCCTTACTTTCTGCTAGTGCATGATGCTCCAGGTTCACCTTATGCATCTCCCTAGTCCTAGAGCCAGCTGTTTCTGCAAGGAGATCTCTCAGCTCCTTTAGGATAGAAAATGAAAAGGACCTAGAGGATAAAGGGAAGTCTATTAGGCCAGAAAATCTGATTGGAAATTCATTTTAGAATGGTCACATCTGGCTGGGTAAAGGTGGGACTGAAGGCCAGAGTGAGTGAGACAAGACTGTGAAGGAAGGAAGTGTGTAAGTAAGACTGAGAAGAGTCCTGCAGTAGTGATGAAATAGAGAGGAGGTGACTAGGCAGGCACAGAGGAGGTGTCGAAGAGGAGGGTGACTATCTGAAATTACCAGAGCAGCAATGCAGGACAGATACTTGGGGGCCAGATCTTACATTCCCAAACGAAGCCCTGGGTATGCTCAGTACTGGGATTCACTCATCCATAGCACACAGAGACTTTCTGGAAGGAGATGGGAAATCATCTTAAAAGCTAATATTTATTGAGCACTTGGTATGTTCTAGCTAGCTCACTAAACACTTAAGATAGTTTGGTTTGGTTTTGAGACAGTTTTGCTATACCCAGTCTGGCCTCAAAGTCAACATCCTTCACCTCACTTTCCAAAGTTCTAGGATTATGGGTATGTACCACCATCCCTGCTAACACTGAATATGTATAACTCATTCAGTTCTCACAATAACCCTTTGTGCTAAATACTAATATCATCCCAACTTTTCAAATAAGGAAGTAGGCATTAGGCAAAGCAGCAAATAGCCAGCTTCACAGTTAGGAAGTAGAAGCAGAAGCTCAAGGATGCCAATGGCTGTCTTGTCTTGTGCTAAAAGATTGCTTCCATGTTGAGCACTGTGCTGGTGAGTCACATCTGGATAAGTTGCAGCTAAACCAGTTGCAGCTTTTAATACATACATATATATATATATATATATATATATATATATATATATATTTATCTATTTATCTATCTATCTATCTATCTATCTATCTATTTATTTATTTATTTATTTATTTATTTATTTATTTATTTATTATGTACACAGAAGAGGGTGCCAGATCTCATTACAGATGGTTGTGAGCCATCATGTGGGTGCTGGGAATTGAACTCAGGACCTCTGGAAGAATAGTCAATGCTCTGAACCTCTGAGCCATCTCTCCAGCCCCCAGTTGCAGCTTTTGAATCCCACAAAATTCTCCAAGAATCTCCAACCCACCAATTCCTTGCTCATCCCCCAGTGCCATGCCTGGCTTGATAAATTTTTCTCAGGCCCCGCCCAGCTCACCATTTGGCTGATCTCTTCAATTTTAAAAGCATTCTGGTGCTGGGCTCTTCCCTTGAGTCTGTCCTCTACTTCAAACTCTCAGCATCCAGGTGTCTGGCCAGGCCCTGCCCCTGACCCCCCTGTGTCTTTGGAGACTGTTTTCTTCCAGTCCATTACTCCAACCTGTCCATACCTCCACCATTCACAGTGATGGAGGACAGCTCCGCCCCCCCCTACTCTGCTGTTAATGGGGTCAGGCTAAAACAGTGCCTAGCCAGCCTACTTCCTGACTGCTCTGCTTGGATAACCGACTTCAGAACTTTCTTTCTTTCTTTCCTTCTTTCTTTTTTATTCTCAGAACTCTTAGAACATGCATACTTTTTTCTCCAGAAATGGCTTAACTAACTTAGAAATGGCTATCAGCCTGACGTTTCTTTTACCACACCTTTCAGGTCCATCTAGATTTTTCTATTTAATTCTTTTCTGGTTTGGACCTGAGTCATTCTATCACCAAATAGGAAAAGTACTTAAATATTCTGCATTATTTGTCCGGTATTTACATTTAAAAATCTACCTTATATATATTAGAAAGTTCTATTACTATTGCCCCTAGTTGGTTTAGACAAATATCTTCTCAAGGCACAACCTAGAGGAACAATTGTGATCAGCATAGGGGGAAGTCCTTATGAAACCTCACAACGAGAATGTCAACATTCCTTTCTCCACCCTCTCTGAAGACTCCAAAAATATTGCAGTTAGGTTATGGGGCATACTGTTCTGTGCGATGACACATTTAAGACCCACTGTTTTCTTCAACATCTTCCCCACCCCACCCCCAGCCTTTTAGACACCATGTAGTTCTATTTACTGAACTGAAAGCAAAAACACTCTTTGATGTTCTTTCTCTGGCCTCTCTGGAAGAGCAGTTACAGATTAAAGACTGTGGGTGAGGGTGGGAAGGAAAAAAAAAATCACATGTTCTGTTTCACAGGCTTTTTACATATATAACTCTTCCATTGACCTCCAGCCTGTCACCCACTCTGAAATAGTTTTTTTAATCATACTTGTAACCCACTTCAAAAGCTGTCTCACATACAGTCTACAGCAGGTATATCTTAAGGTTGGGAAATAGTTAAATTTCAGCACATGAGAATAGATTTGAAATTAAATCTAAGTAGTGAAGCTTCCCTCCTATTGTCTTTTTTTAATCAACAGTTGACTATGAATGTTCAGAGTAAGTGCACAATGTGCAGAGTACACCACCATGTGTCATCACGTGTCTCCTCCATGGAGAGGGAGCAGAGGACCGTAGATCTGGTTATCTTTTGTTTTTGAGGGATTGCTGTTGTTGTTGTTGTTGTTGCTGTTGTTGTTTTCTAGTTTTAAGATAGAGTCTCATTTTGTAGCCAAGGTTGGCCGTACCTCACCTAGAGTGCAAGCTGGCCTCAAACTTATGGAAATCATCCTGCTCCTGCCTCTTGAGTATTTGGATGATAGGCATGTGCCATCACTCTTGGCTCTAAGGGTATCTTTTCCAATGAGAGATCCATTCATGCGGGGTGAATCATCCTTAGCAGGCTTGAGGGTCAGCTGGCCCAAACCAGTAAAAAAGATACTTTCTGAGAGCCAACCTGGGTCTGCCTAAGGGCCTTAGCAACAGCAGCTGAGACATGATCTAGAGATGACCTGAACCAAGGAGAGGCAGCCATGTCACACCAGCAGAGGCATATTCATCAGACCTTCCTCCAGGGTGGGGTGGAGGGTATAGAAGGCTTGCCTCTTCCTGAATAACTGAGTTTGTTGTTTCAACATTCTCCCTGGAGTCTTTGTGGTTTTACTCTGTGCCTACTTGGCCCCCTCCCACAAAGGGAACAACAGCACAGGACCTTGCCACACATTCACTCCTACAGGATGAGCCCTTCCTGGTTAAGAAATCTTAATAACAGGCAGATGCTGCGGTGTCGTGAGCATTAGAATACATATATAATTAAGGGGGCACGTTATTTTGTTCATTTCTTTGTTTTTATATACGCATATAATGTATTTAGATCAAACCCACTGACAATCCTCCCCTTCTAAGATTTCTCTCTCTCTCTCTCTCTCTCTCTCTCTCTCTCTCTCTCTCTCTCTCTCTCTTTAAGCCCACCAAGTCCACTTAATTAAGCTGCCAATAGGTAGATGGGTACAAGGCCATCTACTGGCACATGGGTAGCCTTTCAGATACTGTATCACTGAAGAAAACTTCCTCCCTCCACACCCCAACTTCCGCAGCCATCACCTGCCAATAGCTCTGAGCTTGGGTGGGATTTCATGAGCCTGTCCATTCTGGGATTTGGGCTAGCTTGATTCTGTGAAGGTCTTGTGCAAGCAGTCACAACAATTGTGAGTTAATGTGTTTAACAGCCTTGTCATGTCCACCAAATAGTGTTTGGTTGCAGATATCCACTACCTCCAGTTCTTACAATCTTCCTTCCCTTTATTCTGCAGTGATTCCTGAGCCTTGTGGAGAGGAGGTGTTATATAACTGCCCCATTTAAAGCTGAGAAGTCAACGGTCTTGTATTCTCTGCACGTTTTCCAGTTGTGGATCTCTGTGTTAATCACCACCTATGGCCAAAAGAAGATCCTGTGCTGCAGCATGAGAGATGCACTAATCCATGGGTATAAAGATAAGAACTGAGGGGTCAGTTTCTTACTATGTCCATTTAACAGAATAATAGCATTAGCTTCTCCCCTAGAGCCTATGATCTAGCAAGGCACAAGTTTTGGCTCCCAGTTAACAGTACCAAGCATGAGTTCTGTAAGTAGAACAGGCTTTAACATCAATCAGAAATGGTTGGTTACAGCCATAACATTCATGCCTTTACTGCACAAGTGGGCCTTATCTTACCGGGCCACTTATTGCTGTAGCTCAAGAGGTAAAACTGTTGATTGCTTTTTCTCCCCCACTAGCATAAACAGAACTTCCCAGCACCATGAAAGCTAGCCAGTAGGGATGAAGCTTCCAGGTCAGTAGTAGCCTGACTTCTCTATGACCTATGTGGTGTCTTCAGTAACAGGGTCTCACCATCAAGTTCTGGAGAGTAACCAAAAGCAATGGTAATAGTCTGCTATGTTTGGGAAGAGGAGACCATGAGATCCCACTGACCAACATTTCAAAACGAGGTAACCCATACCTGACACTGATTTTTTTTTGGAGGGGAGAGGGGGATTTGTTAGGGACCAAGATTTCAGGAACAAAACATGAACCATGGAAAGTACTAGCTAAGCCAGAGAATAAGTCATAAGCCCACTGCCCTTCCCTAGAGCAGTAACACCTGTTTGCTAACCAGAGGCTCCCAAAGATAAGAACATTCCACAGTCAGGTTCCATGGCAACTGAATGTAAAGAGCATTCCATGGTCAGGTAGCCTAGCAACAGAACAAATGGCCCCTGACTAGTCACCTTAGCTGACTTCCTGCAGTTGCATGACCTGCATGTCTCCCACGTTCTGCACGCCTTCCATGTCCCTTCCCCTTCCCTCCTTCCTGCCCCTTTCCCTCTTATGCTATATAAGCCATGCGGAGGAAAATAAAGATTGGCGGCTTGACCAGAATACTGTCTTGTTGTCGTCTCTTGTGCCCTCTGTTCTTTCATTCGCTCCCACAGGTGGGTCGCCCCCGTTGAAACCCCGCTGGCCGGGGCAGGGAATTATGTTGTCTGATGGAAGCATTGCTTCTCTATTGTAGGGTAATACCATTTAAACTTCTTTTTTATATGTATATGTATATTTTAGGAAGCTGTTATGGTAGTAGGTTGCTACATGTCCTTCTCAAAGGACTTTAATGTTAGATAACCCTTCACATACCCCAAAGAACACATACAGATGTTTAAGAGGGGACTTCTTAAATCAGTCTACACAGTCTGAAAGCTAAGCTGGGAAACCTGTTGCCACTCTAAGAAGGGGGAGATAAGACAGCCTCTTCTCAGACATAAGGTCTAGAAGTCCCTGAGAGGGTTCTTGGTACAAGTCCACCTTCCAAGGCTGAGCAAGCTGGAGTCTGATGTCTATTCACCATAGCAACAGCAAGAGATGTATCTGTTCAAGAAGAAGTAAGCATGTGTGTGAGCCTCCTCCTTTTACCTTTCTGCTCCTTCTAGGGACTCCATCTATAAGACAGGGCTTCTCACATTCAAGCTGGGTATTCTCACCTCTATTTACTGGTACATATAACAATGTTTCTGTGCAAACAGCCACACCTAGAAGTATGCTTGACTCGTTTTATAGATGGCTCTCCATGCAGTCAGGCTGACAACCAGGATTAATCATCAGTGAAGCCCTCATCCACATGTCCTGTCTCCAGGACAAGCACTGGCAGTTGCTTTTGGTAGTTTCTGTTTATGTCAAGCCCTACCAGAAAACTCTCAGCACTATTGTAAGATGGGAACAAACCAGCTGTGCAGCGGGCCATGAGTGGGTTACCTCTGCTAGGGCTGCAACCTCCTTTACGGAAAAAACATCTCCTCTCCAGTGGCTGGGAATGGCTGAGTGTGGGATGGAACCAGAGACACATTCATCTGCCTTAAAGGTATCGAGAAGCAAGAGGGGAGAGAAGAGTGTGTTTGTCTCTCAGGTGACACGGGTCAGGGTGACTATCGCCCATAGGGACTGGAAATACCCTATTAAAGGTCTCTGTTTTTAGCAGTGGAGGGCTGAGGCATGGAAAGGGTTGTGTTTGTTGCTTATTTTCTAAGCTTTTCTTTTCGAAGGGGAACCACACCACCTGTTCCTGCTCTCCCCCACCCAAGAGACAAGTCCAGATGGATGTTTCCTCTTTTCCGTAAAGACAGTAAGCCACCAGAAAACAGGAAGCAGAGACAGAGGCTGGAGAGGACAAGGGCAGGAGAATATTTGGGCAAATGTTTTGCGTATGTGCTATCTTTCTGCTGCTAGCTACAGGAGACCCACAGTCAAGCAAATTCTGTCATTAGTTCCTGCTCTGTTTCAGAAATCAGTATTAGGTGGTTCTTCTTGTGCACCTTGTACACCGCAGGCATGTCTGTCAACGGCGCTCTGTGTTCCCTGAGAGTGTCCATCAGAGGGCTTCCCTAGGGCTTAGAAAGGGATGGGAGGCCAGTTCTTCTGTCTTGCTTGCCTTCATTTTTTTTTTAAAAGAACACTTTCAAACAGTTTGAAAAGGCTTCTGGCGGCTGCTGGGCTCTGTATCTGGCTGGTTGCGCCCAATCCTCTAGATAACCATCCCCTCTAGCAGGAATCTAGTTGTGTGTTCTGAAGCATGAAGTTGTTGCTTAAGGAGATGACAGGGTGGCAGCGCCAACTGGAGCAGGAAAGAGTTCTGATGACCAGGTGTCTGTGGGATATGATTCAGGTTCCTGTACTTTACTCTGTGATAACAGTGTACTTGGCTTCTTGAATGTAGCTTACTCATTAGTGTGGATGAAGTAATAATGATAATAATCTTATTTTCATGCTTGAAAATCAAGCAAAATGCTTTTATAGCATTGCATTTTTGTAGGCTGGCCCCTGCTGAGTCAAGCTTCAGCTGAAATTGTGTTGGTGAGTCTAGGGGGAAAATCCTCTCATTCCCATTGTCTTACACTGTTTCCCTGAGTGGTGCGTGGGAAAGAGCCTACTGAGAAAAAGTAGTTGGTAACAAAGTCTGTGGAGGGAAAAGAGGGAGAATATGAAGGTTGGCGTGTTAGAGAAGTCGTGGCCGGCCCCTAGTCCAGCCCCACAAACTATGAATGGGGAGATTGCCGAAAGCTATTGTCTGTGGCTGAGAGTTGGGACCCAAGCAGCGTTCTTTATCTTCAGCTAACCTGGAGGACAGGGCCACACTGGGTTACGGCAGAAGAAGACAGATTGTATTCAAATGTTTACTGGCCCAAATGTTAAGAAACACTAGTCCAGGCAACTTGTAAGTCATATTCAGTTACAATCGTCTAAGACTCACAAGTCACCTCTGTTTTACTGCAAAACAAACAAACAAACAAACAAAAACTGAGGTTCTAAAGGTCAATGGTCCTGGATAGACGACACAATGGTGGATCTAGACCATAGGTCTAAGTTTCCCACTTTGAGGTACGGCACCCTTTCAGCTTTTCCATAACACCCCACAAGTCATACAGCACTGTACATTACAAAGAGGGAGCTTCATATGTATTTCTGAAGGTCAACCGGGACACCAGGGAGCTACCGGGCAATTCAAACCGGCAGCTGAGCCTAGGTGTGTCACAAGCTCATGAAGAGGCTGGAGTGAAAGGAGCTTAACTATGTAACTTGGTGAAATGGTGCTTTGACTGGGTACTGTACGGACTTGCAGATGGTGGGTTCCTTTCTCCTTTCTCACAGAGATGTAAGCTGGCAATTCCAAAGCTACTTTATGGGTCCGCTACAGGTGAGCAAAAACCTGAGAGCATTTTAGTCAACAGGAGCCAGGTTCTCAAAATCAGAGGAGGAGGTAAGGAAGGAAGGAGGATGGCCAGGATGACCCCTGGAGTAGAATCAGATATGTCAGTACGAATCCATGCACATATACAAATAGACGCATGCCCATACATGCATACAGACATCTATATGCATATATATGAAATATATAGGCTTATGTTGGTAAGTATACATACACATCTTTCATAGTTGTAACTATTAATACCAGAAGTAGTCATTAGTAAATAATACATTTAGCACCTAGATCTTGGTTTCTTTGCCACTGTCCTATAGAAGGGACCAGGGGACCTTGGTGAATTTGTTGATGACAGAGCTTAGAAAAGGAAAATGCTGGGCATGCTTGGAATATCTTGTAATAACAGAAATTAAATAGGAGAGATGGAGCAGGGGGAGAAAGAGACAGAAAGGGAGATAGTAAAATGAGACCTGAATGCCGAAAGAGACACAGCACTCATCTCAAAGGCTTCCCAGGAGATAACTCTGCAACAATAAATTCTTCAAGAATGTTATAACACAAAGCATTAAATAACTATCTGTAAGTTCCTATTGGCACAAATGACTGACAAACAAATGGAAGACAAAGAGCAAGTCTGAAAAGACACCAAATAATACACATAGATCCCCACGTTTATTCGGGCAGGGCTTAGTAACTTGTTTCCAAATGATACTGTATGGAAGAAAGGAATCTGGGAAATGTAGTTCCACCAGCAGTGATGAGTTTTGATGAATGGAGAGTCCTTTGGTATAAGGTGACTGAAGGGACTCTAGGCAGCCTGGGTCTGGCAAACATGGCTCTGGCAGGCCTTGTCCTTCTCCCCATTCCCTCTGCCTTGCTAAAAGCCATCAGATTACATTCCTAAAGCTAGCCACCATGGTCTGTTCCCTTATTTGGGCCACTTCCCTTCTTGAGACTGACTACCAAGGTCCAGGTATCAAAGTATTGAAGTTCAGCAATCAAAAGCCCCCTTTGGCTCTCCTGATTAACACACCCAATTAAAATTAAACACCTCATCCTAACATGGGGTTTCCCCTTTTACCTTTAAACCACCATTTTCCTACATGCCACATTTGTCTCCTCTCTATCCAGAGGCAGTCCTTTGTCCTCCAGGACAAATACCCCTGCCCCCTCTCCCATGTTCCCTTCCCCTTCTTCCTCATCCTCTATCTCCCGTCTTTGTCTCTTATTCCCTGCCCTCTGTCCCTCTGGAGCAAATAATCTTTGTACCGAGAACCTGGTCTTGGGGTCCTGAGCCGACACTGATCTCTTACAGTGATGAGCAGGCCCCTCACTCCTGTGTTCTTCTTCTCAAATCTATCACTCCAGTAGGCTAATTGTAAAAGGTCAGACAAACATGCATTGACACACATTGGACAAAGTTACCCACACATAGTCCTTAACCAGGAAGGTCATGAAAAACAGGACGAGAATGAGAGACAGTCACAGACTGGAGAAGACTCGGGAATCGTTAAGGACTAAATGTGATAGGCTTTCCTGGACTGGATCCTGGAGCAGCGTAAGACATTAGGTAGAAAAGCTGCTGACATCCAAATAAAGTCTGCACTTGAGTTAGTTTATCTTACCAATGTTCATTTCCTCCTTTTGAGAAGTGTGCCGTGGTTATGTAAGATGTTAACGTTCAGGAAAGCTGGGTGAAGACTACACATGAACATTTTGTTCTAACTTCGCAATTTTTCTGTAAAGCTAAATCCAAAGTTAAAAAAGAAACTTTTTAAAAATAACTGAGAAGCCAAAGCATGAAGAGAACTGGATAACCACGTAGAATAAATAAGCAGAGAATCATGGAAAATTGGATGGAAGACACAGCATTCCTCCAAGGGTTTACTCCTCCGGACAGTTGTGTGGGTCAGCTAGCTTGAGAACACTTTCCCACAGGGAGAGGCTGAAGTCTGTGGGTGTGGGGACATCAGAGACTACTCTCAAAAGTTTGAGATTTGAGAGACTGTGAATCCATACACGATGGAGTAAAGATTCTTAAATGGGGGGGAGATACTTTCAAAGAACAATTTATATGAATTTAAAAAAAAATAGGCTGGTGATGCTTACTTTTAATTACCCCTTTCTTCTATGAGAGGAAGGCTTTGTTATTACAAATGCCGGGGCTCTCATTTATTGAAAATGATATGATTGCAGTACCTGCCATGAGTGTAGAAAAGGCTAGGAACCTTCTCAGTCCTTTCAAAGTGTGATATCTACTTGTGTCTTCCTTTGAAGCATGAGACAGTAACCTGAAAAATAACTCAAATTTCTCCTAGGTTGATGGAATGCTAGAATATCGTTGTTAGCGTTCTCTCTCTCTCTCTCTCTCTCTCTCTCTCTCTCTCTCTCTCTCTCTCTCTCTGTGTATGTGTGTGTGTGTGTGTGTGTGTGTGTGTGTGTGTGAAGCACATCTCCTGACAGTCTCTATCATTTCCCCTCTTTGTGACAGTGTGAGCACTGTGGGTACCACACACTGCATTCCCTAGGAAGCAAAGTAAGAGTCTCTCGGATTTGTATGCGAAAGGTTTCTGGGCATGTGCTTTTAGGATTAACAGCTCTGGGTGGCAGGGAAAACATACATCAGCATTAAGAAGTCAAACTGTAACACAGTTAGGACAGAGACCTCAGGCTCCTGCAGGCAATACTGAGGCTGCCATGGCTCTGGACGAGTAGTTAAGCAGAGGTAATGGGGTTCTACCCACAACTAGTCCGTAGATACATGCTAGGCATGGTAATGGGGTTCTACCCACAACTAGTCCGTAGATACATGCTAGGCATGGTAATGGGGTTCTACCCACAACTAGTCCGTAGATACATGCTAGGCATAGTCTAAACTTGATCAAGTATCTCCCTTAAGCAAGTGAAAACTACTGGGGAAGGATTTAGGTACAAGTTGTCGGCAACCAAAGCCAGGAGCTAGAAGAATGTGTACCTTCATCCCAAAAGGGACTCTCAGAAGCGTATCAAAACATCCCACGCAATCCCTACCGTTGTACCAGTTATAGACTTTCCCAGAGGAACAGCTGCTCACGCTTTGACTGGTTTCTTTTCAGGAAAAAAAAAAAAAAACCAACCCTCACAATATTGTTTTGATTTGATTGTTACAAAGTAACGGATTTCTTTATGCGCTTTCATAATCCTTTGTTTGGGTTGGTCCTCCTCTCCCGCCTCTCTGATGTCTCCTTGACCCATTCCAGTCTCTTTTTAATCCTTCCATTCCTAACAGTCCTCCCTTCCACGCCCAACCCTTCCTTAAAGCCTCTCCTCCTCTCACCGTCCCCTTTCTGTTTTCCTGCACTGTGCACACACACACACACACACACACACACACACACACACACACACACGCGCGCGCGCGCGCAGCTAGGCTCTGTATATGAGAGAAAACACGCATTCTTTATGAGACTGGTTTGCCTCATTTAACGCAATCGTTTGGATTCTTATGCATTTTCCTGCAAATTTCATTTTTCTCTGTGGATAAGATCCCCGTGTGCACCACGATCTATTTATTGCCTATTCATCTGCTGATGGGCATATAGGCTGATTCCATTCCCTTATTATTGTGCATAGAGCAACAATAAACTCAGATGTGCAAGTATCACTGTGGTACAATATGGAGTCCTGTAGGTATATCCACAGGAATTACACAGTTACATATTTTTAGTGTTTTGAGGAATCGCCACACTGATTTTCATGGTGACGGCACCTGTTTATACTCCCGCTAGCAGAGAGCGAGGGTTCCTTTTCCCATTCCCTCGTCCTCACCAGCAGTCCCTGTCATTTGTTTTCTCGATAACAGCCATTCTGTTAGATGAAATGGAACCTCAAAGCAGTTTTAGTGTGCATTTCTCTTCCAACTAAGGATGTTGAACACTTTAACAATTTTTTTTTTCATTTCTACTTTTGTGAATCACCTGCTGAACTCATTGGCTCATTTGTTGTTTGGCACCTTTGTTTATTTTTGGTGTTTAAATTTTGCAGTTCTTTATATCATATAGATATTAAGCCAGGTCCGAAGCATAGTTGGCAATATTTTCTCCCATTGTGTAGGCTATCTGTTTACTTAGCCAACAGTTTCTTTGCAGGAACTTATAATTTCATGTAATTCCATTTGTGAACTCCTGGTATTGTTTCCTGTGCTATTGGGATTCTGTTTAGGAAGCTATTGCTTATGGGCTCCTTTTTCCCAGAATATGTATTTGACTAATTTGTCAA
Organism: Onychomys torridus; assembly: GCF_903995425.1. Classification (NCBI taxonomy): domain Eukaryota; kingdom Metazoa; phylum Chordata; class Mammalia; order Rodentia; family Cricetidae; genus Onychomys; species Onychomys torridus. Next base: position 30,939,553 of record NC_050457.1, on the reverse strand, counting down.
GATTAGGTGGTGGCTATAGCTCTGTGGGCTAATTCTGGATTTTCTATTTTCTTCCATTGGTCAGCATGTCTAATTTTGTTTGGTTGTTGCCAGTGTCACGCTATCTTTGTTACTGTGTGAACAGCCTGAGGTCAGGCATTGTTATGCTTCTGGCAATGTTCTTTTTCCTTAAAATTGCTTTGGCTAGATTTGTTTTTCCATATTAATATTAGGACCTTTTTTTTTTTTTTTTTTAGTTCTGTAAAGAATGTCATTGCCAATTTGATAGAGATTGCATTAAAGCTATAGATTACTTTTGGTAGTAAAGCTATTTTTACAGTATTAATTCTACCAATCCAAAGTCATGAAAGTTTTTCCATCATTTAATGTCTTCTTCAGGTGTGTTTTTCTTTATCAAAGTCTATCACCTCTTAAGTTTATTCCTGAGTATTTTCAAAGCACTTCACCATATTCAGCTTAAAGCTCTTGGGAATAAGATATTTTTCCTAGTTTCTTTCTCATCAAGTTCATTGTTGATATTTATAAAAGCTGTTCCCGTTTTGTTTGTTGATTTTGTCTCTTGCAACTTTATGGAAAGTGTTTATCAGATCTAAAAGAGAAAATATGCAGTGTAAGAATGCATGCATCATATTACTCTCAGTGATTTAGAGATGTTCTCCTATCTATCCCTGTAGTTCTAAGCTTTGTAGGTCTACAGCTGCTGTTTCCGGGATGAGGAATGAGTGATCATTTCTACCAGGGGAAATAGTAAATCCTTCTGAACTGTAAGATAACCATTACCCCCAGTCACTTTGTATTCTGTATGCCATGAAACTAGTGAAGTTAGTGGAATAAGCTATAGCTCCCACCACTGTAGCTGCCTTCAAGGTCATGACTGATAATTTTCGTTTCTTTCCTTTGCCAGCCATCCTATATTCCCTATACTCTCAGTAGCATCTCTGATGACTCTACTGGTTAATAAAACAGTCCTAAGCCCTGAGTATTTTGAGACACTGATCACCATGCTTGCACTGAGGCATGGATAATTTTTTATTGTATTTACTATGAAAATTGGTCATAGGAACATGAAGAGATGCCCCGATGGAACACTGTGTGCCCAATTATTTCTTGTCTCCATTGTCTAATCTCAAGTTCTATACCAATGATGACTGCCAGGATAGTGACTCCTTTCCTTGCTTGTAGTTTCATGGCATAAAGAATACAAAGTGACTGGGGGTAGTGGTTATCTTACAGTTCAGAAGGATTCTTACTATTTCCCCTGGTAGAAATGATCACTCATTCCGGAAACAGCAGCTGTAGACTTACAAAGCTTAGAACTACAGGGATAGATAGGAGAACATCTCTAATCACTGAGAGTAATATGATGCATGCATTCTTACACAAGTTCCTGGGTGCATAACACATTGTTGATTTCTGTGTGTTGTATCATGGAGGCTGACATCTATTCTGTTAGGCTATCTACTCCAGGATTATCAAAGGATTCTTCCTCATCAAAAACACATTTCAGGGGCTCAGGATATGGCCTAGTATGTAAGAGTATTTGCTCTGCAAACACAAGGACCTGAATTCAAATCCCTAACACTTATACAAAAGCTGAGCATGGTTACATGTGCCCACACCTCCAGCATTGGTTGGAGCTAGATAGATCGAAAGAACTCACAGGCTATTCAGCCTAGCCAAAAAGGTGTTCTTCTTGTCCATTGAGGGACTGTCTCGTGGCAATAAGGCAGCGAGTGATAGAGGAAGACATCTAATCTAGCATCATGTACCGGTTTCAACATGGGTGTATCTGCACATTCACATATGTGCAACACACACACACACACACACACACACACACACACACACACACACACACACATTGTTCCAGAAACCCACAACTTTGAAGTGTCAGGAATTATACACTGTAGTAGACCCTGTATTCATGTATACACTGCTGCTCCTCCTTTGTAAGAAAGCAGTTTCATAGTCTAATGTGTAAACTTGTGTTTGTAAATCAGACACTGTAAGACAAACTCATTCTCAGAAAGCATGCCAGCTTTAATAAAGATAAATAGTGGCTTTGTTCAGAATGGAAGGGATCAGGATAATCAGCTGTGACCACATAGCTAGTTAGTCTCTTTATGGCAGAGAATTGGGGAATTATAGCACAGATCTTTAAATACTACAGCCTTCAAGCAATGACATACTATTCCATGTCTAGTACAAATGTCTTTCCACAGTATGATTCTTCCTTCTTTCTTTGCCCTTGTACTATTGTTGTTATACACTTTGTATGTGTGTGTGTGTATAAAATCATAGATCACATAATATACTGCTATTGTTTTGTTTAAACAACCAATAATGTTTTTATTTAAGCAAGCAAAAGTCTATATTGACCAAAACTTTCATTCAAAATTGCCTTCTAATGTCATTTTACTTTTGCCTTAACCTCTTTATATTCCCACTAATGCAAGTCTGCTGGGATGGATGATTTCAGCTTTTGTTTATCTAAATAATCTTTATTCTAGTGAGAAATCAGCTGTTAGACCTGACTTTGTTCCTTTATATGCATCTTTTATTTTTAATTGCCTGCTTTAAAATTTCCTTCTCCCTTTCTCTATCTTTCTGGAAGTCAATGTGTTAAATAAAGCAGGGACATGATGAGTCCTCTGGCTATCTGTACAATTCTAGACATCCTTGCATTTCCCAGGAGTAACCACACTCATCTCTGCTGACTTCACAGGAGACAAAGCCTGTATCTCAGCTCCATGAAGGAGATTAGCACACAGTTAAACAGATTTCCCGCTGCTGGCGTCATGACATGGTGAGGCCCTCAGCCAAGAAAGGCAAACCAGACCCAAAGAAGGCAAGCTAACAACAAAAGTTATGCTGGAGACATGAACAGTGTATTTCTTTGTGTTGATGATAATACATGGATCATAGGAAACAACCAAGATAATATGAACAGTTCTGCTACCCTGACCACTTGCAGAGGACCACATAAACTTACATGCAGAAAATTATTGTATGATTCCTTGAGTATTTGTTTTAAAATTTAACAATTTTCCAGCTGCCCCAGTTGTAGCCAGTAAGGAAGACTCCTGCAGGTAGGCCTCCCCACCAAAACCCCCCACCAGACCCTGCCATCTATAAGACCCACTCCCTACCCAAAACCCACCCATCCTCCTGTGACCTCAGTGGCTCCCTGAGACACAGAATCTGCCAGCCCCAATTAGACCAAGAGCCCCAGGTGGACCGAGAGTGGCCCCCTGAGACACAGACACAGTAAGCAAAGATTGGACCGAGAGAAGCTCCCTCAGACATAGACACCTCTTGCACCTTTTGAAGGAAGAGATGTGTAGATGCCAGTGCAAAAATACATACAGCAACATAGAGCTATATGGCACCTCCAGAACCTAGCGGTTCCACAACAGCAAGACCTGAACATCACAACATAGAAGAAGTAAAAGAAAGTGACCTTAAAAATAACTTTATAAAGATGATAGAGGCCTTCAAACTAGAAAGGAAAAATTCCATTAAAGAAATTGAGGAAAAGAGAAACAAAAAAAAAATGGAAGAAATGAATAAATCCCTTTTAAAAAGCCAAGAAAAAGCAATTAACCAGGTGAAGAAAACAGTTCAGGACTTGAAAATTGAAATAGAAGCAATGAAAAAGATACAAACTGAGGGAATGCTGAAATTAGAAAATCTGAGTAAATGAACAGGAACTACAGATGCAAGAATAACCAACAGAACACAAGAGATGGAAGAGAGAATCTCTAGTGTGGAAGATACAATAGAAGAAATAGATTCATCAGTCAAAGAGAACACTAAAGCCAAAAATGTCATAACACAAAAATGTCCAGAAAATCTGGGACACCATAAAAAGGTCAAACCTAAGAATAATAGGGATAGGAGAAGGAGAAGAATACCAACTCAAAGGCACAAAAAAAATATATTCAACAAAATTATAAAAGAAAACTGTCCCAACTGAAAGAAGGAAATACTTATGAAAATACAAGCCCTACAGAACACAAATAGACTAGACTCCCACCCCCCGACACACAAAAAGTCCCCTCGCCAAATAATAATTAAACCACTAAACATACAGAATAAAGAAAGACTATTAAGAACAGCAAAGGAAAAAGGCCAAGTGACTTATAAAGGCAGACCCATCAGAATAACACCAACTTCTCAATGTAGAGTCTGAAAGACAAAAGGTCCTGGATAGATGTAATGCAGACACTAAGAGACCACAGATACCAACCTAGACTACTATACCCAGCAAAACTTTTGATCACCACAAGATATTCCAAGGCAAAACCAGATTTAAACAATACCTATCCACAAATCTAGTCCTACAGAAAGTACTAGAAGGAAAACTCCAAGGAAGTTAAATGCAGCCACAAAAATACAGTCAATAGATAACCTGACAGCAGCAAATCCTGAAGAAGAGAAACACACACACACACTACTACAAAAAAAATGACAGGAGTTAACAATCACTGGTCATTAATATCCCTTAATATCAATGGACTCAATTCACCTATAAAAAGACACAGACTAACAGAATCAATACAAAAACAGGATGCATCCTTTTGCTGCATACAAGAAACACACTTCAACTTCAAAGACAGACACTACCTCAGAGTAAAAGTTTGGGAAAAGACTTTCCAATTAAATGGATTTAAGAAGCAAGCTGATGTACTATCCTAATATCTAACAAAATAGACTTCAAACTAAAATCAATCAAAAGAGATTGGGAAGGATATTACATATTCATTACATGAAAAAATTCCACCAAGATGAAGTCTCAATTCTGAACATTTATTCCCCAAATACAAGGGCACCCACATATGTAAGGGAAACAATACTAAAGCCTAAATTGCACATCAAACCAAACACACTAATAGTGGGAGACTTCAATACCCCATTCTCACCAAAGGACAGGTCTGCCAGACAGAAACTTAACAGAGAAATGAGGGATCTAGCAGATGTTATGACTCAAATAGAACTAATAGATACCTACAGAACATTCTACCCTAACACAAAGGAATATATCTTCTTCTCAGCACCCCATTGAACTTTCTCTAAAATTGACCACATACTTGGTCACAAAGCAAATCTCAACATAAAAAAAAGGAATAACCTCCTGTGTTCTATCAACCACCATGGCTAAAAGTTAAATTTCAACAACAACAAAAATTACAGAAAGCCCACAATCTCATGGAAACTAAATAATGCTCAACTGAATCACCAATGGGTCAAGGAAAAAGCAGAGAAAGAAATTAAAGACTTCTTAGAATTCAATAAAAATGAATATACAACATACCCAAATTTACAGGACACTATGAAAGCAATGCTAAGAGGAAAGTTCATATCACTAAATGCCCACACAAAGAAGTTGGAGAAATCTCACACTAGTGACTTATCAACATACTGAAAGCTCTAGAACAAAAAGAACCAAACTCACCCAGGAGGAATAGATGCCAAGAAATAATCAAATTGAGGGGTGAAATCAATAAAATAGAAACAAAGAGAACAATACAAAGAATCAATGAAACAAAGAGCTGGTTCTTTGAGAAAATCAACAAGAAAGACAAACCCTTATCCAAACTAACCAAAAGGCAGAGAGAGAACATCCAAATAAAATCAGCAATGAAAAGGGAGACATAACAACAGACAATGAGGAAGTCCAGAAAATCATCAGGCCATACTTCAAAAACCTGTACTCCACAAAATTGGAAAATCTAAAAGAAATGGACAATGTTTTGGATAGGTACCACATACCAAAATTAAATCAAGACCAGATAAACAATTTAAATAGACCTACAACCCCTAAGGAAATAAAAAGTCATTAAAAGTCTCCCAACCAAAAAAAGCCCAGGATCAGAAGGTTTCAGTGCAGAATTCTACCAGAATTTCAAAGAAGAGCTAATACCAATACTCTTCAAATTGTTCCAAACAACAGAAACAGACAGAACATTACCAAACTCTTTTTATGAGTTATCCTGATACCCAAACAACACAGAGATGCAGCAAAGAAAGAGAATTAGAGCCCAATCTCCCTCATGAACATTAATGCAAAAATATTTGATAAAATACTGGTAAACCAAATCTAAGAACACATAAAAAAAAAATCCACCATGAACGAGTAGTAGGCTTCATCCCAGAGATGCAAGGATGGTTCAACATATGAAAATCTGTCAATGTAATACACCATATAAACAAACTGAAAGAAAAAAAAAAACATGTGAACATCTCATTAGATGCTGAAAAGCCTTCAGCAAAATCCAATGTCTCTTCATGATAAAGATCTTGGAGAGATCAGGAATACAAGAAACATACCTAAGCTTAATAAAGGCAATTTACAGCAAGGCAACAGCCAACATCAAATTAAATGGAGAGAAACTCACAGTAATTCTACTAAAATCAGGAACAAGACAAGGTTGTCCACTCTCCCCATAATTATTCAATATAGTACTTGAAGTCCTAGCTAGAGCAATAAGACAACAAAAAGAGATCAAAGGGATACAAATTGGAAAGGGAGAAGTCAAACTTTCACTATTTGTAGATGATATGATAGTATATGTAAGTGAGCCCAAAAATTCTACCAGGGAACTCCTACAGCTGATAAACACCTTCAGTAATGTGGCAGGACACAAGATTAACTAAAAAAAAAAATCAGTAGCTCTCCTATACACAAATGATAAATGGGCCAAGAAAAAAATCAGACAAACATCACCCTTTACAATAGCCACAAATAATATAAAATACCTTGGGGTAACACTAACAAAGCAAGTGAAAAACCTGTATGACAAGAATTTTAAGAAAGAAATTGAAGAAGATATCAAAAAATGGAAAGATCTCCCATGCTCATGCATAGGTACAATTAACATAGTAAAAATGGTAATCTTACCAAAAGTAGTCTATAGATTTAATGCAGTCACCATCAAAATCTCAACACAATTCTTCACAGACATTGAAAGAACAATAGTCAAATTCATCTGGAAAAACAAAAAATCCTAGAATAGCTAAAACAATCCTGTACAGCAAAGAAATTTCTGGAGGCATCACCATCCCTGACCTCAAGTCTACTATAGAGCTATAGTAATAAAAACAGCTTAATATTGCATAAAAACAGGCATGTAGACCAATGGAATCAAATTGAAGACCCTGACATTAATCCACACACCTATGAACACCTGATTTTTGACAAAGAAGCCAAAACTGTACAATGGAAAAAAAGAAAATATATTCAACAAATGGTACTGGCATAACTGGATTTCAACATATAGAAGATTGCAAATAGATCCATATCTATTGCCATGCACAAAACTCAAATCCAAGTGGATCAAAGACCTCAACATAAATCCAGTTACACTAAACCTGATAGAAGAGAATGTAGGAAATAGCCTTGAATGCATTGGCACAGGAGACCACTTTCTAAATATAACACCAGTAGCACAGACCATGAACAACAATTAATAAATGGGACCTCCTGAATCTGAGAAGCTTCTGTAAGGCATAGGACACGTAAATAAGACAAAATGACAGCCTACAGAATGGGAAAAGATCTTTCCCACATTTGACAGAGGGCTAATTCCAAAATATATAAAGAACTCAAGAAACTAGATATCAAAATATCAAACAATCCAATTAAAAAAATGAGCTACAGAGCTAAACAGATAATTCTTTAAAAAAAAAAAAAGATTTATTTATTTATTATGTATACAGAAGAGGGCACCAGACCTCATTACAGATGGTTGTGAGCCACCACGTGGTTGCTGGAAATTGAACTCAGGACCTCTGGAAGAGCAATTGGTGCTCTTAACCTCTGAGCCATCTCTCCAGCCTGAGAATTCTTAACAGAAGAATCTCAAATGGCCAAAAGACATTCAAGGAATTTGTCAACATCCTTAGTCATCAGGGAAATGCAAATCAAAATTACTCTGAGATACAATCTTACACCTGTCAGAATGGCTAAAATAAAAACACTCATGACAGCATATGTTGGAGAGGATGTGGAGCAAGGGGAACACTCCTCCACTGTTGGTGGGAAGGCAAACTTGTACAGCTACTTCGGAAATAGTATGGCAGATTCTCAGAAAATTAGGGATCAATTTACCTCAAGACCCAGCTGTACAACCTGGGGCATATACTCAAGGAATGCTCAATCATAATACAAGGACACTTCTTTAATTATATTCATAGTAGAATTATTCATAGTAGCCAGAACCTGGAAACAACCTAGATGCCCCTCAACTGAAGAATGGATAAAGAAAATGTGCTACATATACACAACAGAGTACTACTCAGCAGTAAAAAAAAAAAATTACATCATGAAGTTTGCAGGCAAATGGATGGAACTAGAAAATATCATCCATCATCCTGAGTGAGGTAACCCAGACTCAGAAGAACAAACATGGTATGTACTCACTCATAAGTGTATACTAGATGTAAAGCAAAGGATAACTGGACTGCAACCCACAGCTCCAGAGAAGCTAGCTAACAAGGAGGACCCAAAGAGTGATGCATGGATCACTCTGGGAAGGGGAAATAGATGAGATCTCCATGAGTAAACTGGGGTTGAGTGGGCAATAGAGAGTAGGGGATGGGGGATAAGAACATAAGGGAATGGAGTGGGAGAGCAATGAAAGAGATACCTTGATAGAGGGAGACATCATGGGGATAGGGAAAAACCTAGTGCTAGGGAAGTTCCTAGGAATCCACAAGGATGACCCCAGCTTAGACTACTAGCAATAGTGGAGAGGGTGCCTGAGCTGGCTTATCCCAGTAATCAGACCAGTGAATACCCTAACTGTCATCATAGAGCCTTCATCCAATAACTGATGGAAGCAGATGCAGAGATCCACAGCCAAGCACCAGGCTGAGCTCTAAGAGTCCAGTCAAAGAGAGGAAAAAGGGATTCTATGAGCAATGGGCTTAAGATCATGATGGAGAAACCTACAGAGACAACTGAACCAAGCTAGTTGGAACTCATGAACTTTAGACGAACAGCTGTAGAGCCTCCATGGGATTAGACTAGGCCCTCTACATAGGCGAGACAGTTGTGTAGCTTGGTCTGCTTAAGGGGCCCCCTGGCAGTAGGATCAAGATCCATCCTGGTACATGAGTTGACATATTGGAGCCCATTACTTATGGTGGGGCACCTTGGACAGCCTTGATGCAGGGGGAGGGGCTTGGACCTGCCTCTACTGAATGTACTAGGCTCTGCTAACTCCCCACGGGAAGCCTTACCTTGTAGGAGGAGGGAATGGGGGATGGGTTGGGTGGGGGAGGCTGAGGGAGGCAGGAGGAGGGAAGAGAGGGGCATCTGTGGTTGGTATGTAAAATGAATAAAAAAGTCTTAATAAATAAAATAAAATATAACAATTTTCCAATCAAAATAAAAAATAATTCTCTTTATCACTAGTTTTAACCAAATTGATTAGAATGTGCCCTGGAGAATTTCTGTTTGTAGTCTGTTGTTTTTGTTGTTAATTTGTTTGGATTCTGTTGAGATTCATGTATGTGTGGGCTTATACATTCACCAAATTTGGAAAATGTGGGGCTGTTATTTGTTGAAAATTATTTCCATATACCTTTCTTACTCCTATGGGACTCCGGTGTACCATTAAGTCTTCATCTCAGCCACTGCAGAAGTATCACTGGTGTCTTTGTGTCTCCTGCATCTCTGTTTGATATTATCTTCACTCTGGCATCTGTTAGGTCTCATTTGCTCCTGTTGCCTGGAAATCAACAGCTTTTTTCTCCTTGATGTCCAGTATCTTTAAAACTTGATTCAACTATTTCTTCTCAATTATATTTTTTTCCAATAGAGCAGCAAATCTAGTCCCCGTTAATATTTCTGGGCAGCAAGTTGAAATCCCAACTGGATTCTTTTAAAAACTCCAATCTTCTATAAATGTAAATTTTTGTGGTAAAAAAATGACCCATTAAATTCTTGGGACCTCAAGACAGATACTTATGGTTAACCACAATAATTAGCTATTATCATTTTTCCCTTGCTAACATAGCCTCAGTTTTGTTTGGATATGAATGTCCTGAGCCTCAGGGAATATAATAATTTGCTCTAAGCTATTGGAAAAGTCAATGTTATCAAGGTATAGATATGTAACACCACGTGCTTGGGAATTTAGGGAAAATAGGTCTTCCCAGATACAGCGAAGAGCTGGAGATGGGGCAAGGCTTTGTTGTTGTCCTTCTTGCCCCTCCCCATCTTCTACATCTCTATTTGACTTGACGTAGTCAGCCTTCATTACGGCATCTGCTATGTTTCATTGCATTTGCTCCTGTTCCTCAGGAATCTCTGGACTTTGCTCCTTGAGGTCCAATATCTTTAAAGATCATTATTTCATCTATTTCTTCTGGGTTATCATATTTGAGAGAAGATTTGATGACTGCATCTGTGTCAACCCACTTGTATCTCTGTGCTAACAACCAAGAATAATGTCTAATACATAATAAAAGTAAGAAAAGCGCAAGTTGATTCCTAAATTAAGAGCCATTATTGGGTTCGCCTTCCTTTTCTAAATTATATGAGATAATATATATTACCAGTGTTTAGGCCACTGCTTTTCCATGACTTGTAGCCAAATATAGCCTGCCTAAAACCTGCTTCTTTCATGGTTCATTTTCTTCACTTTTAAAGTCTACTTGTCTGTTTGTTTGTTGTGTTTGGGTGTTTTGTCTGCACATCAGAAGAGGGTGTGGAACCACATGGTACTAAGTTATAGATAGTGTGAGCCTCTATCTGGGTTCTGGGGATTGCACTCAGGACTCCTAGAAGAGCAGTAAGTGTATGATTCATTTTCTTAAGGTTACTTGTTTGCATCCCTCTAGAGCAGCAAAGATAAAGTTCTGGAAGTGAGAGTTGCTATCAGAGGGAACAGAATCTCAAATTCCTTACTTGATGGTTTTTCAAAGGAATGGCATTATCTAGCCAAGATTGCAGGCAGAGAATCCCAGGAGATTTGTCTCTTAGAGGCAGGGTTCTTTAACAGACTTAGGCTATAATAATGATGTGCTCATAGACAACCTGATGTGGGTGTCCTTAGAAAGAGAGAACTGTATTGTTCTGGAATGGAATACTAACTTCAAGTGACTGTGATCCACAGGGACTGAAGCTCTAGCCAAAGCTACTTGAAATAATATTTATTAATATAGTTCTATCATAAATAATATATGCTATTAATATGACTTTAAATAATTTATAATTCTAGATTTACATAATAAATAATACATAAATATGTAATCATTTCATGAAGTCGTATGAAATTAGTAGTCACGAAGGAAACTTAACCTATTAACACTCTAAGGGAGAGAAAGGCTCACAAGTGGCTCAAGCTGTGGTCAGTAACAGTTTGTATTATTTCTGCCAAGAGAAACACCAGCCTTCTGTAAATTATTTGACTTGTATGTCTTATGACTTCAGAAAGGTAGCTAGGAACAGACTTTTCTGTGTGTAGCCACCAAAAAGCTTCCATTGGTTTGTAATGTTTTTTCCTAAAGGCCTCTAACCCATCAATAATTGATGGACTACAAGAGAATTGCTTCCTAAAAATTAAGCAATGCAAGCCATTGCCATTGACTCAACCCTTCCATTTCTCTGGGGATTTGCTTCTATTATGCCATCTCATCTTCCTGGGAGCCCTATGTAGTAGACTTAATTATCCCTACTTTCTAGCTCTGTGCTCAATGAATAGGAGAAGTTAGGGTAGTGGTTCTCAGCCTGTGGGCTGTGGCCCCTTTGGTGGTCAAATGACCCTTTCACAGGGGTCACCTAAGACCATCGAAAATATCAGATATTTACATTACGATGCATAACAGTAACAAAATTACAGTTATGAAATAGCAACAAAAGTAATGTTATGATTGGGGGTCACCACAACATGGGGAACTGTATTAAAGGGTCACAGCATTAGGAAGGCTGAGAACCCTTGGGTTAGGGAATTACCTAAGTCACACAGCTGCTATGGCAGGGATATTTTTTTTTTTTTTGGCTCTTCTGTAATTATTGCTTGCTAGTTTCCTTTGCAGTCACTATCTTGTCTGTCTTCAAGAAAAACTTGAATGCAGTTTTTCTCCGTGGATTAAGATTTGACCCTTCTCTCTTTCTGCCTTCCTTGTGGTCTCTCTGTCTCTCTTCCTCTCTCTCTGTCTCTGTCTCTCTCTCTTCCTCTCTTTCCCTCTCTCTCCCTCTCTCCCCCTCTCTCTCCCCTCTTTCCCAATAAAGCTCTAGAAAGGTTAAAAAAAAAGATTTGAGATATTCTCCCTAATCAAATTCAACGAAATGGAAGAGTCTCTGACTCTGCTGTGTATTCAGCACTGTGCTAGGTCCTATTATGCAGGTGAGGTCAGTTGTCCTTTGCAGTAAACCAATGAACCTATTGGGTATTTGTATCTTCACTATACAAAGCAGGAAACTGAGTCTCTGGAAAATTGAAGAAGCTTGCCCAAAGCCTTCGTTCAGGATAAGCTGAATATTGAGAGTTAAAATGACAATTATCTCTCAGATTTCATCTCTGGCAAAGGGAATCTTTTGTTTTCATTTTTAAAATTTGTTTTTTAACCTCTTTTTATCCTTTCTTGTCCCATTTCCACTCCCATCCATCCCCTTCCTCTTCCTAACGAGTTTCCCTCTGCATTCATGTTCTCTCTCTCTCTCTCTCTCTCTCTCTCTCTCTCTCTCTCTCTCTCTCTCTCTGTGTGTGTGTGTGTGTGTGTGTGTGTGTGTGTGTGTGTGTGTGTGTAGTATCCAGTTAGTTTGACTAGGGTTGCTTACAAGAGCATAGGTTAAGGGTTATTCACAGAAGCATGGGCACCTTACCAGTCGCTACACCACTGAAGATGCCTCTCACATCCAAACTAAGCATATAAGTCCTCAGAGAGGGGCAGGGCCTTGTGAGCCTCTCCCAAGGGGGGATGTTAATCCCAGGCTCTGGGTCTCCCCCAGGGAGCAAGCCCCTTTAGAGCACTGTTCTCCGACCTTCAGAAATATAAATCGCTTCCTTCTTAATAGGAAAGATAACGTTCCAGGAGTGGAGCTTGTTGTGGAAAGATTTGAGGGTAAATTTTCTATTTTGTAAGTTTTCAGTAGGCTGGTGCTATAAGCAGACTCGGGTACATCAGTAGCCAGGCCACTCAAGGCTCTTTAATAAACACTTATGTTCGCAAATCTCCCTGCTCTACTCTCCATAAAATATAGTTGGCTTAACGTCCCTATTCCTCAGAGAATAACGTGTGTGGAAATTGTACTCTGAGATCAGTCCTTCTGGGAAAGGTACAACCTGCTGAAGAGATACTGAGAAAGGCTGAGACCATACATGTTGATCCTACCCAGGAGAGTAAATATAAACTGCCTGCCTCTTCCAGGCGAAATCATAGCTTATCAAGCGCACATTAAACCTTTAAGCTTTTTTTCTCTTAAGTAAGAATATATCTAAGTTGACTATTCCAGCATACGTATTTGTTTTCCCTAAACCGTCTATAAACCATGTCCAAGGCGAGGATTTAAAGTCTGAACAAAAACCAGCAAATTTCTGAGGATAACGGACAGCTATAACAGTTCATGACAAGACAGTCACAACAAAGGAAATGCTATGCATTGAGTGATGTCCCTGCAAATCCTTTATATGTACGTCAAGCTGTGTACCAGCACAGCAAAAGGGAAGAAATCAAAGGCAATACCCACATAAGAAAGGGTTTTTAGGCAAATGCTATCCTCTATGCATAAATCAAACAAAGAGTGATTGAAAACACCCAAAGGAACAGCACAGATTTCTATGGAGTTTTAGCAATGAATTTATTTTTGCAAATTGTGCCACAATTTACATTGATGAAACATTTTACAATTATTGGCTTGTGAAATCTGAAGACATTCCTGGCAACTAGGTCAATATCATTAGTTATTATTATTATTTTTTTTTTTTTTTGCCAAAGTAACTGAAGCAAAGGATTGTTAAGTAACTTTTCCAAGGTCACAAAGCCAGATGTGAGCTGGGTAAGGCCTTCTTCAGAATTTCTGTTCCCAGAGTCCTGAGCTAGAGTCCCAAGTAGTAGTGATACTAGAGGCCTCTTGGTGACTTCCTCAGTGATCCCAAGAAGGGAGAGGCAGTTGAAGTAGACAACATTGGCCAGGACTCCTGGGAGTAACTCTAGAAGCACTGCTGGTTGGTCCCAGTGTTAGCCTTTCAGGTAGAAATGCAGTTTGGCATGTCAGTGTACGCCTGTGGGATGCCAGCACACCTCTGTGATATGGCCTCCTGTGTGATGGTCATGACAGTACATTCCAAACTGTGGTTCTCTGTCCAAGCTGAATACACAGAGGATTTTAAAGTAAGCCAGTGTCCCAGGGCCAGAGGTCCAGATGTCTGAGATTACAGCTTAGATAAGGATATTGCTTTGAAAGAATAAACAAAGGTCTAAGTTTCACTAATACATTCCTGGAGTTGAGAGCCAGAATATATGAGAATCCTTCCAGACTTGCAGAGAGCAGTTGGGTAGGCTGTTCACCATACAAGAACACTTAACCAAAGGGGCAAAGGGGAGCTGAAATCCAGTCTGTATATGGTGTGCTGAGGGAGCACTCACTCTAAAGAAGTCATCTTTTGTTTCAGGTTTCCAGAAAGGAGGTCTTGGGCCATTCTGCTGTTCTTCCATAGGCATTATTACATATTCTACAAATTCTGTTTTCAGTTTAGTTGTAGACATTTAGTAAAAATTATATTTAGCATCCACAAATGCTGGCACTTAGTGTACATTGACCATGCAGCTGTATAGTAACCACTGCTTCTATATTATTGGATTTCCCCTTCCCAGTCTATTGATGAAGGTAAACGATTATGCAGGGAGTTAGCTATGGCAACATACATACAGGAAGAACTCGGATGGGATGGGTACAGGAAACTGGGTGGGCAGGGGTGGTATCACACCATCTAGTCCCAGGGTTCTGAGGGATCAAATCATGGAAACAGTATAGTTGCTGAGACAAGAAGACACAGTGAAAGGTAGAAGAAGGGAATGTCATTGAAGACTAAAGGACATTTTTAAAAGTGGGACTTCAAACATAAGATCTGCTGTTATTCTGGATCTTCTTTCTGTTGACTTATCATTGTTTCTACAAAATTGTCTGTTTGTTCATTTTTATTGATTTGGTTTCATTTGATTTAGTTTCTACTTTTTACTTAAAAGGACCATGTTTTGGCTTGGTTCATAGGCCATTATAATGAACTAAATTTCCAAATCCATTAGATTTGTAATTTGGCTGATCAAAATTCACTTTATTTTGGGGATAGAGTATTGTGCAGAGTGCCCATCCATTCCCCTCACAACCCAGCACCTCACAAGTCTACCAATGGGCTTCCTCCTGGGGCGGCTCCCAGCATTCCAGAGGACCAGTGCTTTGTGGAATCAGAGGGTATTTCTCTACTTAGGGTTGAAAGACTTCAATGCGAATAAAATAAAATTCAGTATTCGAGTGACTCCAACCACTGTACCTCCCTCCCAGCCTCTCTCATTCCCTTTCCATGCATTTGCATGAATAACTACTGATCCCCAGGTCCCTACTTACCAGTGCATAAAACTTTAGTCTTGTAGTCCAGAAGCTGTTTCTCTTATTTCCAAACATCTATTTGAAGCTGAGTCCTAAAAGCACAGTTTACATGTTTGCCAGAAATATGACCTCTGCTGAGCAGCATGGAACCTCGCTCATATATCCACCAACCATGGGCATTCCACGCTCTGCATATTTGTCTATCCACGCTCCTCACCATAGAAGGGGCTTTCTGAGAATGGAACAAAATGACCTTTCCTAATCCCCCAAGACCATGTATTCTGTTGATCTATGGTATGTGATCTACACATATTTAAGTAAATGAGTAGTTTTCTTGTGTTAAAAGTTATTCATTTCCCTAAACTATAAGGGATTCACTTAGAAATGTATTTCATGATAAATAATTTCTTAATGTCAATGAAATGATTCCTAATGATATTCCAATGTACTCATAGATTGGTGCCTAGCCCAGTTGTCATGAGAGAGGCTTCACCCAGCAACTCATGGAAACAGACACAGAGACCCACAGCCAAGCATTAGGCAGAGCTCTGGGAATCCTGCTGAAGAAAGGGAAAAAGGATTGTAGGAGCCAGAGGGGTCAAGGACACCACAAGGAAAACCACAGAATCAACTAACCTGGGCTCATAGGGGCTCACAGAGACTGAACCGACAACCAAAGAGCCTTCATGGGACTGACCTAGGCTCTCTGTGTGCATATGACAGTTGCATAGCTTGGTCTTCTTGCAGGAATCCTAACAATGTCTCCAACTCTTTTGCCATCTTTTGGGACCTTATTCTTCATACTGGGTTGCCTTGCCCAGCCTTAATATGAGGGGAGGTGCCTAGTCTTACTGCAATATGGCATGCCTTATTTGGTTGATATCCATGGGAGGCCTGCCCTTTTCTGAATAGAAATGGAGGAGGAGTGGATGGGGTGGGGTAGGGTGGGGCAGAGGGGAGGTGGGAAGGAGGAAAAGAAGGAGGGGAAACTGCAATTGGGATGTTAAAATAATAATAACAACAAATAATTAAAACTATTTTAAAATTTTAAGATAAGGAATAAATATAGGGCATATTCAAGTCCTATAACCTGCTCACAGGACTCCATTCCACCCATGTTTTGTTGGCTTCTGCTTCTCATGCCTGGGCTTGTGGAGGCTGAACAGTTTGATGAGAACATGATCATTCTGCCCCAGTTCCTACTTCCTCAAAATCAGTCACTTCAGTGAAAAAGAGACAAGGAGAAAAGTCAAACTCTCTGTTAGTACGTGACAAAATTAAACAACTGACTTACTGGTGAAGGATTTCTATTTTCAACCGTTTCAGTAGCTTCAGGCAAATACTTTAAAGTTGGGATGGACCTTGTTTAGTCACAAATGCTGGTTTAACTTTACCTCTGTCAAGTTGACTCAAAGGGACACCAGAAAGGGAAGAACCTGCTCAACAACTGGACAATGAAGAGGAAAGTTTTCCACTCTGTGTAGGATTTTCTCCAGGACACACGGGAAAAGGACAAGAACTACTATCTGCTAAAGAGAAACATCTTATAGAAGAGACCGGAGCCAGCAGACTGTGCTATTATTCTTGAAGCATTCAGTTATTAATTTGTTTTCTCTGGCATAAATCCTATAGATCCAACAGAACTGAGCATGTGCAGGTACCAAATATGGGTTTGTGATTCTTTTGTAACCTTCTGAAGCCAGATCTTAAAACAAGAATCACATAGCTTTGAGCTTGAAACCTCATATGTCCTCAATATGCTTGAAAGAAAGAGGGGTCTCTGACATCTGGAGAACGCCTCACCTCTCCTTACCTCCCTGCTTGCCAGTTTTCCACACCCACCAGCCTCGGGGTGACTAATTGGCACCACTTGAGCATTGACTTTCCTGACATCTGACCATTCATTGTAGTTCATTTCACAAATGAGGAAATTGAGGCCACGTCCCTCACAGGGTTGCTGGAGTCTCCAAAGATATCACTCATTAAAATGCCTTTTACCTGGGCTGACTCAGAGGTGCTCTGTGAATACAAGGCAGCCCATCCTTCAGGCTGCCATGCTGACACACTGCCTCTCTGTAATTCTGTGGACGTTCCTCCTGCCTTTCCCCTGCCTTTGTCACTGTCCTGACTGCCCTCAAGTCCCAAGCCATGTCTCTGTCTCACAGCACCTTCCTCATTAGACAGTCAATAAATGTTGTTGACAGACTGGCTAGCTGCCCAACTGGCTGAGATGGCATCTTTGACCAAGGACAAGCGCCCTTCAGAGCCTTTGTTTATTGCTTAATGTCAAGTGGTGCCATCAACATGATATAATTTTTCCTGGAATGCATAATGAGAGTTAAAGAAGTCAAAATTATTGGAGAGTATTGATAATTACCACTAGCTTATCAGCAGCTCTAAGGCTTGAGTAATGTCTCCCAGATGTAGAAATCTTTGAACTTAAAACATGTCAATCTAACCGTGGCTCTAACTGTCCTCAGTCATTGTAATGACATGTGTATGCTTATGAGGGAATTTTCAACTGTGGTGTATCTCCTGTTACTTTAATGTAGTAAAAAGTCAAAAAGTAGATGCAAGAGCCAATTTTATGCTTTTTAATAAATGATGAGAATAAACCAACCAAAGCATACCCCCCCATATAAATATATGCTTTCCTTTTGGCAAATTGTTGATAAGCCTTGGAACCAAAATGAAGGCATCTCTATCCCAATCTGCACACATCACCATTTCTGCCTATATGGTTTGCAAGACGATGAAGGAGAAATATATTTAAGTTCTATCAGGCCTTTGGGCAGCTTTTCCTTTAGTAAAATATCAGATGAACACACACACAAAGACATACATAAAGAACATAGTAAATCTAGTTTTATGAAGCTTATGAAATTATGAGATGGTTTTGAGTTTTAAAACAGCCCACCATTTGTCAGTTGTTCCTGCTTGCCATAAAAAAAAAAAATCTCCATCCCTATTTCTTTCTAAATACTCCCTAAGTACTGCCAGTTGGGTTATCATGGGCTTGCACTTTTGTTCATTTGGGATAAAGTCTTTGAGTGTAGCAAGATTATTGAACTCATTTCTGCTTAGGTCTCAGATTTCCATAGCTGCTCTATTACCAAGTGGCAGTGCACCCCATAGGCACAATAAATAAATAATACAACACTGAAGCTCTAACAAATCACAAAATACATTATTAAAAAATTAAGAAATAAATATCCCCCCTCTTACTTAAATACAGATTGATTTTTATCATGTGGAATGCTGAGGAGAGCTGCTGTGAGATCTATTAAAGCCTGGGGACATGCAAAATGCTCTGGAATGGGCATTTTGCTCCCTCAGTTGTAATGGGAAAAGCCCTTCCACTGAATGGATGTATTTGTGAAATGGAAGCTGCTATTCTCTGTTTGTCCACAAGCCAGGTGTGACGCACTGCTGGCTTCACTGTGTGCGGGCAGTAGGATCTCCAGGACACATCTGTCTTTCCTGAGCACAAACCATTAGTCCGGGCTCAAGCGATGAGGACAAACACTTTTCAGAAACTGAAGTTGGAGAAGTACCGTTTCTCTGCTTTATCTTTAAATCTTGGTGCTGGCTTCCAAAAAAGATGTTCTCAACCCAGGATTCTGCCAAGCATCCTCCAAAGTGTTCTACTGAATGAGAAGACATTGCAGGATCGGTACACAAAGGAGTTTGCCCTTCAGATTTGTGTGGGACCTAGTGATTCTTCAGCTCCGTACAGCCATGAAGATGCTACCACAGTCTCCATTCTTACTTCGCCCTGAAGAGTTTAGCATTTCTTGGTCCTAACCTTACATGTTCTGGGACCTAGTCAGTCTTGCTGATTTCCCTGCATTCTGGGAAGACATTCAAGGCCTCAACATAAGTGGGGGGAAAAAGACTATCAAATGACCCCATCTTTTCTCCATTGTAAAGTTACGCAACAAGTTTATCCTAGTTACATGTGGAAAGAACTACTTCATCTGCTGACCTCACTGCTCTCTGTAAAGGACAACAGCATCCTTTATAGGCTCAAGCGTCCTCCCACAGCTGAGAGACTCTCTCTCTACCTATGGAATTATTCACAAAAGACTATCAGAAATAGTTTACTTGCAATGACAAGAAGGGGTAAAGAAACCCTCTAATTCCAGCGGTTCTTGGAAGCACCATTTGCCAGACACATGACAGTCAAATGACTAGGCACCTTGTCTATCTTTCTTAAGCACATAAGGAAATAAAGGGAAAAAACATGGTTAGGATTCAGCATTTGATTTTCCCATTTTTGATGGAAATTGTTATGCTTTGATCGAGAAATATTCCCCACAGGCACATGCATTTGAACATTCATTTCTCAGCTGGTGCTGTTTTCGGGGAAGGTTATGGGAACTTTTAGGAGGTGAAGCCTTCCTGGAGAGAGTCATTACAGGGGGTGGGACTAGAGGCCTTATAGCCTCACCCCACTTCCAGTTCTTTGCGCGCTCTCTCTCTCTCTCTCTCTCTGTTTCCTGTGTGGGGATAAAGATTTAGTGATCTTTCATCATCCTGCAACTGTCACACCTTCCCTGCCATTAAGGACATGCAGCCCTCTGGAATCAGAAGCCAAAAATAAACTCTTCGTTAACTTGCTTTTGATCGTGGCATTTTATCGCAGCAACAGAAAAATAACTAATTCAGAGTTTTTCTGATCTATATCCAAAATTCCCTGAAGCACGGAGGCATCTAGAAGGCCTGGTCTCCATAGAGACAGACATCTTCATGTCGGGCTGTCTGATAGCTCCTTGCGATTGACAGCAGTTGGTAAGTGAATGAGAGATGGTAGAAGAATACAGGAGAGACTTTTTACTGTACCATAGCCGATGTGGAACACTGTTTCCATTCACGTGCCATTGGCCAGAGCCAGTTGCCTGCTCTTACCCACATTCCAACAGAACTAGGAATTGTCTGCCCTAGTGAATTGTGAAGAATGCAACAATAGGAAGTCAAATGACTTGAGAGAGCATCTGGTGACATTCCTGAGACATTTACAACTCTGTGTGGATACATGTAAACCATTCCCTAACCTGTGCGGAATACAAAATTCTAACCGAACTCCTGTGAATTCCTGAAGACTGAAATTCTGGAGATGGCCTAGCTTTTGGAGTTCCATGTCTGCCTGTCCCCTCCACCCTGCAGTGAGTCAGTGCACGAGGCAGCCTGTGTTCAGTTTTAAATGACTCTAGGCACACACCCACACACACTCTGCTCACATAAAGTCCGTATGAATAAGGCATACTTAAACTTCTAGGTCTGGGAATTCATGGTTTACTTGCAATGCACAAAGCAAATAAGCCCCACCCATACAAGTCCTATCTCTTGAAAATATTTTTGGTTTGTGACACTTCCAACAAACATCCAAGTTGTGGAGTCCTCACTGGCCTGATGATCTCCTCTCTTTTCCTTTCTTTACTTTTCCTTCTCCCTGCATTCTGGAACAGAGCACACAATCTCTCTCAGTGTGTACAAGCACAATATCAAACCCACAGCAGTGTATCACGGTATTTTTCTGAGAGGTACTAAGAATGTGTTTACCTACATTGCATCAGGTAATTGTCAGGAAATGCATCACCCTTTCTAAAGCACTGTCATTGCTGTTCCATTCGCTTACTCAACAACAGTGGTGCCATGACATGCTTGCAGCAAGAAAATGATACTGAAGAATACATGAATTCTCTGTCTTCATGGAGTGTCTACCTCCATGGAGATGGCTGAAAAACAACGTGTTGCCATCACAGCCAGAGAATTTATAAAAGGGAATAACAATATTGGAATGTGGAGTCTGTTCTACCTAGAGTACTCATTAACTTCTGTTCAAAGGAAAGGGGAGATATTTGAACTGAGATGTGTAAGATAGGAAGGAGTTCACAGCGCAGAACAAGCATCTCAAGCAGGATGCTCTGGGCCACATCGATAAAGCTGAAGAAAAAGGAGTTCAGAGATGTGAGTCCTCTCTCCACCACAGCCCCTACCCCAGAACTCACCCGTGGATGAGAAGAAGTAAGCACAGGAGAAAAAGAATGTGTTTTATTTTAGAGTCGTTCTTGCTGCAGCTTATAATGCATCAGAAAGAAGCACACAGGGAGGCAGAGAGGCAACCACCTCCTAGCACAATCCTTCTGGTGTTAAAGAAGACAAAGTATAGAGTTGATTTTGTCAAAACAAAATTCAAAATTCTCACCTCAAAAGGAAAAGGAGAGAGTTTATTCCAGAGCCAAATCTGTGTAGTCCAGAAACACAGATTTAGGTTAGCCGAAATCCACATTACAACGTGGAAGCAGTTTTCACAGAATTTTTGTGGTAATAGAACAAAGAAAGCTGTAAATTAAGGCATTTAAAAAATACTTCGATGGAAACATCAGAGAGGCAGGTTCACTAGACTGAAGAATCTTAACCATAGGCCTCCAATGTTACCTGATGACATTTTTTAGCCCTTTAATTGGTGGAGAATGGGGTTCTGTTAAGTTAATACATTCCAAAAGGTTTTCATCTGTAGTCAGGATGTTAGGCCCCATAGAGGTGGGCAAAAAATGGGTCTTTAGGAGGCCAAAGATCATCCACGATAAATTGTAATTAGTCTTTGTGATGGTAACAGTCCAAACTCCACAGTCATTGAAGTTTTAATTGGCCTTTGTAGACAGCTTATTTTCGGGAATTTTCTCATTTATGGTTTTATATACCAGTACTGCTGAGCCTTGGTGCCTACTTATGTGACCGATACTGCTATGGATGTTTCTGTGAGAGTGTTCAAGGATGAGATCAACATCTCAATCAATGGGTTCCGAAGATTGGCTTTACAGTGTGGGTGGGTCCTATCCAATCAGCTGAAAGCCTGAATATCACAAAAGACCACAAGAGAGAGTGAATTATGCAGCAGATGGCCTCCTTAACTTAAATTACAACAGAGGTTTGGCCCCTTGAGTCTCCAGTCTGCTGACCTGCCCTATGGATGTGGGGCCTTCCACCCTATAACCGTGAACTATTCTGTAAATGTGCCACTGAGCTCCACTCTGTGTCCCAGGCACTTTGCAGGATGCTTTGCAAACAACATTTCATCCAGTCATCTGACTAAGAGATGGGTTAGAACCATTTTGAAAATGAAGAGCTCAAAACTCAGAGAGTTAAGTAAATTACCCAAGGTCCTACGCTGGATAAACAGCATAATTGCCTGATGAATTTGTCAGGAACTCATTTTATTCAAAAGAATCAAGGAGGGAAAGAAAAGTAGCAGGAGCAGCAGCAGCAACAAAGAAAACCAGATTCAGAGCTTCAATCTGAAACTCCATTTCGCTGATGGTCAAAGGAAATTCATTAAACCCAGTGAGTTAAAATAACATTTGCAATCTGTGAGGGGGCTTTCTTTTTGCTTATGCGTGGCAATTATATCTTTATACTGCAGAAGCTGGTTTTTAACTTCCCTATTTGTCTCCATATGCATACTTTTACAGCCAATTGTTAACAGATTAACAACTTTGGGCAAAATCCATCAGCCTGCTTTGCTTTGCCTCCGTGGCAGTGGCTGGGAGAGTCTGTTGACAGAACAGAGCACAGAGGAGCTGGCTTTGAGTTGAGCAGGCCAAATGTAGCCCTGGCTTCCTTGATGAGCATTCATCCTAACTCTGCTTAGCTCCCCTTTACTGTGCTGTACCTGCAGGACTCTGCTTCAGCAGCCAAAAGGAACCACTCGGGTCCTCTGGAATTCCAGCATTCAAAGAAGATTTCATTGGGAAGTGAACACGTAGAAACAACAAAATAATATCAGAAATTCATTTTATTTGTGTCCAAACCATGCTCCATTTATATATTCATTCATTCATCCATCCCTCACAACAGTTTCTGATTACAGATTTCTTGACGTCAGTATTTTAAAATAATCAGCTAAAATGTTAACATCTAAAGTTGAGCTTCTTTTCTGGAGTTTACAGCTGTGGAACAAGTCACTCAAGAGCAGAAGTAATTGAAAATTGAGTCATTCATTGCCAGGCTTCCAACTTTTGTCCCTACACCCCAGCTTTTAAGGAACGGGAGCTCAGAAAAACTTGAGATATACTTGTATGTGTGTTCCAAGTGGGAAGGATGCATGGAGAAAGTCCAAGCATTTGAACATATCTGACTTTTACTCTTGTATTTAAATGAATAATATAATATTTTATTTATTCTTTGAGAATTTCGTGTATACCATGTATTTTGATCATTGTTACTTCTACTCCCTCCCCCAACTCCTCTCATATCCCTCCCAAGTTCTTCCATCTTCAGCTTCTCAGTCTCTCTGTCTCTGCCTCTCTGTGTCCCTCTTTCACTATTTCGGTTTCTATTTTTCTCTCTGTGTCTTTCTCTGTCTCTCTGTCTCTCTGTCTCTCTCTCTCTGTCTCTCTCTCTCTCTCACACACACACACACACACACACACACACAGAGAGAGAGAGAGAGAGAGAGAGAGAGATTAGCACTGTCCAAATAAACATAGGTGTGAAGCCATCCACTGCAGCATGATCACCTTATCAGGGATGACACCTGATAGTATCCTGCTAAAAAGACCACACTTCCCACACTTCCCAGCTTCTCTTGCAGCTAGGCAAGGTCAATGAGATACTGATAGGGAGAGGCAGCAGGAGCGAAACTTGGGCTATGGGCTCCACGGACCCCATGGGCTCCATGCAGCAACCATTTCCACCCCTCACCCCGCTCCCCTATGAAGGATTGCAGCCATCTTTTTTTCTCAAGCAGACAGTTCAACTTCCCAGGGGAAGAGTCTGCTGCCTCGATATGTGTACCATAAAATGTGGTCCTGTCTGTTCAAGGTCAAGCTCCTGTCTTTTTCTGCCTCCTGTCCCTTTCAAGCTGCCTCAGAAATCTAACAGCACCCCTAAAGAAAACCGACTCTTTCTCATAGCAGCCAACAATAACTATCAATAACTCCTCAGATAGTAAGAGCTTATATGGTCTATCCCCATTCGTACTGGTGTGTTCGCTGGTCTGATTGTGTGCAGGTCTTGTGAAGGCAGCCACAGCCGCTGTGAGTTCATAAGTGCATCAGTCCTGTCTCGTGCAGAAGACGTGGTTTCACTGACCCGTTTTCCCTGACCTCTGGCTCTCACAGTTTTGCTGCCCCTCTTCCTTGGTGATGCTGATAGAATATACTAAAGGAAGCAAGACCCAAAGAGAGCACTCAGCCTCAGCTCAACCACTATGACCCAGACAAGTCACTGTCATCGCATATGTGACTCTATGAAAAGGTTAAATAACAAAAGCCTGGAAACGTAGGAAGTGGCTCAAGTTCAAGAGCAGTTGCAGAATCCAAGTGAGAGAGGAACGTTCGGAAGGATTCAGACGAGACTATAGGAGCCAACTACAGACAAGTGTGCTTTGCGTCGGCTGGAAGGGAGAAACGCAACTTTGCTTGTCCATGAAATCCCTCATTCGGCTTCATGGCCAGAGTACTGAAGGAGAAAGTATTCACAAACGGTGACATTTTGGAGGAAGCGTTTTGCCCCAGGAATCAGCAGAATCCATTTGTCATCTGAAAGCAGCATGTGGAGAAGTGCGCTCGCTCGCAGATTTGCACTGTCAGGAAGCATTGTGCAGTCACCGAAGGAACACAAGACGCCAGAAGGGAGTCGCAGAGGAGAGTGAGTCTGCAGGCATACTGTTGCAGGAAACTAGTTATTCCAAGAATACATTTCTAGAATTATCCATGGAAAGCCTCAAGTTGCCCAGAAGTGGGCATCTTCCTTAGTAGAGGAAGTGACCTTTCAGGAGGGACCTAACGTAGGAACATCACAGATACACAGTGTGGGTCAGTAGACAGAAGTGGATTCCAGGGCAGTAGAGACCCAACAGGTAAAGGAATTTGAAGGCTTGAGAACAGACAGCATCAGAGTAGAAAGTCACTCTTGCTTAGATCCTGGAGCATGAGCAGGCAGGAATTCACCAGGCTGCTGGGAAAGGGGAGGAAACACCCCAAGAAGAATGGGGAAAGACAGAAAAAAGAAAACAGGCTGGTTTATTCACCAGTGACTACAGACAAAGACACTAATTTCATTTATCCAATTTCTTTTACATTAATTCTACAAGCCTAGTATACCTGTGGAATCAGCATAATTACCCCTATTTACCAAAGAGAAAACAAAGGCAGCTGAGCCAGTCACCATTGGGCTTAGAATTCAAACCCAGTTTCACACCATATCACATGTTTGCTGAGCTTGCAATAAACATGTTCATGCTAAAATTCATTGCTTATATTTAATAAACCCTTCCTTAGCATAGCAATGTACCCTGACTACCATTCAAGACTTTCCTTTCGACATCCAAACTTCTCCAGAGAGTTCTGACACTGTGATTCCATTTCTTTCCCCCGATTCACGGTCTCTTCTTCAGCCTTTTTGCCATTTAGCTTCTGCCCATCCCATTCTCAGAGCTGTTCTGGCCTTGTCAGAAACAGCCTACGTCTCACATGGCATATTGAACACTTTCTGGTTCTTATCTGACTCCACACCAGCCATTGATTTCTCCATCTCACTTTCATTGGTTCCATGGTTCCATCTCCTTCTTCACTTCCTCTGCTGGCTGCTTGGGTTGGAAGTTCGGCAGTGTTAGTTATTTAGCGGTGCTCTTACCCCGCGAGGAACACATCCCGAACACGATAAATCCACAGAAGAGCTGTTTATTAATAGAGGATAGGGGATAGAGGTGACAGACCTGTGTGAAGCACACACATGAGTGAGGAGAGGAGAGAAGAGGAGAGAGACCTGTGCAAAATGGCGCCGGCTTTTTAAAGAGTGAGCCCCGCATGCATACAGGACCGCATGTGGCTACTCCACGCATGCGCATAGATTACATGGCCACGCAGTGCTTTACGCAACCATGTAAAGCCACGGAGTCCTAGCCACGCGAGATGTTCTGACCTGGATATGGCTATTTTGAACCGGAAATAATTAGGCGGTCCTCCGGGCAAGCCCAACTGTGTGGACATGTTGTAATTTTCTATCTGGCAGGCCTGCCTTCTCTAGCCTCTCCTCCCATGAGAGAGTCTGCCCACACCTGGATGTTGGTTCCCAGAGAGGGGTTCTGACTTTGGGATTTGTTCCTACTCCAGCATTTTCTGCTGACCGCCAGCCACTCTTTTGCTGGTAATAGCACATGCTTCTGTTGTAAGGTGGGTCTTCAGTCCTTATTCTCAGCAGACATGATGAAACTAACTTAGAGGAGAGGGTGTCATGTGATTGCAGCCTCCACTCTCCTCTCCTCACGCTAGGAATGGCTCCAGGAATGCACACCAGACAGACCAGCTTGCTCAGGCCTTTCATTCCACTGTTGAAGAGACAGGGACCTCCTTTGCTGTGCAACCTGAGCCAGAAAATAGCTTGAGTTTGCTCCAGCCACCATAATGAGCAAGTGGAGCCAAGAAAGAGCAGAGGAACCAGGAGAAAAAGAAACCTTGATGCTTCATTAGAATCTCTACTTGTTCATGCCTTCTTCCTGCACACTCCAATCTGGTAGTCATTATCCATGTTGCTGATGAGAAGTGTGAATCTAGTTAATCTTATCAATAAAAACCAGGAGTCAGATATTGGAGTAAAACCTGAAAGAACAGAGAAGCAGAGGAACAGCCTCCACTGACTTCTTACCTCTCTGGATCCTCCAACCAAAAAGGCCAAGATCCTCTTTCCACCCTACCTTATCACTTCCTGTCTCCACTTCCTGAGTGCTGGGATTAAAGGTGTGAGCCACTTACTGCCCAGCTTCTATGGTTAACTAGCGGCTAGCTTCCCCTTTTGATCTCCAGGAAAGCTTTATTTGTCAGAATACAAACAAAATACCACACAACACTGGTGAATACTTTATATGCTTTAATATAGTTCATATTTATATAGAATTCAAACATGCCAGTGAAATGGTTCATGGAGTAAAAGCACTTCCTTCAAAAGTCTACCCCGAGTTCAATCCCTGGAACCTACAGAGAAAATCAACTCTCCACTCCATATAATTGTCCCCCGACCCCCACACGAGTGCTCTGGCATGCATACACCCTCTTTGCCCTCTTCACATCAGGCACATACAATAATAATAAAGATGTTTTTTAAAAAGTGTAAGCATAAACAACATGTAAAATAATTTACATGCATCAGGATAAATGAACTGTTATTACTAAAAGTAGTTTCATCTTCTTAACTTATTTAATGTGACCAATAGAAAGTTGGGATTTTTTGTTTGTTTGTTTGTTTGTTTGTTTGTTTGTGTTTGTTTGTGTTTTTTGAGACAGGGTTTCTATGTGTAGCTTTGCGCCTTTCCTGGAACTCACTCTCTAGTCCAGGGTAGCCTCGAACTCACAGAGATCCTCCTGCCTCTGCCTCCCAAGTGCTGGGATTAAAGGCATGCACCACTGCTGCCCGGCAACCATCAGAAATCTTAAAGCCATATCTGTGGTTCACATTGTATTTTTATTGGACTATACAATTCTGGATTTTCTATTACACAACTTAATGGGGTAGGAGGGGGCACTTTATGCCTGCATGAAACAACTATGAACAACTCACTGCAGCCATAATTTTCTTATAATATGATAAGCAAGTACACATAATTCCAGTTCTGTCTCTTAGGTACCAGCCCTAATGCAACCATGTAACCAGTAGAAAAGACATCTATTTAAAAACTAGTAAGGTATCCTTTAAAAGTTGTAAGCAATTTTCTATCTTTACTGAAGTAGACATCAATTCATCTTTGAGAAAAACTTCCTTTGTTTCAGGAAAATAATTGGAAGAAGATCCTTTCTTTGACCCAAAAGTAGAGCAAATGTATGCTCATTATTTTTGAAGTAGATTGTCACCCAATAACCTAGATGCAAATACTTCAAACTGACATGTTATAGATTTTGTTTATCGTTGCAAATGTATGCATTTTGAGCAAGAGTCTGTCCTTGAAAAGATTTCTGAAGCCAAATTTGATTTTTACAAACCCACTGACTGTGTGTTATTCTTTGTTTCTGGTATGCACGTGTGCACACACACGTGGGTTCCATCTTAAAATTAGCCATCAGATATCTGCAGCCAAAACCAAATGGAGAGGGGATGGACAGGGAAGCGCAGCTTGACCTTAGACTGGGGAGGGGAATGGGTAGATCTAAAAGGAACCAGATGGCAAATGCTAAAGGCTAGCTGGGTCTGAAACCCTACATGTGATGTTATTTCAGGTGGCATAATCCAGACTTTGGGAGATCCACCGTCAAACTGTGTGACTGCCCTGTCTGGGCACTCAGAGGCAGACCACACAGTGTGGTGAGTTTGTCCGCCCTTGAAGAGACTGCCTCTGGAGCTGAGAGAGAAATCATTCTCATCTCTGAAGGGCAGCAACAAATCTAACCTCTGGCTAAGGGGTCCTGAAAAGACACTTTGGGGAGTGCTGGTCACTACAGATGGGACTGCAGGAGGAGACCAAGAACAGGGTAACAGCCAGAAGGAAGTCAGGATGAAGGGAACGATCCAGAAGCAGAAATGCAGCTAACATCTGAGTGTCCCTTTCCTGCCCAGAGACTCCCTTTTAGCATTGCTAAGCTACCTGGCAAATGCTACTCTTGGGGCTTAGGTGTGGGTTAAGGGCAATAGATGTGTCTGTACTGGAATAAAGCAGAAAGAGTAGTTCATGGAAGTGAGATATGAGTAGACAAGAGCTGCACACTTCTCAGGGCTCCAGAAATCACCTAAAGAAAGGATGGCTGGTTAGAGATGACAATGACCTCCAGGAAAGATTGGTGCAACATGTGATCATGACTGAGCAACTGAGGAATTCCCAGAAATTACCTGGCAGGGAGAACACAGTAGAAAAATGAAATTTCAGTGGCTTTTGGAGTGAGGGTGTAGAATCTATTATCTTAAGAACCTAAGACCTAGTGCAGGCTAGCAAAATGATCTACCACTGAATTCTACCCTCCGCCCTGTTAGCTACATGTTAAATTAGTTAATCTATAGGTGTTAGAAATAGTCACCCTGAGCATCTATCCCGTGTATTCCTCCACATTAGCACCTTGTACCTAATTCTGTGAGGAGGGTATGAGAGCAATCAAAGAACCCTTATGCTGTTCTGCATCCCCCCACCCCAGCTGTGGCAATCTACAAGGTGACATATTCCAGAAGATACAAGTAAACCATTGAAGAACTGCCATGGGACTCAGCCCTATGTGTGGGTCAGAGGCTAGCCCCAGTCTGTTTTATGTATATAATAAATATAAATGAAAAATAAACATTAGTGTCTATTAAACCACTGGGGACTTTAACAATTATAATACAATCTAGTCTTTTTTTTTTCTTTCATAACTATACCAGGTAATACAATTAGTGTAGAGACAGAAATAAACACTTGGAAACATCAGCTATTCTGCAGGTCTGTGTTCTGCTGTCTTCAGATCTTTTCCAGGCTTCTCTATGTTCCGAGGTACATCACACAAGGACTGGCTGTCCCTAGAGCTCCTGGCTTGTAGCCCAGTCAGCCAGTAAGAGGAGCTACAGAGACAGAGAGGAAGGAGGAAGCCAGGGTGCTCCCCTACATCTCTGTACCTTGGAGAAAATCTATAGCAAAAAGACCTGTAGATGGAGTGGTGGTGCATGCTTGAAATCCCAGCACTCAGGAGGTTGGGTATGAGTCCAGCCTGGGCTACACAGCAATACCCTGTCTCAGAAAGCAAATAAGGGGATGGAGAGATGGTTCAAGGTCAGGAGTATTGGCTGCTCTTCAAGAGCACCTGAGTTTAGCTCTCAGTACCTATGTAAGGAAGTTCAAAACTGTCTATAACTTCAGCTCCAGAGGATCTATTGCCCTATTTGACTTCCACAGGTACCTGCACACATATGCCAGACATGCACAAACAAACACACACATAAATAAAAGTTAATCTTTTAAAAATAAATAAATAAAAATTGGACCTTTAAAATGTCAAAAGAAAATAGTGAATGAGTAGAATGAAATATTCAACATAAATATCCTTTGAAATGAAGGCCAGTAAATATATATTCAAATCAAACACAAGCAAACAAAAACTCTTAAAGACTTATTCATTACACCTGTGCTAAAAGGAATATTGAAGGGGTTTCTTCATGATCTAAAGGGAGGCATTGAAATAAAGGAAGGACTAAGAACCAGAAATTGTAATGACGTGATTGGATCAGAAGAACACTGACTGAGAAAGAATAAAAACTGTCTTATGTGATAAAAACACACAGGAGTAAGTTTTATAGTCTTTCTAGAAATAGTGGCTATGTAGCCTGAACTGGCCATCTCCTGTGATTGGATTGGTGACTACCCCAATTGTCATCAGAGAGCCTTCATCCAGTAACTGATGCAAACAGATTCACAGACCCATAGACGGAGCTCTAGGAATCCTGCTGAAGAGAAGGAGGAAGGATTGTAGGAGCCAGAGGGGTCAAGGACATCACAAGAAAACTCAGAGAATCAACTAACCTAGCTCATAGGAATTCATAGAGTCGGAATCAACAACCAGAGAGCCTGCATGGGACTGACCTAGGCCCACATATATATGACAGTTGTGTCCCTTGGTCTACTTGTAAGACTCCTAACAGTGGGAGCAGGGGCTGTCCCTAACACATTGGCTGGCTCTTGGGAACCTATTCCTCCTACTGGGTTGCCTTGCCCAGCCTGAACACAAGGGGAGGTGCTTAGTCTTGCCTCAATTTGATATGCTGTGTTTTAAAGTTGACACTCATGGGAGGCCTGCCCCTTTCTGAACAGAAACAGAGGAGGGAGGAGTTGAGGGGGAGGGAAGGAGAAGTACTGGGAGGAGAGGAGGGAGGGGAAACTGTGGTCAGGATGTAAAATAAACAAATTAATTAAATAAGTACTTTTTAAAAAGTCTTATGAAGTCTTAAAACTGTCATGTGTTGGAAAAGTACTAATTTTGAGAGATGTAAAAAAGTCAAGGGTGAGCACTCACAATCTTCAGGGAACTGTTAAAAGAATAATAAAACATATATAATTGAGGAGGGATGATCAAGTGAAACCTGATTAGTCTAAAACGTGTCAACAAAGGAGAAAGAAAGGAGCTGAAAACAGATGGGACAGAATAGTAAGATGGTAAATTTAAGCCAAATATATCATTAAGATGAATTACATGCGAATAGATTAAACATTCAAATAAAAAAATGAGTATTATATTATGGAACCCGTCAAGATGCCCATGAGAATGGATAAATAAAATACAGTGTATGAATAATGGAATTTTTTTTGTTCAGCTACAAAAAATTGAATTACATTTTTTTGCAAGAAAATGGATGAATTGGGTCCAATCTTGAATAACACATAAGCATGTAACATATATCTATGCTCTTAGCATTTGGGTAGAGACAGAAGGATTAGGTGTTCAAGGTTATCCTTGGTTACATAGTGAGTTGGAATCCTGGGCTGTATGACAGCCAATATTTAAAATATATATATATATATATATATATATATATATATATATATATATATATATATATATATATATATATATAAATATATATATATAAAGTGTTTTCTACTTAGAATGCATGAGTGTGTGTGTGTGTGTGTGTGTGTGTGTGTGTGTGTGTGTGTGAGTTATGAATCTCTGCAGAAGTTTTCCATTACCCTTGCCCATTGACTGCAGCTCTTCTTGCCGACCTTAATCTCTCTCTTCTATTTTTCTCCACTTCCCCCCTTTTGTCTCCTTGTCACACCCTTCTTATGCTTCAGCTGTAATAAGAGTTTTTCAGCTCAACAACTAACCCAAACACTCCCTTCGAGCTTCTTGGAACTCCATACATAACTCTTTCACACTGTTGGTACATCTCATTCTCTTTCCCACCCATCTGTCTTAGCTTGAACTATATCCCCTAGCAAGGCTGACACAGGCAAAGGCTTGGAAAGCACTTCCATGTCAAGGTTTGTTTGCTGTCTTCCTTGTGATTTGGAACTCAGAGACTCACAAGAGAAGAAACCTATACTACCATACTAAAGGACTGGAGAGTGTGTGGAGTCAAGAGTAGCCATTTAACTGAGATGCACACAGACCAACCTGACTGAACATTCTAGACCATCACCAGGTCAACTGGATTTAAGCAGCAGAGCCACTTCAGATATCCTAGTTATCTTACCTAACCCAGAACAGTGGGGTAAAATAGAGGTGGTTATAAGGGACTACATTTTGAAGTATTGTTTACATTACAAAATAATAACCAATAAAGAGCAACTTGTTTTTATGTTAAATCCTAGAGGAAAACTCTTATAATAGCTCTTATGAAAATTCTTTAGAAAATAATGATCATAACTGAAATAAAAACACACAAATCTTATTTTGAAGCAAGTATACAAAGAGAAATTGACATCCATAGATGGGGACCACCTCCAACATTATTATTTTATTAATCATTATACACTTTATTAGGGATTGGTGTTCTAGGGAGCATCAGCCCACCATTCTCATTAACAATTCCAACTTTAATAGTTCAGGCTCCACTCTGTAAGTGCGAAAGGTGATCTGTCTCAGGTATACAGGTACTGTCTTCCTGGGATTGCCACTAGATTATTCTTAATCAGACCTCCTGCTTCATTGAACCACAAATGTCTGTGATGAAGATACCCATACCCAGAGAGAGACTATCATACCTACACTTGACTCTTGGATATAGTCTATATTTGAGTGTGATACCAGGAGTGTGTTAATATCTTAGCTCAGATCACCTATGTTGCTAACTGATACAATGGAGACTTTTTACATTTCACTTCAGAGCCGTTCTGGGGTATCAGTTGCCCTTGTTTGTGTGTATCTGATACTGAGACTTTACTATGACAAAGGAGCATCTCTTGAATGCTAAGTTGGCTTTCTGTCCCAATCAGAATGAAGTTGCTGAGCACGGTGATGACAGGGCATCCTTCCCATCCATACCCATAGTGCTTGTCATCCTCCCCTTCTCTTCCTAAAGAGGCTTCTTTACACACAGTCACACCAACTCACAATAGAGACTTGCTTTGCAAAGGACCAAATGTAGCTAAGAAGCCCACAGCCATGAATCGACTTCTCAGATAACAGGTAACTCACTTCTTTTGATCAACACAACGGCAAAGGAACAACACATCTGAAACAGAACACAGTACAGCCAGGTTGTAAAATTAGTAGAAATGGGTTTATAAGGAAATATGTGACCCCAGAGATTCTGCATAATCATTTGATGGGCAAGACCTCTATTTTGACAGATATCTCTTTTCTCTCCCTAAAGATAACAACAATAGCAATCCATTCAGTGCTGTGGCAGAAAAACCCCCGACTCTGGTGCTGGCAGTTTGTCAACTGTGTCTGTCTACATCTTCTGTTTCCAGCAGGTTCGGCTCCTGTTTCCAGGACCTTTCTATATTGACAATACTGTGTCACCTAAACTACATGATACCTTTGCCCTAAGTGAGCAGATTTGTCCATTTGTCTTACTGTAATCTCCTAGCAATTAGCAAATTCCAGCCCCTGTTCTGATGGTCACTGTGTTTTTCGTTTGCCAAGCAGGTTTTATCAGACCCTTCGCCACTTGAGTGAGTGGTCCATAAGCTCTAACTCCTCCATCATTACTTTGGAAGATGACTATTTATGAGACAATATACAGGTTGGCTGGCCTCGGACAGTCACAGTGACAGCGCATTTCAAGTGCCCCATGTTACCACACACATCCCCTTCAACACATGTCCCCAGAAAGTGAAAATAAATATAACAAAGAATTTTTGGTCTGTGACTTTTCAGTTCTGGGAGCTTGTTTTTGCTGGGCGTTCCCTCATATATCTGACCAAAAGTAAACTCTCAGCTCCTACGTTACCAAAGCAGCAATCGCTGATTCTTCCTAAGAATCCAAACAACAGAGTGAAAAGCATTTGGTGACTAGGACTCCTAACATGGATGAAATGTCTACTGGGTACATATTCAAATACAAAGAGTAAATTTCAATGTAGTAAAAATAAACATTTATAAGGTTTTTCAAATACTGTCTTTTCCCCCAAATAAAATTTGCATTTTCTAAGTTTGTGTGTGTGTGTGTGTGTGTGTGTGTGTGTGTATGTTTTTAAACATCTTGACATTTGAATCTCATGAGAATCTATTAGGTATTCCTTAATAAATTATTCTAAATCTCATTAATTTCTTATCTTCAAGGTGCTTCTTTTAACGAAAGAGCACTGAATTGTAAATCCGTTTCAAGGCATTTATTAGTAGGCACTGCCTGTGACCTTTATGGCCATTATTTTGGCAGAACCATTATAAAAATAAACTTAGTTCCTGGAGTGTTTAAACTTTCCATCTAAAGTCATGCAAGAATACTCCAAGGATACAGAAGAGCCATTTTGCTTAGAAAGTCAATCTTTTTAATTCTGGGGTTTTTTCCCCCTCGGTGTAGACTAAACAAATAAGTCACCACAGGCACTGTGCATTTTTTCTATTCCTTTCTCTTGGGATGAAATATGAAATAATCTACAAAGTAATTTGATCCAGCAATTAAAAACAAGGACATGAATTACACTAACAACTGTCACATAGGAAGAATTAATTCCCTCATAACGCCGCTTGATGTTACAGACCCTGGGTGATTACGAACAGATTGTAATTGGAAAAGAGCCAAACCAATTCAGGTATCTCTGAAACACAGGAGTAAGCCTCAACCTGCAAACAGACAGCATTTTTACTACCCACAGGAGTATCTTTTTGCAATCTGTATTCGGATGTTTACCTAGCAATTACCCAAGGCACCCAGCAATGCAGCATCCCAGGGACAGCAAGCGGCAAGACCACAGATTCTCACCAGAACGTGAAGCATTAGTGTGCCACTGATGGAAGGCAGACTTTCTGGAGGTTGTTTCTACAAAGGTCATCTGATGAGGATGGAGTATTGGCTGCTTCTTGCTTTACTGTATAATTTGTCATTCTACATATGCCCAATAGCTGGCCTGTTTGGTGTCAATCACAGCAAGCGAAGGACATCAATGTCTGTTGCTTATTGACAGATGTTGATTGTTTTTTGTAGTGGCATGCAGATTTGAAGGCCCTTTTCTGGTGTTTGAGCCTTTCCAGCTTAAAGTAAGGTAGTGAAATTCCTCACTGAGGAAAGCTGTTGCCCTTTTGTGTGGCACGAAGAATGCTTTCTGAGGGGTTAAACAACCCATGGTGTCCCCAAACACACTTACAAAAGGAGTGCATAGGAGTTGTTTTAAACAATAGCAAAAAATAACTCATGACAAAGAAAAAGAATCCCTCCATAATTAATCTGCCCAGGACAACAACCATCAATATTTTGGTGTGTTTTGCTTTTCTAGCGTCTGGTGTGGAGTTTTTGAGGTCAGGAATCATTCCTCTTATACAATTTTGCATCCTGTTTTGTTTGACTCTGTTTGCTTAGAGTTTGTCAGATATATTTTAGCATGTCATCAAAAATCCTTCTGACATATAATTCATAGCAGCTGCATGACAGTCTATCTTTTGGATGGTCCAGAATGTATTTAAACCATCCCCTGGTGCTGTCTTCATTTTTAACCACAACATGTCAACATGTTTTCTTTTCCCTTGGAGTGATTTTTCTAAACAGGGAATGAGCAGGTCAAAGGATATGAACAAATTTTACAAGTTTCTTCTTCTTTGTAAAGATAAAATTATTACCTTCCCTGATTGCAATATAGGAGAATTGTAAACAAACTACTGTGACATTTAAAGAAGGAATAAAATCACCAGTTTGTCTTTATATACACATATAATTAGCCCCCCCCCATTTCCTTTCATCATTCCTTTCTTCCAAGAAAGAAAATGGAATCATATCACAAAAAAATATTAGTCTGGAATTTTCTTTTTACAGCTGGACATGTGCTATGGACATGGTAGATATAATGGCTGTAAGGATCGTGGCATAGTTAGTTAGGTCAAATTGATGCCCAGAAAGACCAACCCTCTCAACAGGGTATGAAGTACCACTTCCTCCTGCCACTGTCAGCCATCACCAAATACTGCCTTGACTGTCATCCTTGCTATCTAATGGAAATGTGTTTGACTTTTCGTTGTCAGGTATTTGTACATCCATGACGTTTGGTGTTGCTTTGCTTTGGATTGTGTTTCCTCTTGCAGCTTGTCTGTTTGACTTGCAGACATTGATCCTGTTTGTACATTGATTTTTTTTAGGGGTTCTTCACATTATAAAGAGCTTGGTTCTTTTTTCATTACTATGAATTTTCTTGTTTTGTGTGTGTCTCTTAGTTTTGTTTGTTTTATAATTTGATTTAAAATATTATTCAAACTCTTTTTCCCCAGTCCTTATGTTGTCTTTCTATTGTTTTCAAATGCAGGCCGTGCTATCCCCTACAGAGACCAGGCTCACACTCACACTTCTCTTAATGATTTTTATTTTAATCTGGAATAGACTGTGGAACATAGGGAAGGTCAGGATTTACATTTGGCTACTTTTTCCAACTATTCAACTTTGACTGTTAAATTATCACAGCTCTTGTATCACAGAGCATTGTTACATATGTAAAGATGGGTTTTTGAGTACACCTTCCTTTCTAGGTTGCAAGTTTCACTCTTGTTACGTTGGCTTATCACATGCTGATCTCTCTTCCACCTAAAGAAACACAGGGGAGAAAAGGCAAATGGGGCTCATCAGCGAAAACAGGAAGCCAGCCCATTTTAAACTCACCAGAATTTGTTCTCCTCTTCCTACAATGCTACAGATATGAATAAAATATTATAAACTGTGCCTGAAAGACAAAAGGGATAGACAGAAATGTCAAATCCACGACATGCAATTGTGTATAAGAAGAAAGAAGTCTGTCTGAAATCCGATTGAATTCTAGTTACATGGTGTTTTCCTAATGAATAACCATGGTCCTTTAATTTTATGTTAAGTGCTTAATCATAGGCCTTTAATTCTCCTTATTATGTTTTAAAAGGAAAATGCAAATGTTGCATGTGCTGGCCTGCAAACAGCAGGGAGGAGATATGTCAGGTTAAATTTCTCCTGAAAGCAAAGCCGTTCGATGGGCTTAGATTTCCTAGGGACAAGCTCAGAAGTGCTGTTTACTTACAGGTTTGGCTTCTCGTCATAGCTCATAGGGCATGGTGGGTTTTCATTCTCCTAGTATCGTCCTTTTAATGACATTTTAAAGAGGCTAAATTACTATTTGTTGAGTCTGCAGAGTGAGGAAGCACAAACAGCTTCATTTCCAAGGTACTTGTCAGATGAAAACACTTGACCTTGTGGGAAGTAAGGTGAGAATCTGGCTCATGAAAACCAGTCTGTCTCAAGTCATCTGGTTTGCATATAGAGGTTATGTCATAGAATAGTTATAGCCAATCACTTAAGCAGAGGGAGAGTACAAAGTGCTTAAGCCTGGGCTACAGTATCATTTGGAATGAACATATCCTGGTAGTTCACAATTCATTCTTATTATCATAGAGTTAGCAGATTGCATCTGAAATCACAGGCAGTCCCAATAACACAGTGTTGCTAATGTCACATGCTGATGGTACTAAAAACTCGAATTCTTAGTTCCAATAACCTAGCCATGCCTGGGGCAGTAGTAGCATTAAAGCAGAGAGAAAAACAAAAAAACAAAACAAAACAAAAACCTTGGGCCTAAATTTCCTGCATCAGAAACATTCCAAACAAGAGCAATTCTGCTGCCAATCAAAGCTGCAAAGCTGTTCTGATTGAAAGACCAGATTTCCTGATTAAAAATTTGCAGTCAGATCAGGTCATGGAAGATGCAACGCTATGTGGAACAAGCATTACTAAACATCTCAAAGCTCTAATGTAGTCACTTGAGGCTTTTCCAGCATGGCTTCTGGAGTCACAGTCCTTTTGAAGTGTCTGCAGCCATGCGTCTCCTTGATTGTTATTTGGCAAATCTGTCTTCATTGAATGGCACAAAGCTTCTAAAAATATGCATCTGAAAGACACTGCAGGTACATAACTGCACAGGCTAACTCTCTCCCCAAACCCATACCAGGCCTGTTAGCGACTATATTTATAATGCGGATGAAAAGATAATCTCATTTTGGATACATAATTTGGCCATTACCACTTAGAGCATCAACCCAGAAAAAAGTGGGGGATGGAGTGGGGGGGGGATTGAACTTTTAATAAATCTAAATGCTTAAGTAGCAATGGCAGAACACAGAGTTACTTCTTTGCAATTTACAGACAGGAATGATTTTCCCCCCAAAGTGCAAACTCTTCTTTTCAAACTACAACGGCTCTAAC
Source organism: Onychomys torridus (assembly GCF_903995425.1). Taxonomy (NCBI): domain Eukaryota; kingdom Metazoa; phylum Chordata; class Mammalia; order Rodentia; family Cricetidae; genus Onychomys; species Onychomys torridus. Next base: position 30,900,726 of record NC_050457.1, on the reverse strand, counting down.
TAAATTTTCCTTGAAGTATCAGGCCTAAAGAGGGTCTGTGAGAGGAGGAAACACATCAGTATATGTTCTCAGTAATAAAAATCTTCCTGATATCTAACTTGACTCTCCTCTGTGCCTTCCAGGTAGTCCATTCATCACTTCCCCAGGGCTATTCTGTGTCCAGAGCGCTGTGGCACTGCTCCTGGAGATGAAAATATGGCCTGGCTTTATCTTTAGAGCATCTTTAAAAAATAGATTACAAGAGAGCCCCGACTACAAAGTGCTGCGCCGTGGTATTTAGAGAGCTCCATGCTCTGCAGACAGAAGCCTGCCACCACATTAATTCATCCCGCACCATTCTCTGTTCTCATTATAATTTTATCTTAGGAATTAATACATTCTGCCATCGTCTATTCTGGTTACCATCTAGAGAAATCCGTGAGGCTGAATACATTTTGTACCACTTTGTTCTGCTTATAATGTTAAGATGTTTTCAAGAATGGATTAGTTCAATGCCACTTTCCCTGCTTTATCTTGAGAAGGAGAACTCAAACAGTTAGAAAACTCCAGCCAGCATTGGTATGAATGTGTCTCTAGCACAAAGAGTGCAGAAGAAGAGAAAGAAGGGAAACAGTTTCACTGGCCTTTGTTTTTAAGACTCCTCAACAAGGGGAACACGTAGAGGGCACACATGAATAGTGTTAGCTGTGACAAGCGCCTATGAAAGATAAGTTCTGGGCAGGCGTTGCTCCCAATGAAACAATTTGAAATTCCTCCACCACAATTCCATACTTAAGAAAATAAAATCTAACCACTAGGAATACACAATAATCCTAATAAAGATTCAAATTCAGAATCTTTGGAATTCACTCAAGACTGCAGTCACCAAGGTCATTTTGTTACCAAAAAAATAAAAATAAAAATAAAATAAAATAAAAAATAAAAAACTGATGAAAGTGATGAAAAACAAGACAAACAAACAAACAAAAAATCATGAGATTAGGAGAAAATGGAAAATGACCCTCAACATAATGGCAGATTTACAATAATGTGACAATTTCCCTTTGTTAAATTATGAGGCCATTTCTTAATTGGACAGAAAGTCCCACCATAGTGATGATTCCCTGTTAGGAGTACAGGATAAACTTGGGATCTGTTAGAAGATATGCATACTGATGTGCAGCCTCTTTCCATCCTCCACTCAAAGCTTCTTCCCCATCACAAATGCCCTAGACCCTTCCATGTTTTCTCATCTGCTTCCCTCTTTGCTCCCAGCACACATTTGTGATGTGAAGTAGGGGTACATTTTATATCTGGAAAATAAGTAAAGGCCATTGACTTTACTGTCTCTAATTAAATTAGCTTACTGGGCCACAGACAGATTGCTCCAATAAAGCCTTCCCTTCCATCTATCCAGTCAACGCCCTCTCCACTTTTCATTTTCTTATTCATGTTCTCTCTCTCTCCCTCTCCCTCTTCTCCCCCCCCTCTCTCTCTCGTGTGTGTGTGTGTGTGTGTGTGTGTGTGTGTGTGTGTGTGTGTGTGTAAGTCAGTGGACAGCCTGGATGTGTCTATGTTCTCCTTCAACTGTAGATGTCTGCACTGTACTGGCTGGTTTTGTGTGTCAACTTGACACAAGCTAGAGTCATCAGAGAGGAAGGAGCCTCAGTCGAGAAAATGTCTCCCTAAGATGGGCTGTAGGCAAGCCTGCATTATAGGTCTAGGATTCTGGGGTTGCTCAGAGATTCACCAGTCTGACCATGAATAAAATTTAACAAATACGACCCTTTATTAAATACTGGCCAGTGCCCTGGATACTGGCCAGGTCCATACCTGAGACTCATGCTCAGAGGACAGTGCCAGATTACACTAGTCAGAAGCTAATTACATTAGTCAAAGGCAAAACTCACAAGGATAAGGACTTCCCACTCTCATGCAATCAGAGGCGAGCCCACATCCTGACGTACTTCCTGTGCACGTGTAATCAAGCACACATCCTGTTCACTCCAAGCTTGTTTACAGAAAGAAGCAAAAACACATGGATTTGTTATCTTACAAGAACAGCCCCCAGTATTTCAGGAAGTTATCTGTCCCTGGGCATGTGGAGCTTACAGGCTAGAGGCATTTTTGCTTTATATATCTCTTAAGCACAGTAATTCAGACTTAAAAGATAATGTTGACCATCACACCTGTAGGATTGTTTTCTTTATTAGTGATTGATGGAGGCAGCTCCAGCACATTATGGGTGATGCTAAACCAGGGCTGAGGGTCCTGGGTTCTATAAGAAAGCAGACCAAGCAAGCCTTATGAAGCAAGCCAGTAAGCAGCACCTCTTCATGCCCTCTGTATCAGCTCCTGCCTCCAGGTTCCTGCCCTGTTTGAGTTCCTGTCCTGATTTCTTTGAAACTGCAAACTAAATAGACCCTTTCCTCCTAAAGTTGCTTTTGGTCATGATGTCTCATCACAGCAATAGTCACCCTAACTAGGCTAGAGTCCTAGGATAGAACTCAAGTTATCAGCCTTGGTACCAAGTGGCTGTACCCACAGAGCCATCTCACCAGCCTATAGGTTTGTTTAGTTTTTTGTTTGTTTGTTTTATCGGTTTTTAAACCAGTTTCAGGTTTTTGAGCTCTTTAAAAATCTGTTTCATTTCCAGTTTCTTCTTTGTTCTCTGATGAAAACTATGATTTCTTTTTGGAAATAAAAGTCTTTCTCTAGCACCTTCCCCACAGATATGTTTAAATCTAGATCTCTCTCCTTCCCACCCATTTAGGTACTGGGACAGGTGCTCCTCCACACCTGTGGGGTTCACAATCCCTCCGGCCACAGTTTCCACTCCCAGAGCCCCATTCTTTCAGTCCCAGACTCACTGTGCATTTAACTTCTCCTTCCACAGGGATTTCTGTAAACATACTCTTTTAGTTAATTACTTTTCTAACTTTCATTCTTCTCTTATACACTACATCCTGACCACAATTTCCCCTCACTTGACAACTCCCAGCCACCCCCTCACCTCCCCTATTCCCCAGATCAACTCCTCCTCCACTTCTCTTCAAAACAGAAAAGAAGAAGGCCTCCCAGGGATATCCAACCACCGAACACGGCCTAACAAGATACAATGAGACTGGGCACAAACCTCAAATCACAGCTGGATGTGGTAACCCAGTAGGAGGAAAAGGGTCTCAAGCACAGGCAAAAGAGTCCAGAGACATTCCCACTGCCATTGTTGGGAGTCCGACAAGAACACCATGCTACACAACCACAAGGTATATGCAGAGGACCTAGCTCAGACCTATATAGGGCCCCTGCTTGTGGCTTCAATTTCTGTGAGCCCTTACTTAGTTGATTCCATGGGCTGGTCCTATAAACAATCTTAGCTCTTTAAAATACACACAAAATTGGGAGGATTTTTTTAAACCCTAGACATCACCTTGATCACCTTCCCTTTTTATTATTATTTTATTTCACTTCACAGCCAAACCTCCTCTACCCTGCTGTTTTCTGAGTTTTCAGTGTGACTTCTATCAGAGTGTGCCACAGCAACTGCTTTCAGAAACCCAGAGTCACTAATGGCCCCAGCATTGACATATCTAATGAACATAGATTCATCTATATCTTACTTCTCCACAGTGTGACACCAGAGGCCACTCTTCATGCTTACTATTCTGCGTCTTTGCTCAGGGACATGGCATTTCTTTATAGTCTTAGCCTTCTTAGAGCTGGTCCTTAGCTTCCTTCATTCAACCTTTGTTCCTTCCTGAAGTATGGCTCTGTCTCGGGGCTCTACTGCCAACTGTCTTCTCTTCCATTCAACCTTCATGGATGAACTTGCTGGCTTCTGTGGATTCTCTGTGCCTTCGAGCTCTATAATTCAAGTTCAGTCATTCCTCTGACCTTGAGGACTGAACCCCTGACTCCCTCCCTCCCAAGTGTCTGAATAACTTGCTGTGACAGTTAATTTTATGTGTCAACCTGATTGGGATGTGGATATAGGACACCCTGATGATGAGCAAAACATAATTTCTATGTTCATGAAGGTGTTTCTGAATGGTATTAGCATTTGGATCAGTAGCCTGAGTAGACATGTGCCCTCACCAGTATAGTCAGCATCAGCCTAATATACTAAGGGACCAAACAGAACAAAAAGAAAGACATGTGCTCGCTCTCTCTCTCTCTCTCTCTCTCTCTCTCTCTCTCTCTCTGTTGAGTTGCAACATCTGTTTTCTCCTATGCTTAGAAATCAGTGCTCCTAGGTTTGGGATCTTATGATTCCAGGACTTACCCTGAAGCCTTCAGGCCCTCAGAATCAGACTGAGCATACCACAGCTCTCAGGTGTCTCCAGCTAGCAACTGGCAGATTAGCCTCCAAAATCACGTAGGCCAATTCCTACAACAAATCCTCTCTTACATATCTGTCTCTATCCTATGGTTTTTATTCCTCTGAAGGATCCTGACTAGTATAGTTGGGATCAGCATGGCTTCTTCATTGATACCACCTGTCTGTTAAATTCCAGCCACTTCCACACGGTAGCCATGTTAAGGTAAGATACAGTAGTTCATAACATTTGTGGGAAACCTCTAAAGTAACAATGCACATTTTACAACTGGCCAGCTTTGAAACAAATACCAGAATGACTCAGTTTCTAAACTTCCTCAAGTCCTATATCAGAACTTTTTGGAATTTATCTCATATGTCAGAGTATCGTACAAATATCTGAACAATTTATGTGATTATCAAACAGGCAAACCATTACATAAGCCCACTCAGTCCACTCCTACTTTGTGGCTACCTTCCAATTCAAAGTTTCTGGTTCTTGAATTGTGACTATAAGCAGAATTTCCCATTGGATAGGGTTCACCTACAATGTAATAAGAACAAGATAATCACAGGAAACAGTTCCAAGATTAGAAAGTAGTTAACATAGCAGTAATCGGTCTTCAGGAATTTTCCAGGGAGGCCCTGCTCAGGAGAGTAGGGAAGTTAACATCTTACAATCAACTCTCAAGACAGTGAATGTCCATTTTAGACTTAGGGAAGACTTCAATAAGCTACAAGTATATAATTTAAAATTTCAACTTACTTAGCAGTGTGAATATGGAGATGGTAATTGCATGTCACCAATTTAGAAATGTCAATTGGAAGAGAAGTTGTCCACATCCCTTATGGCATTTCACAGGAAACAGTTACATAGTAGGAAACTTCTTTATAAATATGTAAAGAGCCTAGGGTTATTTCACTCCATTGGTTATATTGAGTTGACTCTTTTATTCTAAAAATGTATCATTGTTGCTGTTTGTAGCTTAAATACAACTTCCAGTAGATGAAGAAGTAAACAAACTATACCTCTAAATGTCCAACTAAAGTCAATTTTAAAAGTTCCCCAATGGATGGTCTTCTGAAGAACCAGCATTGACTTTCATTGCCAAAACAAGCAGTAGTTAAGATTCTGTCACCTGAAAGAACCCAGATTTAGTAGTAGCTGTCCCCAGAGAGATATTTGATTCTCACTGGAAATAGACTGACTGATTTACCTTGCCCTTGTTCATGGTCTCAACATAGACATGACTTTGATAAAATATAGTCCATGGAAGCTGCTATTAAAACACTATTCTGTATGGGAAGAAAGGCTTTGCGACTAAACTTATGAGTAGACATTTTCATGCCTTCCATTCGTTTTCTCTACATTTCAAAGGTGAGCTTTTCATCAGCCTTGGTGAGGGGCAACCTTTAGCTGCTCGAGGCTACCTAGAATGGTCCATGCAAGTGATTTCAGTCTGCCTTCTCATCCAATACTGTTTCCAACAGCACTAGTGACAATTAACTGTAATTGTAATGGCAGCCATTCTGATGGCGACTCCAGGCTCTTTGGGGATGGAGCTGAAACCATTATACTCATTTCCCCAAAGACCTTGGACCTTCAGGGGGTAATGACTTCGTGTCATTAGATTCTTGAGCCAAAATTCAGCTGATAGACTAAAGGTTAACTGTTCTATTTCCATTGTCCAGAAGCCCAGAATGGTAGTTCTTATTTGTGTTGTGATCACCCCCTATAAGTTCCTTATCAAATTACACTTGATGCTTAGAGGACTTCCTCAGTGCTAACCACATTAAAAAAAAAAGTAAGGTGTGTATACACGTATGCAGTATATTTATGTGTGTGCACATGTAAGAGGATGCATAAGCACATATGCTCATGCACATGGAAGTGAGAGGATGATAGAATCTTCCTCAATCATTCTTCACTTTATCTTTTGAGACAAGTTATTTGTTTTGTCTGTTTGACACTGACTGGTCCGTGAGTTCCACAGATTCATCTCTCCTGCACAGGGGTTATAGATGTGCATGAACATTCCTGGACTTTTTTAGATGTGTGCTGGGGATCCCAACTCAAGCTTGTTCTCACACTTGTATAAAAAGTGTTTTACTAAATAAGCCATATCATCATCCTAGAAGTAAAATCAAATCTGGATATGAAAAGAAAAACTGTAGGGAGGGTACATTAGACTATACAGTATGGCTTTTTTCCTCCATATATTTAATTGAGAAAGAAAATTATAAGCATGTCAACTCCATCAAAAAAGAAGTCAACCATCTTACTGCACTATTTTCTACTATATTAGAGTTTATGTCTGTAACTAAGAAGATTGTAAAACTTTATTTTGTGTCTCAGACACTTTTTCACCAGTATATGTAAAAGTAGAAGCATAAATATATTGTTTATTTAAACTAAGCATTTGATTGTAGTTCAGAAGTTCAGAGATTACTATAGGAAGTTGGTAAGTGGATCCCTGGGGCAAGAGAAAACAGATTTTATTTATTTGTTTGTTTGTTTGTTTGTTTGTTCCCATAAGACTCATTTCCAAACCCTGTCGGGTTTTTTTTTTTTTTTAAATCAAGCTGAGCTTCAAGTTTCCTGATCTTTTCAGACTCCAATTAACTTCTGCTATTCTATGAGTTTTAATTTGGCCCTGTGTTACTCATCTCCTGCGAGAAGAAAACTAACATTGGAAACATAGTTAAGCAAAGTGGTAGCTGGGAATTTACATTTAAAAAAAGGGGGGGATTGGTTCCCCAAAGAGAGAACAAGCATCCTAAGCTACTTGGACTATTAGGAACAGAAACTGTGACAGGAAGTGGGATAAGGGGTAACAGCAGAGATGGATTCCTACCCAAAGGCTCTGGCCAAATCAGGGATGGTGTCTGGCTGAAGGCTGGAAGAGAAGCAGAGGAGCAGCATTCCTCCTGGGTCTGGTGAGGGCTTGGAAAGGACTACTTTTCTTTGGTGTCCTTCACCCTTCCTGCCTTACAACCACTGCTTCTCTCATTTCATTCCTATCAGCCAATTCTGGAACCTTTGAAAAAGGATTGGTTTTCATTCCTGGCAACCCTTAGCCACAACCAGCAAATTCAAACTCCTGGTTTGCTTCAAAAGGAATTCCAGGGGAAGAACAAGAGAGAAAAGGGGTATCCAGCTCTCAGATGATCTGGAGGGGGTCTCTGAAGGTTTTATAGAGAAGATTGCCATTTCACCGGGGCAAGCCAAACAGGGTTTGGAAAAGGACCTAGACTTGAGTCAACCATGAGTAAGAGCCTCGGAGCATGGTGACTGCAGCTGGTCATACACTTAGCAAGGCTTAGACTAAACATTGTGGCCTGTGTGCCTTCTCTAGTGTTTATTATATTCCATTTGTAGAAGTATCCATAACATTTTTAGAATTTTTCTGTACATGCAAGTTTGTAACATTTCATTTTCATGCATGCAAATGATCATATAATGGCTAACGTGAATCAGTGTTTACCCTGACCTCATACCCAGCATTGGACTAAGCACTTGTCTTCTTTGGGTTTATTTTTACAACAATCATAGAAGAAAAAGTCTCATTCTGATGCTTATTTGCTGAAATAGTATGGAGTCCCCTCACTCAGCTGATGTAAAAACCAAGGATAACTTGCTTAAAGGGTTACTCAATGATAAATGATGGTAGAATGGCACACACAGAGCTATTTCTGGTCCCAAAACCACTTTCTAAATCCTTACCCAATACTATTCTGAGTGTAAGCTTTAGACCTAACTCTTCTTAGCCTCAGATTCCACAGTCAGTTTAATTAGAGGTTTGGATGCCATGATTGGCTATGGCATGATGATCTGCGATGATATGGTCTCTTAAGTCAAAGCCTGCTAACTTAGCAGGAGCAAGGAGTGCTCCTGGACTCTCTTCTGCCCTGATTGCTCTGCTTAAAGACATGGGGCACACAAGATGGTCTTGCTCTTGATTAAAATAAGCCCAAGATCTGCAACCAGATCTCAGCCTTTTGGTGAGAACTTCAGATACATGGCTAAGTATATCTATATTTTCCTCCAGATACAGTGAGTCTTTGCATGTCTACCTTCTTAGAAAAGAGCCCCTCTCTAGATTTCATGTACTGTTTACTGCCTCTTTTCTTTTTCTTTTCATGCTTTTTTGTTAGGTTGATTTGTTGGTTTGGGCCTTTTTGTTGTTGTTATTGTTTAGTTGGTTTGTTGGGGACGGGACATTTTTTCTTTAAAAAATCCTTATAAGAGTTGTAAATACTCTTTTCCCTCAATAATCATGGGACATGGGTTCTAGGAAGTCCATGGATGCCAAAAAACCCATGGATGCACATGATCCTTAAGACATATCAGCATATAACCTACAAACACCATTCTATGTTTAAAATTACCTTTAGATTACTGATACTATAAACAGTTGCTATATGGTTCTATTTAGGAAGTAATGACAATGATAAAAAGGTTCTATACATGTTCCATACATAATTTATTCTGAATATTTTCAACCTGTGATTAGTGGAATTCACAGATGGAAAATATGTAAATACAGAGGACCAAGTATGCTGCTTCATTCATGTGGCAGAGATTCTCACTGAACTAGGAACTTTGGATTTGATTAGTCTAGTCTAGCTAGACTCTGGGAAATCCCTTGTTTTCTCCCAAGCACTGGAAATATAAGCAGATCACCATGCATGTCCAGCTTTTTTTTTTTTTTTTAAATTACATCCATTTCTTTATTGAGTGGGGCATGCCATTGTGCAGGTGTGGAAGTCACAGGCTGACTTGAAAGAGCCCATTCCTTTCCTTCAACCATGTGGATTCTGGGTATCAAAGAGAGGCCTTTTAGCCTTAGTGGCAAGTGTCTTTACTCTCTGAGTCATCTTGCCAGCCCCACCCACGCAGTTTTTCTATAGCTGTTGCTGACCCAAACTCTCACCCTCACATTAATGCAGTAAATACTTCATGCAATTAGCCATCTCACTAGCCCCTCACCTCCCATTCCCTTTCAACCTGCTCCAAATAGGTTTCCACTATGTCAGTCTACAGAAACCTCTTACCAAGTTCACCATCAACCTCCATGATATTCTTCATCTGGCCTCTCATGCAGTGAAACGTTAGGGCTATGATACAGAGGAATGAATTAACAAAACAAAATAAAACTAGTAAATAAAGATTAAAAAAACGTAGGAAAGAACTTCATTGAGACTCATTAGCTAAATGTTGCAAGCATAAATCTGTATTTTTTCATAAAGTAGCTCACTGTTGCAAAAGTTTCAAGTTACGGCACTGCTATTTATTGCATCAAAATGGTAATTATTTAGTTTGGATTTTACTTGAATAAATACATCCTCCAGTTTTACTACTGCTACATACAATCCTAACACATCCCAAGAGATATTTGAAAATGTTTGCAACTGCCTAAACTAAAGGATACCCCAATGATTTCTAGCCACAGAGTTCATCTGAATCACTTTTTCCATGCTTAGGTGGGAAAGCAGGTTGGAGAGTTAATAATGTCTGAAGTGTCGGCACAGCCACTAGGAAGGCTTGGGACTAGAAACCATTCCTCAAATTTTGAAGCCAGCATCATCCCACTATCACGTGCTTCCTTGGTAGTTGCCAAAAGAGTAATAGACTTGACACACTACTGTTTCTTTTACTGGTCGGTATATGGTTCTGACAGGACTCACTAATATCTCTTCTCTAACCTGTCCATTCCCAACCTGCTCTGGGTAATCACTGAGCATTTGGCAAGTGGTCCCACATCATACTATAGGTGTGTTAAATATAGTAATTGGCTTTGAAAATGCTTTGCCATTTTAAAGATTAGCTTGGACTTAAAATTATACTGATAATAATACCATTTTTATTTATTTGTACTCCAATATATCCTACTGAGCAGCATGTATTACAGGAGATGGACTTAAATTTGGCACACTAGGAACTTGGCCTAAGGGCCTCATGTTTCAGCCTGTCACCCACATTCTCCCACAGGTAGGAAATGTCCACATGTGACTATTACCATCATGTTCAGCAAATTAATAATGCCTTCAGGATGGTTAAGAGGCAGCTTAGGAGGCATTCTCATATTGGCTTGGTCTTCTGGTTATTAAACATACTAAGTAATCAGCAGAGATTTCTTGAGAAAAAGAAAAGTTGGAGATAGATTTTCCCAATGTTCATGTAGGAATACCAATAGAGGACACAACTCTTCCTATAAATCTCATTCCATTTGGCCAAGAGCCAGCTGAGCCACCTATTTGGGTGTGGTTCTGGGAAGACAAAAAGATGTTCTCTGAGAATGGAGAGGTCGGGCTCCAGAGAAATACAAACCTTTGGCCATTTTCCAAAGCATGGTACCACATTGGAAATCATGGTAGGTTGTCTCCATATCCCTACTCAAATCTTTTTTTCCCTCATCTCTGAAATTAGCATTAACAAGGGAGTTGAGGGAAAAGCTACCAACCTCCACCTTCCTGGAGGCCACAACAGCAGGTGTGCCTATTTTCAGAGGTAAGTGAAATATTTGCCAAATCATTTGGCACACTCAAACTCAAAATGTGCCAAATTACCTGTCAAACTTAAATGGCCTTTTAAAAAGAAAGACAAATGTCCTCCCATCCTCCTCTTTATGGACCCACAGTGCCATCCAGTGGCTCACTGTGTCAGTCACAATGGGACTCCATTGTCTTCCAGGGTTTGGATCCAAGCTGTGCTCCCTGTCCATGGCATTGGCTCCTTCACTACTCAGAGCCTTTGAGATTCGAGAAGATGCAGTGCATTGAAGATAAGTTGGGTTGGAGAGGAGCTGGTGCCAAGGCCCGGTCGTCATGCCTATGGCATCCAAAAAGAGTGTAAGCTGCCTGTAAGATTTTCCAACCAGCAAATATCCAGGTACCTTTCTTCCACATAATCAATGACAAAAGAAGACAAGGCAAAACAAACAAACAAACAAAAACAGTCATTACCATACACAGGTTTTGTGTTTTGTCCCAAGTACTTTCTCCTCATGGGTAACTAGGCCAGCCAGAGCATGGAAATCCATTTTATTCCCACATGGACAACAGTGTTTGTCTGTCAAGCCTTACTTGTCTGATTTCTCCCTAAAGTGACCTTTTCAATGGAGTGAAATTTTCTCTGCAGTGAAGGTAAGAAGTTCTGGCCACACAAGCTGGTGGAGCCTAGGCAAAGAAGAAGAAAGGACACAGAGGAGGGAGGTGAAATAGAGGCAGACTCAATTCTCTTCTGTGTGCCCAACTGTAAGACCAAGGTGTGTCCCTTGACATTGGTCTCAATAAACTATTTTAAGTGGGGCTTTTGAAAGGAATACAGATGGTGTAGTGACAGCCAAAGCAAAGAGATGGCTTCCTTTTCAGCTGGAGATCTTGAAATGTTTATGAACTAGACCAATTAAGACCGACATGAGAGTCAATGACCAGTAGGTTGGCTCTGCAGTGATCGTAAACGAGAATGTGAACAGGAACAGTAGACTGCTAAAAACTCAACTCTTACTCTGATTTTTCCCAGTGTAGCTTAACCAAGGTAAACCTGTAACATGGTTCACCTCAGGTTCAGTTGGATCAGATCTAGGCAAGCCATAGTGTCATTTCTTCATCTGGTTTAAAAGAACCAGTGAAGAAAGCATCTGCTCTGATTACAGGGCTCTTCACTTCCCAAGTAAACAAAACCCTTCTGGTTTTCATCTTGATAGGCCCTCTAGCTGAGGCTAGGTCCACACCCACTTTCCCATTGCTATTCAGTCTTACTTATTTTTAAGGTATTGTATAAGATAGTCGGAAATGTAGGAAACTTACCACTTGTCAACTAGTCTGACATCTCCATTTTGCAGACATAGAAATTGAGGACCATTTCCCCATCCACATTTTCTAAAGGAGTCCAAAGCTTTCCCACAACAGAAGACATAAGAAAAGAAACAGATGCTCTCACACTTTTCATAATGAAGCGATATTCCTAACCTGCCTGCCATCACCCCTCCATTCTAAATTCTTATCCTCATACCCACAGATAGGTATAGATTTCACCTCTCATCAAGGAAGGTTCTCTTTGCAACATTGGAGATCACAGCATAAAACCACAACTGGCCAAAATTCTCAGTAGCTACATCTACAACACAGCTCTTGCACCTATGGCTCAGGGGACATAGAAAAAGAGGAGGTGGAAAGACTCCACGTGCCAGAGGACCAAGAAATCTGTTGTGAAATTGTGTCTCCTAAAAATGACAAAAAAAAAAAAAAAAACAAAACTGCCCCCATGATATGATACCTGAACCCTGTGTCTACCTAAATAAAACCTAAGCTAGAACACCACCAACAGATATGCTAAAGTGGGAGGAGGCAGGCCCAGGCTCCAAGCTTAGACAAGGCAGCTAAGGAATGCTGAAAACAGGAGAGGCAGTTTTGCCCAGGGATAACCCCTCCCCCTGATTGGTTATCCAATACCAAGTGGTCAGACCTGAAATCATATACATACAAGCAACACTAGACGGAATCATCAGGTTGTGTGTGTGTGTGTGTGTGTGTGTGTGTGTGTGTAACAATAACAATTCAAGGTAAAGAAGCCATGAATTCGCGAGCAGGGAGCTGGTGGAGAAGAATGGGAGAGGTTGGAAAGAAAAAAAGGGAAGGAGGGAAGTGACATAATCATATTATCATTTAAAATTATTTTTAGCTGGGCGGTGGTGGCGCACGCCTTTAATCCCAGCACTCGGGAGGCAGCGCCAGGCGGATCTCTGTGAGTTTGAGGTCAGCCTGGTCTACAGAGTGAGATCCAGGACAGGCACCAAAACTACACAGAGAAACCCTGTCTCAAAAGAAAGAACCAAAAACAAAATTATTTTTAAGAAATCAGGAAAATAATTTCACCCACAATGGCATCAAATAACATATTTTGGAATAAAAATTTGTGAACAAGAATACTAATACCTGCTGGGCGGTGGTAGCGCATGCCTGTAATCCCAGCACTAGGGAGGCAGAGGCAGGTGGATCTCTGTGAGTTCGAGGCCAGCCTGGTCTACAGAGCTAGTCCAGGACAGGCTCCAAAGCTACAGAGAAACCCTGTCTCAAAACAAACAAACAAACAAACAAACAAACAAAAAAAAACCTAATACCTCTTTATCTGGAATTATTCTCTAGTACTATTTTAATAGCTTACATATTTATTTAACCATTCTATTAGATTCTCAAGATATACCATATTAGCATCTTGTAAAGTCTACATAATTGCTTTACAAAAGAAAGGGTTAAATCAAATGGTCCTTAAAGAGTACAAAGCTTAAAAAAAAATGTAAATATACCCAGACTTGTTACGAACACAATCTAAGAATTTGGCAGACCAAAAGGTGGTGTAATTACACGACTTTCCCCTGTCTCTATTTGGGAGTGAGGGCAAATAGGAAATCTTCAGTAGAACACCCACTAGTGCTTAAGAACCAGAGATTTTGAGTTGTCCAGGTCTGGGGTCATAATATAGACAAGCCACCTCATTTGCACTTTGGAGACTTCTACTGGAGAAATTGTGGTTTTCTGGATTTGTTCCATTTGAAATAAAGGCCTAAAGGCTTAACAAAGCAGTTTGATAAACAGTGTCTGATTGAAGTCTAGGAGAATGATACAACATGAATTCTTGTCTTGTGAGTAGAACCGCAATTGGAAAGTCATGTGGGAAAAATTATTTAAAGGAGCCATGTTTAGACAACAGGATGCCCAGAATATCTTGTTAGGTAGGTTACAAATGTTTCCCTGTGGGAAGGGGGGCTTTCTAAAGCATTAGGCATAGGATGAACCAACAGAAGTGTAGGCAATGAGCATTTGCTTAGCTGAGATTCAAGGAAGAGGTCCTCACATCAAAATCTGGGCTGTGAGTTCTTGCTTAGGAACTCACATCTAGCTATGATTCCAGCTGCTTTGGTAACACAGATACACCATCTAACAAGCTCAAAATAAAGAAGGAAAACAAACACCTGTCAGTGATAGACCTCAGATAGGAACTGCAGACTACTATCACATAAAGCAAAGCATCGTTAGTCCTCATTGGGCCTGAAACTTAGCAGTCCTAAGATGTCTTTCACTTCTCTCCCTATCAATACCTATTTATCGGCATGTAGATCAAAACAAAGATCATACAACAATTCTGTTGTTCAGAGCCTCACAGTCTAGCATTCCTCTATTTCTTTCCCACATTTCTACATCCCCATGTCATCTGCCAATTACTCCATGCTTCTCTTTACAAATCAGCTTTCTGGCCTCCACTGAGTGTTAGGGCCCTGCTGTCCAGGGCCTTTCAGCCTTGGAGTACAGCAACTAAATACAATCAGCCATTCCAGTCATTGGCTAGCCTTGGCTCAGAACCATCCCTGATTCTGGTTACAGGCAACAAATATGCTGGTCTAGGCTGATATGTTGGTCTCCAGTCATCCATGGTGTCATCAATAGATACAGTTCCTAGAAAAAAAATGGGTATTTTTTTAGGTAAATATCAACACTATATTTACTATTATATTTTTTGTCAACATTCATAGAAATTTTGATTTATTTTATGACATGTTCCTGACTACTTTAAAATGGAGTAGTCATGTCTGTCAAAGGCTCTGTCATTTCTGGATCGTGATCCAGTTCTATCTGGTTGGTCAAAACTGGGAGTCAAATAGGAAGTTCTCCCATGGCTCCTTGAACTTGTAAATTATGAAATTATCAACAGAGCAAGTTGGCAACTTGCCAGGTGCTCTGCTTTTTGCAGAATAACACTTCCAGCATCTGTCCAATGTAATGAGGCATTTCAGCCACTGTGCTTCTGGTGAATGTTAGAATGTGAGATGACATGGTGCACATTGTCATCAGACTCTAACGAGTCTGTGCCTAGTGGTGACGCTATGGCAGTTGTATGTTACAATTACATTCTTATTTTAGGTTTTTTTTTTTTTTTTTTGCTTTTGTACTCTGTCAAACATTCCTTTCCAAGTTTTATCCTCAGATTTTCACGTCTTTATCCCAACCATAACTAAGTAGAACAGCCCATACCAATGCTATTTTCAATGTCTAACCATTTAGGAACAAGGTAACTAAGAGATGCAGTATGATAAGGGGTCAGAAGTGATTGTCTGTTCCCATCAAGATTAGCCACTTTAAGAGACCTTGCCAGGGCTTGTTGTGAGCCATACAAAATCCTTCCTGAAGCATTCTGCTTCTCTCACAGAAAATCCTAAAGAATGGTTCAAGAATTCTGCTTTGCAACTCTTTGCTGGCTCCAGAAAGAAACTTTAAATTGGTTGGCGCTCAATTTTGTATTTGAAGGCATGGAGGAGGGTTAACGGGTGTAGCCTGTAGATTCTGTGCTCAGCAGAAGCCTCTGTCAGCATCAGGGATGTGAGCACCTTGAGGAGAATGTGAAGAATGAACAGGATCATTCTGGAATGAAATGGAGAGCACTTTTGGTGAGTAGACTCAGAGGCAACTGACTAGACATCTTCTGATACTAAGGATCTCCAATTTCAGCTTCACAAATACTGGTCCACAGACATCTACCATGACAATCAACTTGTCACATAGCAGGACAGCAGATACACATCTGACCAGCTCCTGGCAGGGTAATTTCCTTCATTAAATTTACCCAAACAGGAAATCTGTCTACAGCTGATGACAGCAAGAATTATCCTTTGCAAAGAGAATGGCAGCATTGAAAGAAGGTTACTAGCAATCCAGGCAGGCTCAGGACTGCTGTGGATATCGCTCTGTGTAAATAAAGTTCTGATTGGCCAGTGGCCAGGCAGGAAGTATAGGCGGGACAAGAGAGTAGAGAATTCTGGGAAGCAGAAAACTGGAGGGAGACACCGCCAGCCGCCGCCCTGGAAAGCAACATGTAAAGACACTGGTAAGCCACAAGCCATGTGTATAGACTAACAGAAATGGGTTAATTTAAGATAGAAGAAGTAGATAACAAGCAGCCTGCCACGGCCATACAGTTTCTAAACAATGTAAGTTTCTGTGTGCTTTCTTGGTTGGGTCTGAGCGACTGTGGGAATGGCGGGTAAGAGAGATTTGTCCTGACTGGGCCAGGCAGGAAAACTCTAACTACACAGGACCTAGGTAACAAATTATTTCTCCTGCTGATCCTACTTTTTTTTTAAACAGGCAAGACTCTAGAACACCAAACTGAGAAGCTTCTCTTATGAGACATCACCCTCTAGATAGCTGCTTTCACTGGGTCAGATACATTTAGTTGCAACCGTAAGTTGCAACAGTTTTAAAATGGCATATGTTGCTCAAACTGAGTCCCCATAATAACCCTGTGAGATAGAATGCTCTCTATTTGCCCCTTCTCAATAGAAAAAGCCTTGAAAGATTGTGTGACTGGTTCAAAGACTTGAAAAATTACCTGATACTGCCAGGCGTTGGTGGCGCACACCTTTAATCCCAGTACTCGGGAGGCAGAGGCAGGCGGATCTCTGTGAGTTCGAGGCCAGCCTGGTCTACAGGAAAGGCGCAAAGCTACACAGGGAAACCCTGTCTCAAAAAAAAAAAAAGAAAAGAAAAGAAAAATTACCTAATATTATTCTCAAAATCATCTTTCCTTGCTAATGAGGTAATCAGAGCCTTTGTCATAATCTGACTCCTACCCAGCATTCTTCACTCCAGAACTCCATTTTCTTTATGCACATTGAGCAAATCTGATCTATGTATTCTACAGGGCTAAAGCAGATGCTCCATCTCCTGCTTTCATAACTGCACCCCAGACATAGAGGATAAAGCCACAAGATGCAAGCTATCTACTTACTCTCCATTGGTTAACGTTTAGCTCCATAATCTACAAAACATAGGCTTTTAATGAACAACTATGTGCCCTACTAAAATTCAAGGAGAGTTTATTTCTAAAAGAAGAAAAAAAAGAACAAATTTGAGCAGACACGTAGGCATGCCCTGGGCATCTGTAGAGAAGAAACCCAGGTAGAAACAAGCCTTTGGTGAGTCTTAGCTGTGTGGATACAATCTTCAAGGCAATTTCTCCTAGGCTTGAAATGGGGCCTTCTAAAATACCTCCCAGACAGTCCTGAAGCAATTGCTTCCCTGGAGCTCCTAAGGCCCCCAACAAATTGTAGAAAAGAGAATTGACCACAGTTGTCTCACATTTTGGAATTTACAAAACGGCATTAAACATTCATAAGCATTTGAGTAGATTGCCCAGCTCATGTTTAATATGTACTGAACAGACATTAAAATGGGAGGTGGGGACACTGACAGGAGTGCATGCCACTGCTGAGTCTCCTCCCAGAGTGAAATACCTGAAGACTTTGTATTCTAGAGTGTTTCTTCATATCTCCAATTCCCTGAAAAGATTTGAGTTTGGTTCCTTTGGTCGTGACTCTCGGTATTAGAAAAAGATCCACCCCAGTGTTGCAACAGGCTCAAAGAGAAAGTCAAATAACAAAGGCCAAAGGAAGATGGGCCTTGAGGAAAATATTGTGCTGTGGAAGAGCCCAGCACAGACCTAGTGATGCTCAGCTAATGATGTTGGATGGTGTGGACGATGATGGGTACCACTTTCCTTAGCTGCCTTATCTGTCATGGGCATTTGTGTTTTTGTCAGTTCCATTTGCATACATTCTCCTTTCTTGATGATTTCCATCTTTTCCATGTACTTTCAATCATCTTATCCTCTTGCCTCATAGCTCTTAACTATGGCTGTGTCAGTAGTCCTTTACAGGAACGGTGTGCGTACACAAAGCCTTGAAGTAATATGAATGGTAAAAAGCTGGAGTCCTCCCCATAGTCAAGGACACTGCTTCTCTTTGGGAGTTCCTCTGGAATATTCCTTGACAAATCAGAGAGAGAGCAATAGGTGGGATAAAACTTCTTTGCTTCACCCCAAGAGTCTTAACTTCCCACATCACAAGGCATTGGTTGTTTTCATCAGTAGGAGGAAAGCCGCAGCCTGCAAGGCAACCATCAGACCAAGTTCCACATGTGCAAGGCATATCGGGCTCCTGCAATCCCCAAACACCTAGGATGATTATCTTAAATACAGTTAAAGTTGCTACCCTGAAAAAAACACCCAACAACAAATGTCAGCTAGTATGAGGTAATGTTTACTGAATGCTTTATCTCAGCCCTGTCTTTCTCTCTGTAGACACTGGTAGTTTTATTTTCTAGCAAGTTCTCCCAGATGAATCATCCCTGCTTATCATTTCAACACTAGATTCCTTTGGGTCAGTCTCCTGTCTCCCAAGCCCACTGTTCCATCTCCCTCCAGGAATGATGCTGCAGGAAATGCATCCCTATGCAACTGGGGATGACTTCTTCCACATCTCGTCTAGACTCCTGATGCCTCAGATCCACCACAACTTCCCACAGGCCCTGGTTCTTCCATGTAAGTGTGAATTAAGGCTCTGCCTCAATGGCCTGGAAGTTATGCCTTGCATGGCAGATGCCTAGGCTTGCCTCTGGTGAGATTTCCTTTTGCAGAATACATTGAGATGGTGCAGAGTCCCCAAGGGTCTCTGGGTGCTTGATGTGTCCTGCACCCCTGGTTCCTCTCATATTCCTACCACAGTGGTACAGACCTCCAGTGTGGGACCTTCTTATTTTGGCAGGTTCCCATCCTACCCACCAGTGCCCTGTAAGATGAGACCACACTTTATTGAAGGCACCCGCCCCCCAATACCCTTGGCAGGAACTAAGGTGCTGTCTTCTTCCTGAAATCTTGTTCCCAAAGGCTATTGTCAATGGTCCATGTGTGTTTGTTTGCTTTTGAGACAGGGTATCACTATATAACCCTGGTTGGCTCAAAGTCATAATCCTCAAGCCTCAACCTCTCGGGTGCTGGGTTCACAGGCATGTGTCACCATACACAATCGTTACACTCTTGGCTGCTAAACCACAAGTGACAAAAG
This sequence comes from Onychomys torridus, assembly GCF_903995425.1. Taxonomy (NCBI): domain Eukaryota; kingdom Metazoa; phylum Chordata; class Mammalia; order Rodentia; family Cricetidae; genus Onychomys; species Onychomys torridus. Next base: position 30,881,532 of record NC_050457.1, on the reverse strand, counting down.
AAGACGGGAAATGGCTGATTTGTTGAACGTACATGCAGGTCCTATGTTAGGCTATAATTTGTTCTATTAGTAGCAGGGAATTATACACAAGGGAGGTGGTCTTTACCCCCAACTATCTTAAAAACAATACACACAGGGAAACATTGTGATCAGTAGGTACAACCCTTCATCTCTGAAAGATTATGGAGGTTTAAGTGAGGTGGACTGTACCAGCAAGGAGTATCTGCCTCCAAGCTTTCTCTCCCTGTAACTCCCAATCAGGGGGCCTGGATGAATCTGAAGGAGAAATGTTATTGAGCCATTTCCCTGTTCCTCTACAGCGAAGATGCCTTGGGCCCCACTGTTCTCCATCTCCTCTAAGCTAGTGCCTCTTAGGTTGTCTACCTGATGTGCCACTCGCCACCCAGGCCAAGCTCATAGAAGCATCTCCTGAGGTGGCTGAACAGTAGATAATCCTCTTGTTCCTTTTATATTTGCATTTAGACAAAATCTATTTCAAAGAAACAGTGATGAGTGAGAAAAAGCAAAGAGAATTCTGCAATAAGGCAAGCATATCTTAAGGGAGCTGACGAGTAAGGAATTGTTTTTGGCTTAGGGAGGCATTAGTTTGCTTTAGGGCCTTGGAAGGCCAGCTAGTTGCTCCTCTCCTTCATAAGGTCTCTGTGCATAGGCACTTTCTTCCATGGGCTCTTTAGGCTGAGGAATCTCAATCAATCAATCAATCAATCAATCAATCAATCTCTCTCTCTCCCCTTCCTTTGGAACACTTCCTCTACTTATTGTGACTTGCTATCATTGGAATGCCACTTCTTCATGGTCAGTCCCCTTGGGTCAGGGTCACTTATGTGCCCGTGACACAGCAGTAAACTAAGACCCATTTGACAAGAGGAAGAATGCAAACATAAATCTAATTCTGACCCATTTACCTTTTTTTTTTTTTTTTTTTTTTTTACACATCAGCTTTGTTTTGCTGAATAAGAGAATTTATCAAAAAGAAAAAAGTGGGAGGGGACTGGAGAGAAGGTTCAGCAGTTAAGAGCACTTGTTCTTGCAGAGGATCTGGGTTTGGTTCTGAGTACCTTCATGGCTGTTCACAAGCGTCCATAACTCCGTAACTCTACTTCCAGGGGATCTATGCCTCCTTAGGAACTCTGTGTGCACTGGGCATGTATATGGTGCACATACATACAAGTAGGAAAAAACATTCATATACTTTAAAAAAAAATCAATGTATCTTTAAAAACAAGGAAAAAATGTCAAACAGGAATGTCTAACCCATGGCTATGGGTCACATGAGCCCAAGGAAGGCTCTGAATGCAGTCCAACACAAAATTATAAGCTTACTTAAAACAAATATCTTCTGGGAATTTTTTTTTTTTTTTTTTTTTTGTAACTCAATCACACAGTTTTCAAGTGTGAACATTATTGTCACAATGCCAAAAGGCTGGACCTGGAGCTCATCTGGTAAAGCACTTGCCACAGAAGCATGAAGGCTTCAGTTTGGATCCCAATACCCATGTAGAACGCCTGGCATGATAGCAAGCATCTCCAATCCCAATCTCCAATCCCAGCACTGAGGAAACCAAGACAGGAAGATCCTGGGAGCTTGCTGGCCAGCTTGGCTAGCCCAATCAGTGATCTCTAGTTCCTCTGAGGAAACTTGTCTCAAAAAAATTAGGGGGAGAAGCAATTGAAGAAGTCACTGAAATTGACTTAGGACCTCCACATGAATGCACATACAAACATGTGTGTATATATACATAAATGTGGGAAGACTGGGCACAAGCAGGACTGTAGCATGAGGAACGAGCAAGGAATGCATGCGTTCACACGGGGCTGGGTGGTGGCCTCACTGCTACTCTCTTTCTCTTCCTTTGCTCACCTATTGATGTGGAGGAAGGCAAATATCACAAGCGTTGGGAGTGACAAGCTCACCTCTCTCCCCTGCATGCTCTGTACAGTAATTACCCTGTTGCAAGGGTCTGTCCCCTGCCCGGTGAGAAATGAAAAAAAAAAAAAAAAAAAAAAAAGCCTGGCCTTGTTGCTGAGCTGTGCAGAATTGGGGGGGGGGGGGGGGGGGCTGACAGGACCAGTCAGCTGTAGCTGTGCAGCTGGAGGCTGCAAAGGGAAGAGCTGGGCTCTTATCCTGTTTCCCAAGCATCCCTGGGCACACAATCTGGTAGATTATTGACAATGCTGAATGATGTGGATGGCATTTATTAGTTTTCAATGGCTTCTATAAAAATGAACCTCACACCATCTGCAGAATTAGGATTCAGAAGCAGCCCTGGATATAAAATATTTGTGGCTGCTTCTGCTATTATATAAGGTTTTACATTTTATAGCCACCCTGTGGGACTTGCCATGTAAATTAAGATACATATTTAGAAGCAGTAAATAAACTTAGGAGAGCAGCAGTACAATTAATGAATGGACAGAAAATTGCATATGGGAGGAGAGAGAGCTTTTCTATATAGAAAGTCGGCCATGAAATGAGGTTTAAACAGTCTCCAGTCACTATCATTAAGCCATTAATAGTAAACATAACACACTGGAATTCATAAGGAAGATATTTCAGAAAGTGAATAAACACCTCTCTATAAAGGAGAAATCCAGTGGGTATGGCTTCCTCTCTCTTACCATCTCACTGGATGGGAACTTGTCTAATTATTCAAAAGCATACTGCAGTCTTACCTCTGGCAGAGTAAATGTTTTGATCCAAAGAATTCCACGGGAAGCATCCAAGGCCTTATTCTACTGCCTCACAATTTTCTAAAATAACTACCAGGTTAGGCCGCTTTCTCCTGACTCTGTGTTCCTCATGAAGACAGCATCACAGCATGCTTCAGAAGGCAGATGGAAACCAAGCTCAACACCAGAAGCTCACATTCCCTAGGCAGGTAAGGTTGCCCCCTCTCCCGAGCCTTCCTCCTGAGCAAGACCATCACTCTTTAAAATGACTGATATTGACCTTGCTCTGGTAGTTTTCAAAGAAACCAAAACTCTTGTACCAGATTAGGAAGTTCTTCCTTACATCCCTCTTTCCACATATGCTTAGCCATGACTTAGAGGAAGCTGCCCTCTCATCTCCAGCAATCCCATATTGTGCCAATCCATGTTTCTTTTTGTTATTGGCAGTGTTTTTGGTGGTGGTGGTGGTGGTGGTGGTGGTGGTGGTGGTGGTGGTGGCGGCGGCGGCAGTGGTGGTTTTATGGAGGACAAAGTATCGGTATATAGCCCTGGCTGGCCTGGAACTCACTATTTAGACTAGGCTAGCCGTGAGCTCTCCATATTTACTTTTGATACCTATCTGTTTTGTGCTGCAGAACACATGGCCATGTAGTCATGTGTAGTGGCTTAGTGGTTAAGGGCATGGACTGATGTTCCAGAAGAACCAGGTTCAATTTCCAGGTTGTCTGGAGTACAATCCTGCAGGATAAAAAATAATAAGTAAGTAAGTAAGTAAGTAAATGGGAGAAGGGACCATGTGACCCCTCTCTCCTCTCTTTATAAGAGGCCACTTACAACGGCAGGAAGCACTACCCCTGGTTATAAGAAGTAAATCTTTCCACATTGTGGCCAGCCAGGACAAGGCCACCACCCAGGCTTCCATTCTCCCCGCCCCCCAATCTGCTCTTTCAATTCCACTCCCAGCAAGCTTCAGCCTGGAATGCCGACCCCTCTTGATCTGCCTTGAAAGGCTGCTTGTACTAATGGCGTTTGGAGCCTTAGGAACCTGTCCCTGAAGCCTCATGGAACTAAAATATAATCCATGGATAGAAAGGGCTTTTGGCCCACCACTTTATATTAGAACAAAAATAATCACGGTAATAGCTTGCATTCTCCTTGATACCTTTCATTCAATAATGTCAAGTAATTTGTACGCAAGTAATTAAGAAAACACTCCTTTGTGGTAAGTTACTAATTTAGCTCCCATTTGAAAGAGAGACAGAAAGAGCCTTAATGATTTTCTCCAGGGAACAGCAGAGCAGGGAGCAGAAGCAGTGGGGAGGCGGTGATTTGTGGAGTAAGATCTCTCATGGTCGGCTCTAATCCCCAATATTGGGCTCACAAAATTGCTCCGGCGTGGGAGTTGGTCTCAAGTCTCTTGGGTGGTGCTGCTGCTGTTCTCCTCAAGAGCTGCCTGGTTTGGCTGTCAGTGGAGCTGGCTGCAGTTTTGTAGCTGTCGGTACATATTTTTGTGCTCTCTTTTCATTGTGTGATATATAACATTCCCCTTGCTGGTGTTTCCACTCACCATGAGCTGCACGACCATGGAATAAGTTGGAATACTGTAATTTTCCCTCTTCATTGATATGGGAGGAAAAGAGGCGCAATGGGGAAGGTGGAAATCTCCCAACCACAACACAACTCCATTTCTCCCTTCTCTTCCCATTCCTTATGCCTCAGCTCTCATCCTCAGAGAGCCAGCTCTAACATTGTGTGGCTTGGGTGACCAGGACATGATACCCTGGACTCCACCTATGCATTCTTATCCCCTTCTGCTTACGAACTCTGTGACTTGTCAGAAAGTAGTTTTAAATGAATGCCTGGGAAGATGGTTCAGTGCATAATGGGTTTGCCATGTGGACACAAAGACCTGAGTCTGAATCCCCAGCAGTTACATGAAAAACAAGAGTGGCCGTGTGCCTGCACTCTTATTATTGGGGGGACAGTGGCAGGATAATAATTGGGGCTGGTTGATGAGCTAGCCTAGCCACATTGTGAGCATCGGGTTCAGTAACAGACCTTGTCTCAAGAGATAAGTAGAAAACAATAAAGAAAGTCACCTGACATCAACCTCTGACCTCCATGTGCACGTGAACACATTTATGTGCACCCATACACACACACACACACACACACACACACACACACACACACACACACACATGCACATACATGCACACATACACACTAAAGACAAATTTTAGGTGATTGCTGGGAAATGACACTCAATAACAAGACAGCCTTCTTTGACAGTGATGTCATTATTTGTAATTATTCTTTTCATGTTAGAAGGCTGTGTATTCTGAGCCTGTTTTTATGAGATACGACATTCAATTTCTATCACATTCATATGAAATTTAAGCTGACAAAGGAGGAAAGACAATTACTAACCTGTTTTTAAATGTATTTTTCACTCTTAGGCAGAGCAAGAACTTGGAGCATACTGGATGGAGGTATAAAATTTCTTTGTGAAACAGACAGGTCTTAGAAAGGGAAGACAGAATTTATTGTTGCTATTAAAATAGTGGTCGGTGCTCTTGAAGGTAACTATGAGTTGTATTCTTAAATAACTTCAATAATTATGGCAGTAATTAGCACAGGTAGGCCTATAGGAAAGCATAAACATGGAAGTAGATAAATATACTGGCAACTACATCAATAAAGCAGTCTGCAAACATAAACTGCTATATAAATGCTAATTAATTACATAAGTAGGCATACAGGATGGAATGGTTACTCATATGACTGCAAAGATAAACAATTCACACAAACACAGCACATGCATTTGGAAGCAGGCTTCTCCATATCTACAGCCTCCTGAGGTTCCAAGCAAACTGTCAGGAAGGCTGAAGGCTTCAACTTCTGCTATCCAGCCCAACAACCAGTAGTCACGTGCCTACTGAGCACTTCAAATGTTGCTAGTCCCAAATGAACGTGCTGAGTGCAAAGCAGACACCAGGTTATACATGCTTGATTTTAGTACCTTAATAATACCTTGTATTGACTGAAAATGGAAATAATAATATTTTGGATATTTTTGTTAACAAAGTGTGCTACTGAAACAGATTTTAACTGTCTCTGTCTCAATGTAGCTACTGGTGCTGCTCTGAACTATGGAACCTGAGTTTGCTGAAGCAATAGAGGAAGTCTGAGATGAAGTGTGCCCCTCCCAGGCTGTTCTCTGCCACTACACCATATCTGCCTACAGACCTGGACAGTGGGATAAATCAAAGTTGATCCATGCTCTGATGGACAGTGGTGAATGAAAGAATCAGGCAATCCCATCAGCCTGGGAAGGACAGCCTTTGATACTAGACACACTGAAATCAAGGGGTTTGAGCTTGCTAGGATAATTGGGGTACTTCTCTGCAAAGCTAAAGGAAATCAAACTACAAAGTCTCTGACCACTGGGCATGCCAGCTAGTTATTTATCAGGGGAGAAGACGGTGTGGACAGAAAGAAGGCATGGGAGATGGGAGAACTTTGGGGTCAGTTTGCCTTCAGATTTATTCTACTTGCTGGTCACCTATGTGTCCAGAATGAAGAATATTTGCATGAATTCATCCAGGTTGTAAGTTATTTGGTAACTTATTAGATGATAATACATAGATGAAAACTGCTACATTGTTTACTATAAAATAAGTAACAATTGTGAGATCAGCTCTAGTTGATAAGCATAACTCAAGTTAGGATATTTGGTCCTGTTTGAGTGAGTTACTTAAAACACTTGAATTCTTATTTGCATATTGTTTTCATAAACTCATTCAATAAGTCCAAAAGGCTGTAATATCAAAAAAGCAAGATTAGCTCCATTAAGTTAGTTACTGCAGCACCCTACAACTGTGTGCAAATATAAGATGACAATGTCACTGTATTTGAAAAATGTAACAGATTGCCAGGCCATTCAGAACTGAGTGTACAAATTGCATAGAACCAGCAGCATGTATGCTCCTTTTCAAACCAGGGCTCCTATGAGGACACTGAGCACAGGAGAGTCTTCTTGAAAGTCCTCCCTTTTCCCATGGTGCTTATCTTCCAGAGCCCTTAATGTTCACCCAATTCAGCTTCACCCTAAGGAGACATTGAAGACTTGAAGGAAACCAGTTCTCCAAGGTGATAAGGCACTCAAGGCTGGCCCACGACAGGAAAATATGTCCCCTTTCACTATCGTTGATACAGGGGCTGACTGCAACTCCATATCATAGGACCAGCCACCAAAAATATCACAAGAAGAGCTAGTAAACTACAGAATATAATCCATCACCCTCCTTGGACCAGAGGAGTAACTTCCTAACAAGCCAGCTAGCTAACTTCAATGCCAGACAGCTTGTATTTCTCAGGGTGCCCAGAATGCAATGCAGAATGTGGTACAAGCTCTGGAGGGATCCATGCAGATGGTCTGTGGAAACCCAGGCAGTAGAGTGCCAGGGATGCGTCCTCTAACCTGTGGCCCAGCTGGGCCTCAGAGCCTGAATCTACAGGAGTTCTCCTCCTGCTCTGATTCCTAGCCCTGGGAATCTTTCCTGAACTGCAGCATGATCCAGTACAATGGACACACAACCCTACTTCCTTCCAATAATAACTATTACTCAGGACAAGGCAGAGTTCTGGGTCTCAGGGAATATCAAAGGAGCATGAGGGTTCCCTTTCTTTGTTGAAGCCTCATCATTGCTCTAATATCTCCTCTATCACTTATACATGCTATGTACACACATACACACACATATGTACACACACACACTTACATATACTTATATACACATTCATGCCATACACATACAGTCACATAAACTCATACACACACACAATCACATACAGTCATATACACATTATATCCCATACATACACACACATTCACATACACTCATATACACATATACCTCATACACACAAAGACACACACACACACACACACACACACACACACACACATGGACAATGCTATGGACACAGTCAGGAATCACCCTAGTAATCACTCCTTTTTCTCTCATTTGTTTGTTTGTTTGTTTGTTTGTTTGTTTGTTTTGAATCACTAGAACTCTACTGATTTACATTTTGTTTTCATAAATTTGCATAGTGCATTCAAGAGGCTCTGTTTCTCCAGCAACCCTCACTGCCATGGAGATGTGGCTGCAAAGCATACAAAGAAAGCCTTCATTTCCGCAAACATTGTTACAATGAAGCTTTTAAATGCTACAGAACATAGAAGGATTTTCTTTTAATTAAAGTACCAGTGTGAGAAATTTTTATGAAGCCATCCCATTCTTATTGCAGCAACTGGGCAGCTTGGAACCCCGAGAATGGGTGACCATGGGAGGCTCGAAGTGTCCTTCTCCAAGACGAATAGTTTTAAATGATCTATCTGGGACAGTCTCTGGAAATCCTCTCATTCTCTGTCCTTGGAGCCTCTGGAATCCCACACTCCTGTGCTTCACAAAGCAGAACTCCCATGGTCACATTGCCAGCCATGCTGGGGACCCCTGCCCATCTGGCTTGGCTCAGAACTCCTCCATCCATAAGCGAGGTTCAGCAAGCTGTGAGAAGTGTTCACGCACCTGTTTAGGTTTGCTCTGGAAACAAGGACGACACTGTGCGTGACAGACCACCTGATTCTACTCAATCAAAAGAATTAAGAAAAAGACTTTTTCTCAGCCCCAACATGAATGTGATATTATGACTCGTGCTGAAAATTAGATTGTATGTGCACAGCCCTCATCATCTCTTACATAATAGGCTTGACTGTTCCCTCCTTCCCTCCACCAAGAGAAGTCACCCATTTCCTTTGGCATGGTCTTTTTTTTTTTTTAACTCCTCAACCCCAAGACATTCACAGAAGCTATAAGAGTGGGTGTTTTTCCAGCCACTGCACAAGACATGGCTAAAAATGAATGGAAGGAATGAAAGCTTCCCCCGTGGGAAGAGTAGGGGGAGACTAAGAAGAGAAGAGAAACTCACAAAGAACAGCTTTCCTCTGAGCCTGAATCTGTGAGCTGACGTGGCTTGGGTATCACAACGTCTCTTTCTTTGCTATGAAGTGGCAAGTCCATGGGCTGAGAACAGGAGCCTGCTGGGGAAAACTTTAGACTTTGACTATTGTAAGCTGTGTCCCCTTGGCCAATTTGATGAGTTCTTAAAACTGAAATAAGACCACTGTAAGATCCCTACTTCATAGACTAATTGGATTAAACTATGTAATATCCTCTTCTCTGTTTGCTGTTTTGAGACAGGTCTTGCTATACAGCCCAGGCTAGCTTCAAACTCTTGAGGCTCCTGCCTCACTCCTCTCTGTCTCTCTCTCTCTCTCTCTCTCTCTCTCTCTCTCTCTGTCTCTCTCTCTCTCTCTCTCTCTCTCTCTCTCTCTCTCTCTCTCTCTCTCTCTCTCTCTCTCTCTCTCTCTCTCTCTCTCTGTCTGTCTGTCTCTCTCTGTCTCTCTGTCTCTCTCTGTCTCTCTCTGTCTCTGTCTCTCTCTCTCTCTCTCTCTCTCTCTCTCTCTCTCTCTCTCTCTCTCTCTCTCTCTCCGTGTATGTGTGTGTGTGTGCATATCAAGACTCTCATGTGGTAGTCAAGGGATAACCCTTAAGAGTTTTCATCCATTATGATGGTTCCAGGCATTGTACTCAGGTGGACAGGGTTGGAGGCAAGTACCTTTACTCACTGAGTCATTTTGCTAACCCATTTACTAAATATTTTTGAGAGGAGTCCACATTGAACATTTTCCTCTTACAAGTTAATCTACAAACATTCCTGGACGTTCTGTGTTTTCAGTCTATATTATATAAACTGCAACATGCATATAAACCCACTGTCCTGTCTATTTCAGACCTCTTTAGTCTCCGTAACCCTCTGCTGTGGGTTGCTAAGATCCCATCAAGCTGTGGGTGAGGCCATTGCCTAAGAAAATGGAAGAGTATAATAAGGCCTGGTGTAGTGGCCCATGCCTTTAATCTCAGCCCTCAGGAGGCAGTCAAATCTCCACAAGTTTGAAGCTAGTCTATAACATCATGTTAGTCTTTCTGAGGATGGCTGAATTTACTCAGTATGGCTACTTCCAATTGTACCCACTTTTCTACAAGACATACCATCATTCTTTATGGCTGATAAAAATTCCACTGTAATATGTCACATATTCTTTATCCATTCTTTTGTTCTTGGGCACCTACACACCAACATTTAGTTCTGCAATAAATGTTGGTGTGTATCAGTCTGTGACTGGCTGACTTGGAAGGCTCCAGGTAACCAACCACCAGCGGTACAGTTGCAGAGCCTGAATTCTAAGCCTCTGCATTGGTCTTAACTGCTTACATTCTGGACTTTCTTCACTTGATACAATTCAGAAGTCTTACTGCCATCTAGATGGGAAGACAGAGTTTTTTTCCCACTTGCACTGGGCAAGGGGGCTCTTTGTGTGTTTTTAAGACATTTTAGTGGAGAGCTAAAAATTTTCTACAAGCTGAGGGCTGCCAGTCTTGTATCTACTAGAAGTGAAACACATGTTGAACATGGCTGGAAAGATATTGGGTAGTCTACAAACCCACTTTCTGATTTAAGCATGAGAAAAATCAGAGGAGTGAATGGATTTGTCCTAGGTCACAGAGTTTCATATCAAAAGCCAAAAGAGGAATCTAGATTCTCTGACTACTAATCCAGTGTAAAGTGATAAAGATGTAATAGGTAGAGTACAGTGTCTGTAGAAAAATTTTCCAGGCAAATATCTTAAAGGCTGTACAGTGAACAATATAATTTATAAAAACTGTAATTATTTTATAGATGTAGGCACAACTATCAAGTTGAAATTAATTCTACAGTCTCAAGACTACATAGCACTGGAATGGTGTGCCGTTACACACTAGGGTCTGGGCAGCCATCCCTAGCTTATGATTGCATTTTCTCTTGTGGCAAAGCTCATAATAAGCAGGCAACTCACCCTTCCATTTCCAGCCACAGAAGAGTGCTATCCACAGAAATAGCTGAGTACTGAGATTACCCATCCTCACCAGAGGAGGCTGCTTTCAGCAAGTAAAGTTCTGGCCATTCTGAAGGACCCAAACAAGAAAAGCAGAGACAGTTAAACCTTCTGGACCCACCTGGCCATTGTAATCTCAGCCTGACCAGCTGAGCCACTCTGTAAACTCAGGGTGAAGGGGAGAGAGATCACATAGCAATACTGGAGAATGGAGCCCTGGACTTTACCCAACTGCAGAACAGCTAACAGAACTCTAACTCTGGTCATTTTCTCCTCAAGTTTCCTTTTCCCAGATCCTCTTTCTGATCACCATTTCTCTAGGAATTGTAAGAGGTCAGTGGTCACCAACCAAAATGACAAATGCCACTACTTCATTGCCAGTAATAATCAAGAGTTGATCCTACCCTTCATAGTCAAATATACGTATATGAGGATAAGGAGAAGGAGGAGGAGGAGGAGGAGGAGGGGGAGGAGGAGGAGGAGGGGGGGGGAGGAAGAAGAGGAGTAGAAACCAGAACAGCTGTTAACCAGTCTCTCCTTCCCCAAGTCTGTATCATACTGCCATCCTGCACCCTTCCCCTCATCAGTTCATGCAGTTCATCTTTGAACCTCAGAAAGGAGAATCCTGCCCACCCCCCCCCCCCAGCTCCTGACTTACTATCTCCTAATCTCAAAGGAGACTAGTCAATGCTCCATGAGAAAAAAAAAATTCCATCCCAGGCTGTGATGCAAATGAAACCCTTTTTAGCAGATGTAAGTAAGACACACAGAACCCACTGACACATTAGTCCATCCTAGGCTCTAACCATGAGACAGACCCCTAGTGCCTCAATTCTTGCTCTCTTTCTGAGGCCAAAGTCCCCAGTCCCTATTCCAGGAACTAGGTCCCCGTTTTCATCCTCTTGTCTGGACCTCTTATGAATTTTTAGCAGCCTTAATCACACTAAATAGCATTTGATTTCATTATCTTCCATTCTTCGTCACCCAACTTAAAATAAAAAATGCTACATCATAGAACAAAGTTCTGGAATGGTAAAATGCCTTCTGTCTTTCCTTTTGTTAATAAATACGTATGACCTGTGTCCTTGCTTTGCTGAGGCCCAGACTAGAGCCCAGCCTCACCAAATCCCACCCTCTCATATGTAGTCTTATTTTTAAATGCCAGAAACAATACCAAGCATTGTGGCAGTGACAGCACGTGTCCCTTGTGACCACTGTCCTGTCACAGAGACCTGGCAACTCCTTACGTCTGCTTTCCTTTTTGGTATACAGTTGTGAGAAGGTGGCCCCAGCAAAGGATCTCATTGTTCAACTGTAAGTGTGAGCAGCAGCGACCACATAATTGGTCCTCCCTTATAGAGCATGGACAAGACTTCCATGTGTCTTTTAGGTCAAATTTTAAAGAAACAGGGGCATATTTTCTGTGTTCTCTTCCCCCCCCCCATCTGGATGTCTACAATAATGAATGAAGACAATAAATGGATGAAGATGATGAAGAGGTTTAGGGAATAGGGAGCCATAGATGGAGAGAGTCTCTGGTATCTAAGTCATCATGTGTATGAAACTTCCTGCTGAAGAAGAAGTCACCTTTCTCTAGGTTGTGAATGAAATGGGAGTGTCTACTGTGCCAGGATATTTGCTGTGGTGTAATGCTACCCTTACATTATCCAAACTGTCCCTGTCACCTGCTCAGAGACTCCTCTTTGCTCTACTCCACAGCCATGGTGTCCCAGATGGTATATCACCTTTGTAAGCAAAGCAAATTTGTCCCCAAAGAGTGTTTGCCCTTGAGTAAATCACTTATAGATGCAGTTTATTTTAATATATAGTGTCAGTGCAATGGTACTAAACAGGAAACAAGATAAAGTATATAAAGGGCCTATCAAAATGCCCACACAATAGACTCTGGATTGGAAGAATCTCTCTTCCTGGTTCCAGTGTGCTTTTTTCAGGCTCATTCAGCATGCTTCCCAAGCCCTAGGCCCAGCCTCAGCTCCGGCCCTAGCATCCAGTACTCAGCAGGTATCTTCTTCAGCCCCATAGCTTTTACAGCACTCAGCTGCAGTGGACTCTGCTCCCACACAGACCATAGCCAGCAGTGTGCGGCAATACACGTGTCTTCTTTCCACAGCCTCCTTCAGCTAGCTCCCGAGGGGAGTGCTGACATCCGCCCACTAAACTTCCCCAGATACTATAAACATTATTTCCCAATGATACCTATGGTCTAGGCACCCTCTGCTGATCCCAGGACCTCTAGTTTGTCTTTGCAGTGGTACCACAGCAATTAGGAAGAAAGAAAGAAAGAAAGAAAGAAAGAAAGAAAGAAAGAAAGAAAGAAAGAAAGAAAGAAAGAAAGAAAGAACATCCAATGGCTCCTAGGAGGTCTACATGTCATCTTTATAAGGAAGAATGTCCCTTCCTGGAGCATCTCACCCCAGCTCTAGGGACAGTCATGACTAGGTATATCTATTATTATCCAATAGTATATTGCTATAATTGAATTTTTACCTTTACAATTACTTTATGTTTTCTGCATCCTGATAGACTCTGATGGATAGGAAATTGGTTCTGGAAGCAATCCAAAGAGGCATGGTTTGGGGATTCATGTGGTCGTGTTTTGGGAGTTTTAGTGCAGCATTGATCTCCTTCCCAAGGGAAATGGGATGCTAGCAGGCCGTTTACAGTCAAGATAACACCTATAGCTGGTTGGGCTAGCGGGCCAACTGAAACAAATCGAATGGCTGCTGTATTGGGCTATATAGTCTGTGAAGGCTGTAGTATAGGATTACTTTCAGTACGCTTGAAGACCTACAGAAAGCAAACAAGCTCAGATTCTTCAAGTCCTAGCTAAAGCCTTCTCAACATCATTTTTGTAGCCATAGGTCTAATAGTGCTGAAAGTCAGATATACAGTCCCATTGCTCAGGTCACTGAATTGTAGCATGAATTAAGCTCACTGAGTGTTTCCTATAAAGGTCCCATCTTTTCTTTATCCTTGCTCACTCCCTACCACCTACAGTGTGAACTACCAACAGATAATTTACCAGGTCCTGTTAGAAATATGATGTTGGTTACCTCTGTCTCAGAATTCCATGCTTCACCTTGTAATAATTTTTTAAAGAAATGACAGCAGAATCACTTTTTATTTTTATGCAGCTATGTAATTAAATATGGTATGCAACTACATACTTCTGGTTCTGTGCACACATGTTCTTCTTGCAGAGGTGACTAGCCCTTCTGTGGGTCTCTCAGGGGTCAACATTATCTCCCTCTCTCAAGACCTGTCCACTCTCATGGGTCACTATCTCTCTTCCTTCCAGTGAGGACTGTTCCCTTTTCTGATCTCTAAAATATAACCAGCTCCTGGTTCTTTTTCAGGATCAATGAGTATAAAGATTAACCACGAGGAAAAAAAATATACTTAGTAGGTTATGAAAAGACAGTAACAGTTTAAATTTACAAAACCCTGTTTTAGAAGAGGCCATCTTGAAACTATCCACAGAAGGTTCAGGGCTACTCCTAATCCCAGCCAGCCGTAAACCCATCATCTGCTGGGTCCTCATCTTTCCATCTGAGGGAAAAAGGAAAGTTCAACCATTGGAATTCTGGGAGTTCTTGTCCATGATGAACTCAAATCTATGCTAATCTCTTTCTTTTGACTGTTGGGGTATCTGGGAGGGGTAGTACCTGGCTTGGCTTTCTCCAGTTTTGTGTTCTGTAAAGAGAAAGAGGAAGCTACATGATGAGAGGAAAACCTCACTGTTTCTTAGAGAATTCCAGGAGTTTTCAACTCAGTGCAGGGACACTCAGGGCAGAGATGGGGGCGGGGGGGGGGGCACATGAAGAATGGGGAAGAAAATCCACAGAAGGAGCTGACATTAAGAAGGTGAGTAATTTAACTTTAGAGCTCTGTGGCTTGACTGTGATGCATGTGACCTGGGGTGTGGGACACTGAGGAATGACAGCCTGATGAGGTGGCCTGACAGAGAAAAGCTGAGTGATTGCAGCAGGGTAGGGTAGAGGCTGCTAGCAAAAACACAACCACACTGGGGCTGCACTTTATCACCTAGACCATCTGCTGGACGGTTTAGAAAGCAGAGGACCATTTGCTAAGTGACAAGCTGATGTCACTTTATTCTAATGTTTAACAAAGGAAGAACTCCGCCAAGCAGCACACAATAACAACAGACTATTTTGTCACTTTACATCAAGCAATTTGTGTGATGTTTTGAGTCCCTTAAGTATTATCTTTGCATTATGTTTATACTTTGATAGCATCTGTAGAACAGGAAATGTGTCCCTAAATATTGGATGTCATTTTGAGGAAATTGTTTTTCATTAAGCCTACTGTAGACACTGTTTTGCCTGGATTTGTTTTAGCTGCCATGGGGATTCTTTGTAAGTCTTTCCATCTCTCCTGTTCTTACCCTCTCGTGCATGTTAACACAGACACCTGATGCACACAGGTTATCTCATGATGCTGACCATGGCTTCGACATCACACTGAAGCTGGACCACCCAGAACTCTAGACACATGGTCCACACATCTAAAAGCAGAAGTCAAGTGCTTAGGAATCCCACAGCATGTCTTTATCTTTGTGTTAGAGAACTATGTGCATACACTTATCTAGAGGGTGGTGCTTTACGAGAGACTGGCTGCTTTTTAGTGCTCTGGTTGACATCTCTGTTGACTACACACACTGACACATACACAAATGATGTTTCCTTGTGTGGAATGCTTTAGCTATGCTTCCTCTAAGAGTCGCCATTGTCTTTGTCTATGGGACATCTACATACGATGGGCAACTCCAGATTTACAAGTGATTTCAGGATAAAAATGGTATTTTTAAAAATTGTGTTTGTCAGGGCGGGTGTACATACCACAGAATAGGTGTAGATGTCCAAGAATAATTTAAAGGCATTGATTGGTTCTCTTCTTCCACCAGGCTGGTTCTAGGAATCCAACTCAAGATTGTCAGCCATAGTAGTAAGCACCCATCTCTGCCGAGCCATCTTCTTGGCCCTAAATTGATGTGTTTTCTTTCCAACCAAATGTTTGAGCTCGCCTTCTCCTTCACTCCCTTTTGTTTCTAGAAATTTGGATTTATAGTTATTGGTACAATTGTTAGCTCACGTGGATATTAACACAATGGACAAGCTGCTGCAGAAAGCTATTCAAACCTTTGGGCTGCATTCTTGGCTATGGGGGCCCCTGACCTTTGTGCTGCCCTTTGGGAGAGGTTGGTTCTGAGCCACACTGAACCTGAATGCCATAGCCAACAGCACCACCATGACACATGAAGATGTCAGGATGAGCCTAGAAAGAAATCCTGTGACAAAGGGAAATTACCAGTTACAGACACAGGATACAGACAAGTCAACTCCCACATAGTACAGATCACAACTGGCTGTGAACAGAGGTACTAGTATTTCCCATGTTCTACCAACTGTTCATGAGACTGTGAGTCTCTTGAGTTCAGACAGTACTTGTGGTAGCTGCTGCATAGTAGATTCTCTAGAAGTATGTGTACAAGTTAATGTCAAGTCTCCGTGCAAGAATTACATACCTGGGTGTTGTGGCTAGCAATTATGCTGGAAGCTTTGACTTTTGTGGCAACAAAACATTTATCATGTCAATTTCAATTCAGCTAGTGTTTGTTATCTTGAAATGCACCATCTTGGGCTCTGGGTTAAAATGTGACTAAATTCTTCTCAGGTCCCAAAGGCTATCCTCATGTGAAGAATACATCAATGTGCCACACCAAATCCAAGAACCAATTTGCATTAAGCAATGAGACACAATAACAGCAAGCATGGGGAGGAAAGGGGAGGGGTAGCGAGCTTCTGCGTCTATGCAAACCCATCCCAAGCTGCCAGATCCCAGAAACTGACTGGCACAGAAAGGAGGTCTGTTTGCTTCTTCCAAGGGCTGGACAACCCTCCCTGGAGCACAGTGCTTGGCTATGAGACATGCTGGAGGAGGGAGCTTTCCTGGTTTCTCTGCTTATGAAAATCTCACTACCGAAGCGACATCCTGGACATCGGGGAGCAAGGAATGGTTGATGGTAAGAAGAAATGCTCTTCCCTAATTCCTGCAGTCGCTGTCCCTGACAATATGAATTGCAGGGCTGTCATCTGCCAGACTAAGTCTCCATGAATCACAGATGATTTTAATGAGGATCTCTGTGAAAGCTCCCATGCAGTTTGCCAAGATATAATCCTCACCCTGATAATAGCAATTAGCAATAAATGTTCTCTCTCGTTCCTTTAAAAAAAAATTGTGTTTGAAACTGATGTGTGTTTTACACATTAGCTGTCTTCTGCTTTAGAAGGGGAGGAAGAAGAGAGGGAGGGAGGGAGGGAGGAGGAGGAGGAGGAGGGAAGAGGAGAGAGACAGAGATAGAGACAGAAATAGGTGTGAGTGATCTGTATGTTCATCTCACATTCCCACTGATTCCTGAGAATTTCTTCCAGCCAAAATAGCCTCGATGGGATGGTGGATGGACACACGTCCTATTTCCCCTCTCTTATCAGGTGACCAAAGATACATTTGAAAGCATTATAATGAAGCCAGCAAGTCTAGTTCCCCCACAGGCCCTGCCCTCCCACAGACTTCCCTTCCCTTAGTCCTGAACACTGTGAACCTTCCTGCCAGCCAGGACGGACATGGTATGCCAGAGAGTTCTCCTATTAATCTGTCCCATAGAGCTGACTGGACATCCTGGAGAGCCAGTGCACCCCAGAAGCAGCCCTTGACTGCCAACAGGGAATGGTGTATAAATACCCAGCTTCTTTGCCCCTTTTGTGGGATAGCTGATTATAACCTATTGGACTTCCTAGGTGGTGGTAAGTGAATTGGTGTTAAGCCAAGATTGGTCACCTTCCTCTACTTCCTCAATAAATTACTTATGCTCAGATCCCGAGTCTGGATATGATTCCAGGGTCTGGATGTAATATGGATTCTAACAACAACAAAAAACAAACAAACAAACAAACAAACAAACAAAAAAACCAAAAAGCAAAAAACAGCCAACATGGTCAAGTTTGTTGAAATTCATGACTTCCTGCTATACCAGAGGATGGAGATCAAAAAATTTCAGACACACAAAAAAACTGTGCCATAGTTCCCAGAAGATATGTGATCATCACACACACACACACACACACACACACACACACACACACACACACGAAAAAAGGAAAAACAAAAAACAAAAACCATGAGGACCAGCGCATCTCCTCTGTCTTGGAGATTATCATGAGACTCATCAAAAAGTTGGAATCTCCTCCTAAATCTTACCCTGGACAAATACATCTAGGCATTTGTTTACCTTCTAAAGCATTATCAGCCCACTTAGGATAAGGAGAATGATACAAAACAGGGCAGTCTGGCGTTAAACTATAATGCAGACCTGCCAGCCACTGGGTCACCAGAGGAGGCTCAGGAGGGCTGGAACAGCCAGAGATGGTACAAGTAAGGCTTGATTTGGTTCTAAAACGTGAAACAGACTTTTCAAGGTCAAATAAACCCAAGATAAATGGGCAGACAGCAAATGATGTAGGTAATGCTCAATCTGGACCAATGGGATCAAGGGGAACACTGAGGGTCAGACAAAGGAGCAGGTGTGACCAACCTGAAGAAGAGGAGAGGTCAAGTGGCATTTGAATGATGTCAAGCATCAAGCCAGAAGGGACATAAGAGTCATTATACCAAAGAATTCCTGTGTTTGCAAGCACCAAACTCCCTAGTTTTGCTCTTTCTTTTCCAAATCTACTCCTTACTTTCCCCGACTCCAAATGCCATGCTTTAAATCAATGGTTTTTATTCATTGTTGAAAAGAACTTTTTATACCCCTCACAACAGCCCTTTGTGGTTCTTTGAAGCAGGTGTTTTCTAGGCTATTTTCTGACCCTTCAGCGTTCCTGTGGCTTTACGTCAGGAATAGTCTGGGAGTTCCATACCCTCATCGGTCAGTCTTCTTGCTGGAATGTGACCTTCAGCTACAGTAAAGCTTCCTAGAGGTACCCTCTTTGAAGCTCCTTAACTTCATCATTCTTTTTCACATTTTCTTTGCTTTCATGATTTTAAAATATTCTAAAGCTTTATCTTGGATCCCCTTTCTTGAGCTTTGATCTTCTAGGCCCATCTATTGCTGCCCATCTTGTAGTGATACCTGCCTTCTGCCAGGGTTGCTCAGATGCTTGTGGGAACAGGACAATGAATCACTAAGCCTCATGCCTGTGAAAGGGAAGTATGGCTTGCTCCTCACCTGACTGCAGGGGCCACCAGCCCAACCACATTCTTGATAATAGCACCCACTCTCACAACCAGATCTCCTGCATGAATCTCAAATGTGACATGGGCCACCCATCCAACTTCTGCCAGTCACCTAAACATTATATTGGTGGCACTGGGCAAAAGGAACTTTGTTCGTCTGACTCCACATTTTGACTCATCAGAAGGAACCACTGAATTGTCTGGTGAGACTTCTGGTAAACATAAGATGCCCAGTGCTTTTTGTATGATGTATTTGTAACCTCAAATGAAAAACTTAGAGTGACAAACCCATGCCTTCCTGAATCTGTGGTCCTTGAAAAAGAAAAAAAAGAATGATACAGCTTGTATTTCTCCAGCATCCTAACTGGTCCCTGCTTGAGAAATAATGATTCAGGTCAACCTCCCTATTTTGTGAAGGAAAGAGTGAGGAGTAGACTTAATAAGCACTAGGAGAGTTAGCCACAAGCCAGAAGCTGCAATGCATATGAGCAGGACTCCTGGGTACTAGATGGCTTGATCATATGAATGCAAGAAGAAAGGCCAGATAGGAGAATTTCTGTGGTAATGGTGAGAGACTGGACAGAGTTAAGCATTGAAACCAAACAAGTGTCTGAAGGGAGTGTGGACCACTGCAATGATAGCGGAAAGAGGATTATGTATAATCAAATGCATAAATTAAAACATCATCAGAGGGCTATGGGTTGCACAGACAACCAAAAAAAAGGGTTGAAAAAACCACAGGGACCTGCATGCAGATCACAGGAACTAAACACTAAGCGTCGGTTTCTTCAAGACCTTGTTACCAAGTTGACTCCAGCCCCCCTTCACATACTGTACTCCTGGGGTATGCGGGGCTCTGATTCTGGTTCCAGCCAGAGAACCTGAAACAATCATGGGAAGCCAGGAAGCTCTGAAGCTTCTCATTCTACAAAAAAATGGGGTTTTGATATTGATAGTTGCCTGTCTCTCGATGAACCTAGGCATGTTAAGTTAGATATTCTCAGAAGGAGGGAGGGAGATGTGAGTGCAACTGATATTTGGGATGTGATCTAGTAGGACGAAAGTAAGCCAGGGAAGACAGGTGTTTGAGGCAGGTGTGGTCATGAGCAGATCATCATTGTGGGCAACAGCTCTGCTATTATCTTGCTTGTTCTAGGACCTCTAAGACACAGAGAAAGAACTCACCTGGAAGTTGGCTCATTGAAGGGCAAAAAAAAAACTGGGGTATTTATCCATCAACTTTCCTCTGCCATTGGTGAGGACTATTGCTAGGAGTATTAATTTCTGGTCTGTTTCACAAGGGTTTGAGTTTGAGCATGTTTCCAACTCGCAAATGCTCTGTGTTAAGATTGAAGAGCTGTAGAAGACAGCGCCACAGAGGGTAGAGAATATCAAGGCAGTAAGAGAGGGGCTTCCACTGCTCCTCATGCCTCTGCTTCACTTTCCCGCTCTCCATCTTGCAGTCACAATAAGGTTCCCTCGTCGGAGCCTCAAAAGGAGAAACTCTACACACTACAGAGCTCAGAAACCACAGGCCCGCGATTGCCCATCCCACCCATTGCAGCTGTGTTCCCACTCAATTTGAAGGATTTTTTTGTTTGCTTGCTGCTTGTGGCTTCTTGCTTTTCCCTTCTGAATCTAGTGCTTCCTTTCCTAATGGCATTTCAATACTGCTTTCTCCAGATAGCCATGGTTCTCCCCTTTGCTGGAACACAGGAGGGGATTGGAGTGAGTGTTACAACTTAAGTTAGAGGCATGTAAGTGATGGTAGGAAATCCCACGGGAAGAAATACCACTTGCTCAGAGGAAAACTCAGTTTTTAAGCGAACTGATACTCATTTTAGTGAGCCAGTGGCAGCAAAAGACATTTCCCTGTTCTGTTTTTGTAGTCAATCTATGTGGATGATCTCAAGAGGCAGCTTGGCTCTGCTCTGTGAATCTCAAACCAGGAGGAAATGTGATGATGGTGGCTATGCAGCACCATGAGGGGGGCTTGTGTAAGATCATGTCTATGTCACAGCCCAACCAGGGAGCCACTGTTAATGCACTGGTTATTTACTTCAGGCAGCCCATTTGTTCACTTGTTTGACTCCACCATCCAGGCCCCAACTCGCTCCTCTGGAAGTAGCTACCATAATTCTCATTTAAGTACAGATCTTGGTTCTGGGATGATTCATCCCTAACAGGCTTAAGGGCCAGCTGGCCCAAACCAGTAAAAAAGATACTTGCTGTGAACCAACCTGGCTCTGCCTAAGGGCCTCAGCAATGGCAGCTGAGACATGATATGGAGGTGACCTGGACCAAGAAGAGGCAGCCATGTCACACCAGCAGATGCATATTCATCAGACCTTCCCCCATAGTGGGGTGGAGGGTATATAAGGTTTGACTCTTCCTGAATAAACTGAGCTTATTGTTTTGACATTTTCCCCAGAGTCTGTGTCGTTGACTCTGTGCTTACTTGGCCTCCTCTGCCAAAGGGAACAATAGCACAGGAGTCTGCCATACTTGTTGAAGATTTCTGATGTAGATGCTTCTTTGAATATTCCAAATGAATTGGCCATTACTATCCAATCATAGCATTGCATATGCTCTGTCTACTTATTAACTCACATACATTGGGGAAGATGTCGGCCCAAGAGTTATCTCCCTTTCCACTCACCTCCCTTCCCTCACCTAGGTAAGTGTGGTCTTTGACATCTAATTTAGTCCCTGACATGTGAGTGAAACATAATAAAATCAACTATAGCATGCATTTATTCCACATTCTAGCAGCAGGTGAAACAACCCCCCTGAATATATCAGAATCTTCTGGAAAGGTCTATCCAAACACAGATTGCCCCAAACACCAAGTTCCAGATGTGAGGCACATGATACTTGATTTTCTAGCTAGTTCCCTGGAGATGATAGTTACATTGGTCAACAGACATCTTAGCTAAAAAAGCAGAGGCCACAGTGTTGCATTTCTCTTTGGGAGGACTGCAGTTTTGTCTGGATAAGAAAAGAAACAGAAGAACTCATGTCTCAAGTACTCTGATTCTTTGTTCCCAGCAATGTAACACTGCTCTCACTATATTCTTGAGTAACTGTCAACAGTATTGGAGTGATTCACCTAATGCCCATGTCTACTAACATTTGCTACTGGTTCCCCATCAGCACTGCAGTATCCAGCATTTCTGTCCTGTGATGATCTCTAGCCAAGGCTGACTGCAAAAGATGAATTGGCAAAATCCTGAGGCCACTTGTATGTCTAATCCCTGATATCTTTGCTACTACTCTAGTAATACTGTAATTCCCCAAATCATAGAAGTACAGTTTTAATTGAGAACAACAGCAGCAGCAGCAACAAAAAGCATTGGACTTCATCCACAATCTTTCCCAGTTACCTGAGAAGAGAATACCAAGTATTTAATGGTTTCTAATTGAGTTCTTGGATTATTTATGCAAAGGTATAATTACTATGGGATATAATCCCGACATTTTAAAGGCAGCTCTCCCTTAGCCACAATTTCTGTCCTCCTGGTCTCTCAAGTGCAGCTAACACGATTAACCAGGCACCAATTGCTGCTCCCCCCAGCTATTTCAATCCTTGTCTGGCTTCATCTGCTGTTGGAGAGCTTGTCAAGCAATCTTATCTGAATTTGAGTTCCCCTGTCTTCACTTACACCCCTTCAGGAAGAAATTGAATTTTTTTCTGGAGCAGGTTTGTTGGTTCTTTAGAAAGATACAGGTAAGGCAGAGACAATTGAACGTTTATCCCTGAACTTTAAAGGGACCATAGATGATTGGAAAAGAAAATATATCTTTTAATCCCTCTACAGCTATTCTTCCTCTTAATAAATAACTGACATTTGAGAGAAACCATTATTGAACATGCCTCCTGAGCCCCTTTGTAATTGTTACAAAGAACTTCTCGGAAGACGAGTCCCATTGTGAGTATTTAAGAAGAAGTCATATTTAGTCAAAATAGACAATTGTGTTTATGTCTTCCTGAGATTTGTTCACCAAAAGTGAGAACAACACAAAGCTGAAATGCGTCTGTGCCAGCACCACAGGCTCTTACAGCCTTCAAGCACTCATGTCACCGTCCGTGTTGCGGGGAAGGTGTCAACTGGTGGCTGGGGCCAGTGTGTAGGAGAGCAGGTAATGAAGTCTGGAGGTCTCCACACCCACCCCTGCCAAATCCACTTAGCTGCTGTCAAGAGAAAAATTCTGCCAGTAACAAAACTAATTCAAGGAACTAAATAAGCAAGTGCAGGGCAAAGAAACACGAGTGATCCCCAAAGCAATACAAACCTACCTTGAGGAAAAAGTGAAAGTCTTGATGCAAAACCACAATTCTTACCTCAAAAAGGAGAAGAGATCATTCATTGCGAAGCCATACATGAGTGACCAAGGCCCAGGAACACAGATTTGGGTCACCTTAAATTCCGTGATCCAGCTTAGATGGAGTCTCATGAAGTTTTCATAGTAATAAAAGTCACAAATCAAGACACTTTTCAAATACATTGCAGAAAACAGGTAGGTAGTGGGGAAATCTCTACTATAGGCATCAGATGCTATATCAAGTAACATTTTTAGCTTTTTGGTTGACAGGAACTGATGTTTTGTTAAGTTAATATGTTACAAATGGTTTTAACTTATTCAAAGAATGCTATGTAGACATAGAGGTGGACAAAAACCACACACACAGTATAGTGAAGCGTGGCTACAGCCTTAGGGGCAAGAGGATCACAAGTTCAAGGTTAGCCTGTGCTGTGGAATAAGAGTTTGTATTTAAAAATAATCACAATAACAACAAAAGCTATTTTAAATGCACAAAGGTGGTTTTGCAGAAGTGGCTGAGAGAATCTGAAAATGGAGGACAGGCTTGTTTAACGCCAAACCTGTTAGTGATGGTACAACCACCAAGACCATAGGCAGACACAGACAGAAGGATGGACAGTACAGAGAGCTCTACACAAGATCAATAAAGTAAAATGTTAACAATGGCGTGAGAATTTTCAATTTAAAAAAATTATAAAGCTTTCTTCAAACTACATCAAAATAAATTTTAGTTATGATACCATTAAGAAGAAATGTATGGGGGTTGGGGATTTAGCTCAGTGGTAGAGTGCTTGCCTAGTAAGCACAAGGCCCTGGGTTCGATCTTCAGCTCCACAAAAAAAGAAAAAAGAAATGTATGTGACTATCATCTGATAAAATGGGGGCTTTCAGTATTACATATAAAAATAGAAATGCTTGGCTGGAAAGATGGCTCAGTGTCAAGAGCACATACTGCTCTTGCAGAGGTCCAGAGTCCAGTTTTCATCATCCACATCAGGCTGCTAAGAACCTCCTATAACTCCAGCTCCAGGAGATCTTATGCCTTCTTCTGGTTTCCAAGGGTAGCTACAAAAATATGGCATACACCCGTAGAGGCACACATACACATAAATTAAAACCTAAAGTTATTCCTCACTCCCAAGCCATGGTACCTAATATTCAGCTTTGTTTTAGAATAAGGCATCAAAACCAAGAACCCACGAGTTTCTTGTTTAAATGAAAATCCTCAGTAGTTACAGGTGCAGTATGTGCCGATACCACCTATAAATACATGAAGTATTTGAACCTTGATCCTCAAACAGCAACTGCACTATGAGCCTCCCTACCATCCCCTTCCCAAGATCATTCCTGACTACTCCAATATCCATCAACTAAAGGGTGGCACTTGGCACAGAAAGAGCCTTCCAGATGTGAGGCTTCACTATCTCTTTTCTGATTTATCAGTGTCTGCACTGACAGAAATACAACATAAGGGATCAGGAAGAGGCATAAGAGGGGGATCTGTTGTTGGTATATAAAATGAATTAAAAAAATTAAATAATAAAAAAGAAATACAACATAAAGAGTCACCACAAACTAGACTAATGTCGAAGTTTGCTTGTTATAGGAACAGCCATGTTGGAAAACAGGGGCCTTTGAACATGAGCGAAGGCTGGTACACGTTGATGGCAACAAAGAGCTAGAGCAGGTCTCTGCTGACGACCAAGAGTCACTTGTCACTGAAAGACAACCTGGCAGCTTCCAAACTCCAGGGGAGGCCAGGAGCAAATTGAAAGGATGAAAAAATGGCCTACTGAAGAATTCTGAGATGAGGCCTCTAGGTTCCACCAATGGCTAAGTAGACAGCTGGGCTGATCTTTAATTTTACCTCCAGTAAACAAAAGTGGCACAATGTTGAGAGGTCAGTCTTCCATGAGGATGGAATGAAACAGAGACAGCATAAAGGTAGGATTGCCGTTGGTCTGTGCAGTGAACTCCTGCCCTCAATTTGTTTGGGAGGAGAAAAGGGAACAGGAGATGAGAAATGGGCATGAGGAACGTTAGGTGTGTGACTTGCTTTGTACAAGCTAGGTTTGCACAAAGAACACTGCCCCCCTCACAAATATAATTAGCACCCCACTGAGTAGCACCAAGGTGGGTGCTCCATGCTGGTCAGCTTTTTTGAATCTTGAGAGCTGGAGTTTGGTAGTTTGTAATTGTTGCTGCTAAAGTTGGAGACAAGCGTGTCTTTAATACAAAATAATAGAGTTTGAAAAGTTGGAGTTTTAAGTCAGAGCACTTTTTTTTTTAGACTTTCTTTGGTGTTAAAAGAAAAAGGCTCTAATAATGACATTTTGTGCCCAGAGTCATTAGAACAAAGTACCCGCCTGAAGCAAAATGTTATAGCCAAGTTATGAACCTGCAAACAGAACCTTAACCACCGTGATAGGAGCTGACTGCAGTAATAAAAAATGAATTTGTTAAATAAAATATGTTTATAATTCACTGGGCTCAGAATCAGGAAGGTGGAAAGAAACCTCTGGTGAGTCATTATGATTTTGCAAAATAGTCAAAAGAGCAGTTCACTCTGTAGGCAGGTGGAGGGCCCAGTGCCCTATTGCCGTTATTACAGTGTGTGATTTCATTTATTCATGGGGTGCCAGGGATAGGTGGCCTTTTTGTGCTACTAAAACACGGTGGACAAAAGCAAGGGAGTGAAATGAAATCCTGGCCTTAAAGAGACTATGATAGAAGTGTGTCAGCCGATATAGTTTGGCTGAGGACAGGAAATATCGGAAGAACATTAATGCAATGAGCTTTCCCAGATCCTGGTGGGTTTAAGCAATGATGTTGAAGGAGGAAAGGAAAGGAAAGATAGATTCACTTGGAAATTATTCAAGGCAGCATGAAAAGCATAAGCCTACCCAGAAAGTAAGAGTCTCACTGGAGTGTAAAGATGAGAGACAATAAAACAAAGAACTAAGGCCAAATGTAGCGGAGCATAGATTTCAGAAGCTCTTTTGCTATGCGGGGGGGGAGGGGGGAGTCTTACTTAATGTAGAAAAAAATAGTCTAGCCTTTCCCACGAATAATTGGTCCATGTAATATGTAATTAATTAGTAGGAAATAAGGATCAAACCCAAGGAATCAGGCCATAGAGAGGGGAATGGAAAGTGAGAGAAGCATGCATTTCCAAACAGGCTTAGCTACTGCCACTTTCAGCATGGTAGTAATACCAAAGCAGGCATGAAAGGAATGTGGAAAATTACGTGCTAACTTGCTGAACCTTTCAGCCCTTTATATATTGAATCCTTAATTCCCACCACCTCAGAATGGAAAGAAAGCCATCAAAGAGGTGAGTTAGTTAAGATGAAGTCCTTAAGTGGGTCCTGGGGTGTCCTTGGGAGAAAAGGAGGTTAGATCATGCTGAGACACCAGGAGAGAAGTCTGTGCCAGGACACAGCAAGGATGCTCAGCTAAATGCCAAGGAGAGAGCCTTGGCAGAGACCACCCCTGCCAACACCTTGATCTTTCCGAGGCAATGAATACATTTCTGTTTTTCAAGCTACCCAGAATGTGTTATGGCATCAGACTGAGGGAGAGGAAGATAAGAGAAAGCAAGGGGCCAGGGTAGGCTCACTTGGGACTTAGAAATGACACAGAAACAACGTTTTATGCCTGTGACGGCTAATCTTGGTCGTCACCTTGACTGCATCTGGAATCAACTAAAGCCTAAGCTGCCAGGCACTCCTGCAAGGGATTTTCTTGACGAGACTTTTTGAAGGAGGGAGACCCAAGCTAAATGTGAATAGTTCCTTCTAGTGTCAGCCTGGGTAAAAGAACATAGAAGGAAGACTGGCTTTTAGCCTGCTTGCTCTTGCTCTGGCAAGTTCATTATCCTGGTTCTGCAGCATTCCTTCACCAGGATTAGAACCAGCTTCTTCAGGATTCCAGTATAGACCAAGACCAGCAGCTGTCCAGGAACTCTCCAGACCTCCAGCACCAGATTGGAACTACTCAGATATCCAGCCTTGGGGACTGAACAACTACTAGATTCCTGGCCTTTCCAGTGTGAAACAGTTATTACTAGACTACCCATACTGTTGTGGAATCATCTTTTTGTACACTGTGAAGATGTGTCACTCTTGTTGGTTTAATTAAAAGCAGAATGGCCAATAGCTAGGCAGGATTTCAAGACAGAGAGGATGCTGGGAAGAAGGCAGAGTCTCCAGCCAGAGGTAGAATAACCAGGATGGGCATAATGGAGATGAGGTAACAAGTGTGTGGAAGAACAGAGACTTAAAAATATGGGTTAATTTAGGTTATAAGAGCTAGCTAGAAACAAGCCTAGGCTAAGGCCGATCTTTCATCATAATAAGTCTCT
The DNA here is from genome assembly GCF_903995425.1 of Onychomys torridus. Lineage (NCBI taxonomy): Eukaryota > Metazoa > Chordata > Mammalia > Rodentia > Cricetidae > Onychomys > Onychomys torridus. The sequence continues at coordinate 30,853,876 of NC_050457.1, read as the reverse complement.
TTGTCATTTTTTGTGAGCTAGTGGCCCAAAGGAAAAAATCCATTTACACCATTGCCACATCCTGTAAGCCAATCTAAATCATTAAATATATAGTCTAGACTTACCCAGGCACATTGGCAGCTTACATTTATATCTTCCTCCATGGTCTTGTGGTAACTAGAGCAGTATTTCTGGCTGCCAATGTCCTAGTTTTCTGTCTAGCACTGTGATAAAATATTCTGATGAAAGCAACATGGGGAGAAGGCATTTTCTTGGCTTACTCTTCCGGGTCACAGTCCATGACTTCTGTATTCAGACATTATCATTTCCGCCTCCCAAGTAGGCCATCCTCACCTTTCCATCAACCCCTCCTGGTGCTACCCTTTTGTATGGAGCACTCCCCACCCTGCCTTGCACCTTATTCTTTGTAGGCTAAGTTCCTACCACCTTTCTGGCCATTAGATTCCCCTTTAAAGGTCACTCTTGTGACTTGACTCTGAATTAGTGGCTGAATTTCCCCCATCAGGTGTTCATCATATATTGTGCTTGAGATTCTTATAGTCAATATGCTAGACAAAGACAAAACCCAGGTTCGTCTTGTAAATATACATTGAGGCATTATTATTTTGTGGTGTGGAAAGGTTACATTTGCACTGCTTCAAATTTCACCAGGTGCTCATTCATCGGACTAGTCCATTGTATCCATGTAGTGGAGTGATAAATACAAAGTAGAATAAATGAGAAAAATGAGTGTCTTGGTCAGTGTTATGCTGTGAAAAGACACCATGACTACAGCAACCCTTATAAAGGAAAACATCTAATTGGAGTTTGCATACAGTTTCAGGGGTTCAGTCCATTATCAGCATGGTGGGAAGCATGGCAGTGTGCAGGTAGACATGGTGCTGGAGGAGCTGAGAGTTCTCACAGCTGGATCCACAAGCAGCAGGAAGGAAGAAGACACTGGGACTGGCTCGAGCATTTGAAATCTCAAAACTTACCCACAGTGACACACTTCCTCCAACAAGGCCACTCCTCCTCCAACAAGGCCACACCTCCTCCAACAAGGCCACACCTCCTCCAACAAGGCCACACCTCCTAATCCCTGTCAAGCAGCACCACTCCCTAATGACCAAGCTTTCAAATATATGGCCTATGGGGGCCATTCCTATTCAAACCACCACATTCCACTCCCTGGCCACCATAGGCCTGTAGCCATAACATAACACAAAAATACATTCAGTCCAACTTCAAAAGTTCCTATTCATAATTTATCACAGTCTCAACACTATTTAAAAGTCTCAAGTTCAAAGTCTCTTTGGAGATTCATGGTAATCTCTTAACTGTAACCCCCTGCAAAACCAAAATAAAAAAAAACAGATCACATACTTCCAACACACAATGGAACAGAACATACATTACCATCCCCAAAAGGAGCATGGTATAGAAATACTGGAACAAAGCAAGACCTAAAACCAGGAGGGCTCCAAATTCTGCATCTCATGTCTGATGTCAAAGCAGTCTTCAGGTCTCCAACTCGTTTTAGCTTCGTTGACTGCAACACACTTCTCTCTTAGGCTGGTTCTACACTTGGTCTGCAGCTCTCCTCAGCACGTACCCCAGGGCTCTGGCATCTCCAATATCTTGGGGTCTCCAAGGCAATCCAGGCTTCACCTTTATAGCTTCATGAAAAGGCCTCTCTGGGCTACAGGGATACCCATGACACATGCCTGGCCTCAGGGGCATTCCCTAGTCAGGTCACAGAGGAAGATTCCATAACCCCTTTCTTGTATCCTTGACTCTAAAACCAAAACCATGTGATCAATACTGCCAAGTTCTGCTACTTACTATGGCCACTTAGTTTAATTGCAACTACATCAGCTTTCTGTGTCTGTTTCGATGGCTTCCTTCACTGTTTATGTTTTCTTTTTTTGAGATTGGTGTTGTTGTTTTTTTTGTTTTTTTTTTTTAGATTTATTTATTTATTATGTTCACAGAAGAGGGTGCCAGATCTCATTACAGATGGTTGTGAACCACCATGCGGGTGCTGGGAATTGAACTCAGGACCGCTGGAAGAGCAGTCAGTGCTCTTAACCTCTGAGCCATCTCTTGTTTACACTTTTTAAAAATTTCTTTTCACCAGTTGGAAAGTTACTGGATGGGGTCACACCCTGAGGTCACCACTCCCTTTGTTCCATTTAGGATCCTGCATTTATAAAAACAAAAAAACTTTTTATCTCCTTGAGCACCGGATTTAGCTCCATTATACTTCCTAGTGCTCACTTTCTCCCCAAACTGTACATTTTGTGTTTTTTCTTGGTTGCTTGTTTTCATTATAAATCTGCATAAGAATAACCACTAATAGTCACACAACAGAGTCAATACTATGCTGCCTTGACATCTCCTCTGCCAATACCAATATCCAAAACTCTTCAATTTAGCCTCAGGTAGTTTGTTTGTTTGTTTGTTTGTTTGTTTTGGACAAGAGCAAAAAGTAGCCAAACTCTTTACCAAATAACACAACTACAGTCTCTAAGCCATCTATTAATGTTCTCCTCTGAATCATCTCGAGCCAAGCCATCACAATCTACATTGTTCTCAGCACCACTGTCTTCCATGCTCCTCTTAGTGTGGCCCACTAAGTCCCACTTAAAGCATCAATGGCTTTCCTAATCCAAAATCCCAGAGTCCACATTTTTACCAACAAACAGCACGGTCAGGCCTGGCACAGCAATACCCCAGTCCCTGGTCCCAACTTCTGTCTTATTCAATGTTTTGTGCTGTGAAGAGACACCGTGACCATAGTGGCAACGCTTTATAAAGGAAAGCATTTAATTGGGGCTTGCTTATGGTTTCAGAAGTTTAGTCCATTATCAGCATGGTGGGAAGCACAGTGGCGTGCAGGCAGACATGGTGCTGGAGAAGGAGCTGAAAGTTCTACATCTGGATCAGCAGGCAGCAGGAAGGAAGAGACTAGGCCTGGCATGAGCATTTGAAGTCCCAAAACCCACTGCCAGTGACACACTTTCTTCAAGAAAGCCACACTTTCTCTAATACGGCCACACCTAATCTCTGTCAAGTAGCAACCCTCTCACCACCACCACCACCAATGACCAAACATTCAAATATATCAGCCTGTGGGGGCCATTTCTATTCAAACCACCACAATGAATTAGCATAATATTTGTTACCTAGGGGTGGGAATAAGTGGATGTGTTACGACTGTACCCATCTTATCCATTCTATCCGTGATTTTTATGTTGCTGTGATAAAATACCATGACCAAAAGCAGCTTCTAGGAGTTTGTTTTAGTTTACCATTCCAGAGGCTCATCATAGCATGGAAGGCATGCCAACAGAAACCTGAGACCAGCCTGGCACTCAGAAGCACAGAGATCACTTTTCACCCCAACACAGAAAGCAGAGAAAAAGAGACAGAGAGATGGTGGGGGATGGAGACAGAGAGAAACAGAGAAGGAGGGGGAGACAAAGACAGGGAAAACGTGAAGTGGAGCCATGCTATGAAGCCCCAATGCCTATCCCCAGTGATATACTTCCCAAGATCCCATGACCTTCTCAAGCAACGGCATCAGCTGGGGACCACGTGCTCAAGTACAGAAGCCTGTGGGGGACATTTCTCATTCAAACCACCACACTTATCTGAATGAAAAAAAAAAAAGAAAGAAAAGGAGGACATGATTGTTCTTAGGTACGGTGGAAGAGAAGGTTTATTGTAGATAAAAGGGAGAACACAGATTGAGGCATCTGGAAGAGTTCAGAGTAAATATGGTCAAAATAAGCTGGGCCATGTGAGGAGAGAGGAGGAAGGAGGGTAATAGAGGAGCCACCAACCAAGAGGGGTAGTCTGGGTCAAGAGGCTGCCCAAGAGACCAAAAGGGTTAAAAAGGACTGGCATGGCCAAAACAGCAGGGTTATACAGAGAAGAGCCTCTGGGGAAGTGCAGCCCAGTCCCTGGGCTGGAGAGTTCCGGCTAGAGGGTGGGGTATGCCAGCTAGCAGGATCCTGTGACAGGCAGGGACTGAGGGATGCTGGGAGAACCTGGAGGCCAGTGTCAACTTTGGTGTGTCAATAGGCCCCTCTTAGCCTTTTGCCCCTGGTTTGAGACCTAACATCACCCTCATGCCAAAGCCTTTGAGGCCACAGAGCATAGGGAGATGAGGAGCTCTGGAGTCATCTAGGAAATGGGTCTGCCGCAAAAGGCCTTGAAAATCCAGAAGGAAAGGAAGGAGAGGCAAAGTTAGCCTGGGAACAGGTGTTCCTAGGCGTGGTCTAGATTCTAGGCCATGCTAAGAATATTGTATGCACCTTAGGAAATAGAGGGCAGAGTAGAGGTGCCCGATAGCTGAAAAGGGTTCAAATATAGCCAAAGCTCCAAGGCATGGAGAGATGAGGTGGCTCACAGAAGATAAAGACAATTGCTGGCAAAGATGGGAAGAAGTCTGAACCTAGAGTATGGCTCCAGGAAGCATTCTACTGCTATGGACACAGTTGTATACGACTGTAGGCTCATACTTCCTTATTTGAGATGTTGAGTTCTTGCTGTGCCTTCTTACACATTAGACCTTTTTGAAGGCTCCAGCAGGCACTTTCCAAAGGAAAGACTTTTCTCTCTGTAGGTCTGGATTCCCACAAATGGAATGTCACCAGTCAGAACAGGCAGGTGGCAAATCTAAGCAATTAGTAGAAATCAAGACTCATAGTCTTGAAAATAATTAATGTTGTCTTCTAATCTCTTTTCTCTGGGGGAAACTTTGCATATTGCTTAAAAGAAATGTCATCTACACCTCACTGTTTCCAGAACCTGGCTGTGAAGAACAGCATGTTTCTTTCAGAGCACTGCAAAAGCATCCTTAAAGGGGCCTTTCCTTTGCTTCCCAGCCAAGTCCATACATTTCCCTACAGATAATGATGCCAGATCTACCCGACATAATGGAAAGTAGCCAGGAATGGTCAGGGTGTGTTGAGTAACTTCAAGAGGACAAGAGCCTGGCTTCCATCACCACTGTCCTCCCACTACCAGCAGGTCCCTGAAGGACAGTGACAGGGACCAACAGTGGATGGGAGCACAAACACCTTGCAATGGTGTCCCATGGAACACAGTCAATGTGGAAGGAATAGTCACAGAATAAAGCGGGGTGGGGTCAGAGGCTTTTGAAAGAGGAAACAGAAATAAGCAACAGACGGGGAGCATCAACTTGCTGTGTCTGTGTGTAGGAGTTTGGTTGGGTTAGGGTTTTGCTGCTCTGCATCAAACCTTGGGATCTGCCATACAAGCATGGAGTCACCATGAAGACCTTGAGATGCAGGCACTGAGAAGAGTTGTATGGCACCGAGTCTGCTCAGGACACAGCAGCATATTTCTGAAGTGCTAACACGGAGTACCAGGGAGCACCAGGAAGGAGCATGAAAGCACAGACAACAGACACTGTGGCAGCCTCTTCCCCCACTCAGTCAGGTGTGTGTGCCTGAGTCTGCTTCAGGGGCTTGATGAACATAACGGCGGGTTACAGGAGATGGGTACAAATACCATCACCCTCCAAGGTTCTTTGTGAAACAGTGAAGAATGGGCAGGGTAACGAAAAGGAAATACCTTGTGGAAGTGTGGGTGAATAAAGGAAGATGCATATATTTCCCTAAGGTTACCCTAGTCACCTCTTTACACAGTATCAGAAATTTGAATTTGGGGCTTATCATATCCCTGATTCTGTCATTTCTATAACTCATGCAAGAGATTAGGAGATTCTCTAGCCTGTAATTCACTTTCAGTTTGATAATGCCAGCAAAACAGTTGAGTCTGAACCTTATCATCCTAGAGAAGTTACTACTTCATAAACCCCACACCTATAACTAGGGGTTGTGGTCAACATAGTTCCTCATTATGTAAAATATGTAAAAGTTCTTTGATGTTTGAGGTCTTGTGACTTTTGATATGAAACTCAAGATGGGAAGAAAAGGAGTGTTCACTAAAGCAGCAGTTTGGGGCTATAAAAGACAATCATATGTCCCTAAAATAAATCAGGATGCTCAAAAGTCTGATAATAAAAGTTTTTTGTTAAAAAATGTTACATCTGACACTATAAACTTATAGGTAGAAGCCAAGTGTGTTGACACATAACTGTAATTCTAGCACTTTCTAGGTGAGGCAGGAAGATCGTGAATTTGAGACCCTATCTCAAAACAAAACCACAAGTAAATGTATAAGTAGAAGACACATTTGAAATAAATATCCAGAAAATAGACCTTTTAAAGTAGACCTTTTTAAAAAAAGATGAGGCAAGAGATAGAAAATAAGTAAGACAAAACAAGAAAACAAACTAATTCAGTGCTGGGAAGATGGCTCTGTGGGTAAGAATGACTGGTGTGAAAACCTGAAGACCTGAGTTCAGATCCCGAGTACCTAAGTTAGAAAGAGGAGGAGGAAGCTACAGGTGCTATCATCAGGTATGATGGCACATGTCTGTAATCTCAGCAATTGTGGGCAGAGGCAGGCAGATGCCCTGGTTGGTGGAGGTTGGCTGACTAGTCTGTCTATTGGAAATGGTGGGGCTCCAGGTTCATTGAGAAACCCTGTCTCAAAAAATAAGGCAGGGAAATGATTGAGGAGGGCATTACAATTTTAACCTCTGGCACCCACACAAGGAAGCACACCCATACATCATAGACACAGACAGATAGACAGACAGACACACACACACACACACACACACACACACACACACACACACAGAGCAGGGGGCAAGGACAGGAAGAGAGAGAATTAATCAAGTCCAGGATCCTCCATGTCACTCTCTTGCCCAAAAGTCTCTCGTGGCTTCCCTACAGGTGTAAAAGCACAATGTCCTCTATGATCTAGGGCCTGTTGCCTTTCTGACCTCACCCAGTCTTCAGGCCATTGTCCTAACTGTGTCCTTTGCTTTGAATACTCTTAACAACCAGGAAGGATGAGCGGGGCTTGTGAATCCAGCATTGCTTTACAAGGAGGCCACGTTGACTGCCCATCTCAGCCCGGTGCCTCAGCTGCAGAGCAATAAGCATGGTTGTTCGATGGGATTCAGCCTCTCCTTCCAGGGACTGCCAACCATCTCACCTGAGAATGTGCATGCAAGCCACAAGCAGATGGAGAAAACAGGGCCCCAAGTGGGCTGAAATCAGACTGAACACAGAGCAAATGGCCCCACCTCCTGTCATCTTGTCAAATGTAAATTTGTACTTACAGAGAGGAAGACAGAAACTGCATATTTATTTTTATCATATATAGATTCTAAATTTAAGTCTGGGAAATAAAACACGGTAGTGGAAAGAAGTCTACTTGGGAGAGAAGAGAAGTTATGGGGAGGAGCAAGGAACAAGAAAGGCTGGGGGTGCAAATATGATTAAAGTATGTTGTATCCATGTGTGAAAATACAAGGACAAAACCCACTCGTGTAAGTAAATGATATACACCAATAACTTAAATAAAGTGGCAAGCATCAATAGCTGGTCTTTATCAAAATAAGCATAACAAAATCCTCTGTCTAGCACCTCATGTTCCTCATGTGAGACTCTCTACTTTCCTTTCTTGCTTCCCTCTAACAATCCCCCTGTTTACACTTTCATTCCTGTTTCCTGAGCATCCCCCTATGCCTGTATCTTTCTTCTCTCTTACCTTGGCTCATCCCTTTTCATCATCTTTGAATGTGTGCCCATCTACTGCAATCCTATATTCACAGTGAAGGTCCCTGGTCTCACCAACCAGATGTGACTTCTCCCTCCTAGATTTCCGTTTAGCATTCCCTTTGGGGATTTGCCACTCCTCACCTGACCTGTTAGCTACAATGGCCTTGTCTATGGCCTCCTGATAGACTGAATATTCTCCACCCAAAATGAAGATGCAGCTTAGGTCACTTTTGCTAATGCAGAATGATCTTCACAATGCTCTTCCTCAGTAGGCAATTGAGGATTCCTGGAATGAGGTTCTGGTTTTCTGGGACAATCTCCAACCATACTTTGCCTTCCTGCCTATTTAGAGCTTCCTCCCATTCACTGTGAATGTAGCACCTGTGCAACACACACTACCCAGAAATAGCAGAGTGAAAAGTCAGACTGTCTCCTTTCAACACCCAGATTCCCATATTTCCCCAGAATACTTAGAAGCCTAATGACACTGGACATTCTCTCACAGTGACCATCAAAAATGGCCACTTCAACACTGTCCTCTTTGGATGTGGCCTGCCTGCTGCTGCTGACCCCACTCCACAATTCTCTGGGGCTGCCTCCTATACTTGTGTTACCCACTAGGCTCTCCAGGTGTTGAGTTTGCAAGCCTAGGTCTAAATCAAGCCTGGCCTTTGCCATTTCAAAAGAACCTATGTTTGATGTTGCTCGGAACAAAGGCCCTGTACTTAAAGCCTTGCAAGTCATCTTTTCTCAAATTCCCTCCTCTGAACACAAGTCCTGAGACTCCTGAGTGATTTCCCAATGTACTTCTTCCTTCTGAATAGGTGTCTCCAAGCACCTTTAGAAACGGTAAATCACTAGCACACAAAGGCCACATGAAAGTCACTTCAATGAATATAAAAATAAAACAAAATTGTAACATGTGAAAATGTCAAAGCCTCATTAAAATACTAGAAATGTCATTGAATAGAAGCAGCTTGGAGATTCGCACAGTGAAGCAGAGATACCGAGGAACCGCATGCACAGATTTTCAACACATAATCAAGAAGAAGAGAAAAACTGAACTGGGATCTGTAAGGAAAGTGATTTTTGCCATATGTACCTCAAAATGTCGTAAATAAACAATGAGCAGAGACATGTTTTTATTCTTTGCATCCAGCAGCAGGTCCCCAGAGCTCTGCTACAAGTCGACAGTTTGTATTATATGGAGAGAAAGAACTCACTTTATTAAGTATCAGGAGACAAGCCGTCCACAAATGTCTGCTCTAATAGAAATCAGCTTCACTACTAATTTGGAGTTAGGAGCAATAGCCCCTTATTAAACTATTTACAAACAGCATTTTATACTTCAGAATATATCATCATAAATCAGGCACAGACTATTGCATTAGCCTCAGATAGACTGTATTAGAGAGCCTCAATAGAGATTCTTAAATGCCCTTCCTGCCAACTGTACCCATAATTCCTTGCAGTGCAACTTAATTTTCATGCTGAGTCTTTCATAAAAGTTCTATCTTGACTAACTCAAATAACACTGTCAAAAAATTTAAATGAAAAAAAAATCATGGCAAGGGGAAAAATTAATAGGAGAATCAAGAGACTCCCAGCACATCTTCAAGAAAAAACAGAAAGTATACGGAAAGTCAATAAAAAAAAAAAGTGAGACAGAAAAGCAGGTTCCCACATTTAAGTTATATAGCTAATGAATTCCCACCAGCCACGGCTTCTGGCTTGAATAAACACAACAGAATGATGAATGAACATACATATGAATGCACACACATCTGTACACAAAGAGCTAGTAGGAAGCATTTGAAACCAAATGGTCATTTACAATTGGACATTCCTGTGATCTTTCCAAGTGGTCCAATTTAATGGGTAAGAGCACAGGCTTTGGAGTTGAACATCCTAGTGATACCAAGCTAGTCACTAATCCTGCCTCTGTTTCCCTAGCTGTACATTGAAAACAGCAGTATTGGAGCTGCTACAACAGCTCAGTGGTTAAGAGCACTTGCGGCTTTTGCAGAGGAATGAGTTCCATTCCCATCACCCAAGTCAGGCAACTCATAACCATCTGTAACTCCAGCTTGAGGACATCCTACATCCTCTTCTGGCCTCCACAGGCACTGGGACCATGTGAACAAATTCCCACACAGGTACATGTACACATAATTTAAAATAAAAATAACATTTTAAAAACATAGTATCCACATGATCTGGCAGTTATGGGGCTACAAGAGCTAAGAGGTGCAATGCATGTAAGGAGATGTGGCTATTGCCACCATCCTCCATGTGGGACCAAGACTTATGGATACATTGAGAGGTCAAAACAAGTACAGTCAGTTGACTAATTCTCTTTGGAATATAAAACTTTCACAGAACCAAGTCATAAAACAAAAATTCAATGCTGTTGAACAAGGAAATAGAGGCAATCATTTAATTATTTTATATTTTATTTTAAACTTTATTATAAAAACATTGTAAATAAAAAATTACACTCTAGGGGGATGGAGAGATAGCTCAGAGGTTAAGAGCACTGACTGTTCTTCCAGAAGTCCTGAGTTCAATTCCCAGCAACCACATGGTGGCTCACAGCCATCTATACTAAGATCTGGTGTTTCTTCTGGTGTGCAAGGTTATATGAAGGCAGAATGTTGTATACATAATAAATAAATAAATCTTTTTTAAAAATTACACAATTACACTCTAAAATTAATCAGACTCAAAGATTATTCAACTCAGTGAACCTCTAGACAGTTAAATAGCCATCAGGAACTAAATCTGTGGTAGTTCACGCTGGATTTTATAATTTCACTATGAAATGTATTTTATGCCTTTATCCACCATCCAAAATGAAAAATTCAGGATGGAGTTAGAATTACAAAAACGGATTTATATCTTCTTTCATAATTCATGGCCATTACCTGTGTTCAGTCCTTCCTCATCCCCTAACATTTGGCCTTTCTTGTTCTCTTTTCTACATGTTATCCTATACCCACATGTACATTTATTTACATATATACATATACCATTGACTAGATACCGCATAAAAGGAAGAAAATAAAGTTTTTTTCTTTATGTTTGAGATTGTGTGACATTACTTAATGTTACACATTCTAAGTCCATTTATTTTCCTCCAGATCTTGTGATCACATTCTTCTTCAGAGCTAAAAAGCATTTCCTATATATATATATATATATATATATATATATATATATATATATATATATGCTAAATATCCATCATTAATGTTGAGGGATCACTAGGTTGTTCCTAATTCCTTGCACTGATGAATAAAGCAACAACGAACATGCAGGTGCAAATATCTATGGTAATTCGTTGAGTCCTCTGAGTGTATGCCCAAGAGTGAGATAGCTTGGTCATATGGTAGTTCTATTTTAAAATTTTTCAGAAATCTCCAAAATGTTTTCTACAATGGCCGTGGTAATTTGCATGCTCCACAACAGTGAGTAAGGGTTTAGTTCCCACCATACCCTCTCCAGCATTTCTTGTCAGGTTTATCAATAATAGCCATAGAATTTACTTTTAAAATCCAAATAAATGAGCCATAACTAAAACAACTGGGCCAGGATAATAATCAGAAACACCAAAATGTTTTCCAAACTGGAGCAATTATTTAAATTTGCGGTGGTGGCGCATGCCTTAAATCCCAGCACTCCGGAAGTTGAGGCAGGCGGATCTCTGTGAGTTGGAGGCCAGCCTGGATTACCAAGTGAGTTCCAGGAAAGGTGCAAAGCTATACAGAGAAAGCTTGTCTTGGAAAACCAAAAAATTAAATAAATAAATAAATAAATAAATAAATAAATTTGGTCCATGGAAGAGAAACAAAATTGAAAAAGAGGCAAATATTTGTAAGTCAAATAATTCCTTTTCACACATGAGCCCACAGTGTTTTAGGACTGCTTGCCCAAGCCCAAGCCAGTGAAATACCAGCATGTATGGGGGAATGGCTCCTGAAACACACCCCTTTCTGAAGGGCAATGAGCAATCTTTGGTTGCTGGGGGACAGACAGTCAGTTTTCTTCAGAGATGGCTAGGCATGTTCAAGGAGAGGGTTCTCCACCAATCACACACAGGCATCGCTAAGTGAACACAGTGAGGTCAAGCAAACCAACCGACAAACAAAAAACTAAAAACAACAACAAAAGCAAAACATGAAGTCATGAAATAAAAGAGTAGTGGATAAGACAGGAGAGAAATTGGAGGGGAGGAAATAGAGGAGGGTTGCATCAAAACATATTCTATGCATGTATAGAATTCTCAAACAAGAAAAAGAGAAATTCTGAAAAATGACTGTTTTAACAGCAAACCCGTTAGATTAGTCATATCTGTCTTGTGTTCACTTTCCATACCCTTGAGTGTTGTACCCAGCCACACACTCTGGATTTTCCAGGTAGCATTTCCTATATTCTCATCCAAGCATGTTTGTCCTTTGCTCATCTTAGGTAGTTGTGGAAATTAGGTATCAGGAAATTTTCCGAGACTGGAGGAAATGGGTAGAGAATTGAAGGCTTTTTTTTTCCCAGAAGCCCTTTCACAGATCTTATTTGGAGGTGGTTGGCTTCCAGCCAGGCTTGTCACTTGAGAATAAGTGAATTTCAATCAGAAACAACATATATATGGACAGCAAAGATGGGGGTCAGCTAAGGTGAAAGTCAGGCAACAGACAAGGACCAGAAGGGAAGCAAAACAAGCATCAGAAGTTCAAGGTACTCAGTCATGAATCAGGACTCTCTGAGCAGTCAGCAGTTCATAGCAGTTCAATAGATGGGTGAATGAGTTCACGGCTATGGCCGCTAAATGGAAGAAAGGATTGTAGACACAGAAGTACCACATGTAGAAGATGAAACTAAGGTAGGTGGGCAGGAAATACTTGGATATAAAGGTCATCTCGGATGCTGTAAGATATCTTCTGCAGACTGAAGATGGCCAAAGTGTGCAGCTAGCTGGAGAAGTGCCATGGAGGGTGCCCAAGTACCCCTTTCTGGCTTCAGCAAGGAGTAATGAGTGAAGGAAACAACCCATTGTCTATGACCTATAATCCTCTTACACTGAATCTCTTTTTCCTGATGTCTCCTCTCTTTTCTCAGGCACTGTTTCATCCTTAGGTCTCTAAGCATACTTCAATTTTTCCACCTCCTGTGTTTCAGGTTTGGTCTCCCAGGAATTGCACTACACAACTTGTATGTACTTCTCCAGGGTCAGAATTCTCTAGGGCCCACCTCACTGAATTCCTGGCCTTGTACGTTACAAAGGCAGACGAGAAAAAAAAGGGCAAAGAAGGGCAATGTGTTTCTACAGATTGGAGCTGAGCTTCATGGCAAGAGCAGAATGAAGATGCTAAGTCAAGAAAATGATGCTGTGCCTCCTGGTCTTGTTTCATATTCATCATCCCGGTTTTCTACTGGAAGATGGTAGAAGGTCAATGGTGCCCCCAAGATGTCCTCTTAACTCAGAGCTACTCAAGCTACTGTACGCTTACTAAAATTACCTTTGCACACAAGGTCATAACTGTCCTAGGAAGTAGGCTGGCTAATAAGTGGCTGGTACAGAGGTACAGGGCACAAACCTTTTGTTTCAATTCAGGCCACCTGTGAAGACTACGCCAGTTCCACAATGTTCTGCATCACTGGCTGATCCTTGGTTGCTGATTCTGTCTCAAAGACTTGTTTCCATGGAACCCAATCTACAACAGACACCACATATACAGACATATGTCATATGATTTACATTTAACATGAAACATACACAGGCTCCTACAGTTTGGATAAGTGTCTACAAAATTCCAATAAATCAAAGGTGTGGTAACCATCCAATGATGCCACTAGGAGATGGTGGAAGCTAGGACCTGGTGTGTAGTGGGAGGAAGTCAGATTCTTTGATAGTTTACATTTGAAGAGGATATTAGCACATCAGTCCATCCTCATCTCTCTCTGCTTCCTGGATGCCATGAAGGGGTCAGCTTCATCCACCTTGCTCTCCCTGTCATGATGCATTACCCAGACACAGCTCCAAATGCCCAAATGCCCATGGCCTTAAATGACAACTAAAATAAACCTTTCATTGGGGCTAGAGAGATGGATCAGTGATTAAGAGCAGTTGCTGCTCTTGCTGAGGACTCAGTACCCACATCAGGCAGCTCAAAACCATGTGTAACTCCAACTCTGGAAAACTTGATGACCTCTACTACTGGCCTCCATGGGCACTGCACTCACATGCACACATAAACACACAATTAAAAATAACTTTAAAAAATAAACTCTTCCTCATTTTAAGTTGATTATCTCAGATATTTTATCACACTGACACAAGCCATACATCCTTTATTCACCAGCCACTGACCAGTGAGACATGAGAGCAAGAACTGGGATTAGCCTACTGGAACAGTTTCCAGCAGCAATTTTGACACAACAACAACAACAACCCAGAGTTCTTCCTTTCCCCCATGGATAAGAATAGATAACAAAACCAGGGCAAAGTTGCTACATAGAAATATTTTATGATTTCTCATGTTGCTATGTAATTGGGATGCTCTCTCATTAAATATAGAATAGCATAATCTTACTGAATCCAAACAATTTCAGGAATATTATTCCCTCAAAAACTCAGCATGCAAACTTTATGTAAAGCAATGGCTAGCTGGGATTTAATGGCTATCTTGGGGCTTGGTAAAGCTGTGTGGTGTTATTAGGATGATTTTGTCCAGGAATAATTGTTTCATTCATACTGAACACCAGGAAAGCTGGAGGAATTAAATAATTTATATTGAATTAAGTTAAATAATCTAGCCGGCACACCTAATGAATCATGAACTGCATCCTGATTGGTGGAGATGAGGCATTAACCCCCCAGAGAGTAGCTGCTTTCTCTATATAACCAACCAGGCATATTACAGAGAAATTTGAAAGTTGGCCAATATAGTTGCAAAAAGATGTACTGAATATCCAAGACAGACATGGAACTCCCCAGAGTGTGATCTGACCAGTGCAGACTTGGTGGTGAATACTAAACAACTATTACAGAAACAATTTAAAGTTAACCCTCAAATTTATTAAATAAGTGTAAGTTATGTTGCCTGAGAAATTAACCATGATGTTCATTGTAGAGTTGCTAATTACTGTTAGAAAAAGTATGCCTCTAAGGCAAGTGCAAGAATGTTAGATTGGCTTTTGTGAAAAAAAATGCTGACCATCTATAAAGATAAAAGACACAGTCATGAAGAGGAGACATCTATGGAACATGTATATAAAGTCACCATCTATCTACTGTGGCCATTTTAATAAGTCACTCAAAAATATCACATAAAAATGAAGAATGAGTTAAAAAAGCATACTGGGGAATTAACCTGTTCTCTATAAACAAGACATTTAATAGTTTACATGAGCTCTGCCTGGTGTGAAAATAGAAATCTGATTGTTTATGTGACTTTGTAAGAGGGAGTTACAAGCTTTTCAATTTCTTCTTAAAGGTTTTTTTTTTTTTTTTTTTTTTTTTTGGGCTAGGAAAATAGTCACAGCTGGATCTGTGGCTAGACAGTCTAGTTATGTCTTCTTTGGTGTCAAAACCTACCACCTGTAGAAAAAGTGTTCATCTTCTCATGCCATTCTGCCCCTTACCCCCATGGGGCTGAAATTATAAATAAAATAAAATAAAATATTTATTAATCATTATGTCTATTAAGTGGATCTATGTATGCCTTCCTAATATTTATCTAATAGGAATGGACAGACTTTCTAACCTGTATTTTCTCTCAAAGGCAAATCGTAACATTATAAATTTTAGCATCAAATAGCTCTTCCTAGATACTGTCACAGTCCACACTTTAGGCTACCTTAAAAAAAAAAAATGCTGCTTAGCGTTTCTTTTCTTGGATAGAAAACTCCACCTACCTCTTTGCCATTTAGTCATAGAATGACTACAATCATCTCTCCAAAATCTGGCCCCAAACACCTGCTATTTCATTTTTAAGTATATCTACATCTGTTTTTGGCACACTGCTTCCTAATTTCACAGGAAAGATACATTTATAAGAAGTTAGATATGACAGCTATATTGCCATGGGGGAGCAAAACTGAGGATGTTTCTGAAAATTACACTTAAGAAATCAGAAAAGCATTTGACATTATTTACTCAGAAATCCATTCTGATAATGTCAGTAATACTACAAACTCAAAGACTGCACAGTACATACAGATCCAAGAACTGTTGTAATTATCAGAGTCACAAAGACAGAGAGAAAAATCCATCACATGAGAATGAAAAAAAAAGAAAGAAAAAAAGAAAAGAAATCCAATAATGATTTGAACAGCTATTTCTCCTTAGTTTTTCATTCACATATTCTGACATATTTCTGAGACAACCTTGTAATCATATCACAGCAATGCATCCCCGAAGCGGCCAAGATTACATCCAAATGGAACTGCCAATTCCCAAGAGGTCTGCTACTTAGGGAAAGTTTTGTCCAGCCAGTTTATTCAAATGTTGAAATGAGACCCATCATGACCCAGTGTTATCTCCTGTGTGTATTGGTTTGTTTTATGAGCTCTTGGTCCCTTCACATAAACTTCTTGGCATATGCTACATCTTCTTTGTTTGTTTTCAGCTCCATTCCAAATACCACTAACATGAGTAGTATACACTAAAATATCAAATAAGTAGAAGTTAATGAACCTTCTGGAACCTCAACTAAAATAATAGGCCTCTCTATTTATATCCCAGGAGAAATTACTGGGCTCACAGGCAACAAGAACAACCAAAAGATTTTTTGTTTGTTTGTTTGTTTTTGTTGGGGACTTGAGACAAGCTCTCTCAGAATAATCATGACAAGAATCACAGGATTGTTATTATTGACTTAAAGTGATCATAACCCTTCTCAGAAGTTTGCAAGAATAGGAAGCGAATATACTTCATCAAATCACAGGTCTATTTACAATGGTAAAGAGATAGACTAGTTAAAAGGATCATGAAATACATCTCTGCAGTGTGCCATTGGATAATCAACATGTGTGAACATAGTCCTCCTCATACAAACACTTTCAAAAGTGCTTGTGCTTAGCCAAAATATGGCCACCCCGTCCCCTAGAAAAGGCAATCCAAAGTCTAGTCCCGTTACTGAATTCTATTCTCAGGCTCCATGTTCCTAGATGATGGAATGTACCACCTACACCATCAGTCCAGATGAGGCTTTAGTGTGGGTTGGATGATGGGTTGTGTGTCTCTAAAACATGCAATATACAAAGATGATGGAGGATAACAATATTAGCAATAAAACTCACATTTTAGGGAAAATATATTATTGGAAACCAAAATAGGTCATCATTAATTTATTATAAGATTGAATCTTGCAAGGACTCTTTGCCTGGCCAACAAAGTCAGTACCTAGGTTACCCAATCTTAATGCCTCAGATCTGCTAAGAGGCATGCTCTTGACCCTTGCCTCCCCTGGACACATTAATGATAGGCATAAAGTGATGAGCATTACTCATTTCAGAACCTACAAGCTGCTGCTGCCTGTTCCTGCTCTTCATTCTCCTCACTTTCTCCCTTCTGCTGCTCCTCCCCTTCCTCCACCCCTTCCTTCTTTTTGTGGTCCTGTGTATGAAATCCACAGCCACAGGCGCACTGGGCATGCAGACACTGACCACGGGAGAAGGGGGAGGAAGGAAGTTAAGAATACAACTCCTCTTAGGCCATTTGTTGGCACATCATCGTCAGTAGTTGTTTGACATGTCATGGGTGTTTGGGACCATGTGCAGGAATGTGGTCAAGTCAGGAGCAGAGGATGGGGTAGTTAGTGAAGATGATTGTAGCAAAGTCCACTCCTAAACCTACATGGCAACAATATGCAAGGACCCTCCGATTTGAAGGGGAAAATGTGCTCAGAGTCTCCTCAGAAATAAAGTAAGTTTTCTGTGCTTACACTGTGCTCTCCTGAAGTCTCTAGAGGGACCCAAGGAAAGCCAGACAAAGTTGTTTTTAAAAAAATCATTAATATCTGCTGCTTTGGATAGGTA
This sequence comes from Onychomys torridus, assembly GCF_903995425.1. NCBI lineage: Eukaryota > Metazoa > Chordata > Mammalia > Rodentia > Cricetidae > Onychomys > Onychomys torridus. The sequence goes on along the minus strand of NC_050457.1, from coordinate 30,836,189 downwards.
AGCAAGGAGTCAGTGGTCATTTGAGGTGGTGTGTATTCTAAATGCTAATATTACTTGGGAAGCTTGCTCTGTGTAGGCTTTAGAAAAGAGAAAATCAGTTTGACTTTTGGAAAAAGGATGGTAAAAGAAGACAGGGTTTGTATATTTGTAATTAATGGAGTTTACAAATAGCTCAATCTGCTTTCCACCTGAGTCTAGGGCTTGGGGAGCTAAGTGATAAATGGCCAAGAGAACAATTTTAGCCAAAGGTAACTGCCGTGCAGTGCAGATCCCTAGTCTTACTTTTCAAAGGCTCTGCAATGCATTGAACATGTGTATGGCTTTAAGTGCTAATTTTTAGTAGACAGTGGGAGGGCCTTCACAGTAGACATACCAATCACTTTTCATCACAGGAGCTCTAGGCATCCATTCCCTGGTGATGAAGTGCCTCTGGCATGATTAAGATCCCAGAATTATTAAGGCACCCTGAGTCACATTGATTTAGAGGCAAGCCCATGGAGACTTGTCCAGTGGGTGCTAACAGAGGGAGGTGGTCCATGGACACACACAAAACCAGCCTTGATCCCTTTGCATCCAGGGCCACTGTCACTTCCCTGATATTTCCCATGTGCTCTCCTTATATTTTAACTCAGTTCTCACCTTTCATGAAAGACGTACAAATATAATCTAAAGGTATGTTCTATATACCATCATTTTAATTTTTTCATCCATTGGCCCCCAAATATGTTTATACATCTTGTGTTGATTTTTGTCACTTTCTCTTTTGTTGCTGTTTTTTGTTTGTTGGTTGGTTGGTTGGTTTTTCGAGACAGGGTTTCTCTGTGTAGCTGGAACTCGCTCTGTAGACCAGGCTGGCCTCGAACTCACAGAGATCCGCCTGCCTCTGCCTCCCGAGTGCTGGGATTAAAGGCGTGTGCCACCCCTGCCCACCTGGATTCTTGCTACTTTCTGTACACTTCCCTCTGTCTCTCATTCTCCCCACTTAGCCATGAGCTGCTGCACTTTCCCAGTCCAGAGTCAGCTGTAAATCTATCCCATAGCTTCGGTTGAAACACTTTTAATAGTCACATTAGTATAACTGTAAATTTTCTGAGGGTCAGTGAAATGTCTTGGTGGGTAAAGGCTCCTGCTGACTAGTCCAAACATCTGAGTTTGGTCCCTGGGCTTCACATGGTGGAAGAGAGAACCAGCTTCCTCAAGGTGTCCTCTGACCTCCTCATGTGTACCATGGCATGTGCACTCATACCCACAACACCAAAATGAGGGCTTTATTAAAGATGTTTCAACTTTAAAAACTTTTTGTCTGAGCTTTGGTTTCTTTTTTTTTTTTTTTTAAATAACTTTCTAACATCAAGGGGATTGATAGCTATACTGGTGTGTGTATCTCTGTGTAACTGTCTAGTGTCTCCTGTACTTCCCACTAAGTCAACTGTAACCCCTCCCTAAGAGTCTAAATCATTCTAAAATGTTGTGAATTTCCTTCAGAACGCTCTTCCCTAGCTGCCCTGGCCTATGTCAGCTTTAGTTCCGAGCCTTTGTTCTTGGAACTCCCTAAGTGCTGTGCCCCTGGATGTCAGAGAGACTTCCTTTGCCTCCCTCTTGTGGTGACCTTCTGCATCTGGATGTCCTGTCCCTTCCCTTCCCTCCTGTCACAGTGCTGTCTGTGACTTCTCCATCAGGAACACTGATGCATACAAAGAAAACCAAGACCTTGCACACCCCAGAACCTGTTATCTCACCGCTAGCCTACATCAGCGTCAATTTGATTCTTGGCTTACTTTGAAAAGTGGTTTAGTTTCCCTCTCTCTCTTTTAAATTAGGAATCTTCATTTAGTTAATAATAAATCATATTGCATTATGTGCTTAAATTTTACAGTTAGTCATTTTAATACATTTAATACAGTTCGTTAAAATATGATATATAAACAAGGTCAGGTGTTCTATTCAGAATTGAGTTTTCCTTCTAAACAGTCTTATATAAATTTAATATTTGAGCCAGGCGTTGGTGGCACACGCCTTTAATCCCAGCACTTGGGAGGCAGAGGCAGGTGGATCTCTGTGAGTTTGAGGCCAGCCTGGTCTACAGAGTGAGTTCTGTGACAGCTAGAGCTATGAAGTGGAACCGTGTCTCAGAAAAAAAAAATTTTGAATATGTTTCATAGTCATTTTCTTCTTTTCTCTTTTATTAAAAATATTTTTTTCATATGACATATTTCGATTGTGGTCTCCCCTCCCCCAACTCCTCCCAGATCTTCCCAAACTCCCTGCCCACTCAAATTCACATCCTTTCTTTCTTTCTTTCTCTCATTAGAATACAAACAGTCTTCTAAAAATAATAAAATAAGATAAAATTAAAAAAAAAAAAAAACCACTGGGATAGGACGAAGCAAACAATTACCAAAAGAAAAATAGTCAAACATAAAGCACAAAAAACACATAGAGACACACATGCTTGTACACACAGAAATCCCATAAAACACACATAGACACAGAGACACACATGTTTGTACCCACAAAAATCCCATAAAACACACAGAGACATATATGTTTGCATACACAGAAATCTCGTAAAAATACAACCATAAACCATAATACAAACACAAAGACCTGCAAGAATAATAAAAAATCAAAGAGAAAAATCATATCCAGATAAAGCATTGTGAGACAAAGGACTGCCAAAGATCTGTTGGGTTTGTTTTGAGTGGGTTATCTCCTGCTGGGCACGGGGTCTGTCTTTTGACTGGTTTGTATACCCAGTGGGACTCTGTTGGAGGAAACAATTCTTTTCTTTGCAAGCAGTTATCAGCTGAAGGAAGATAGCTTGTGTGTTAGTGATGGGTACTTGTGTGCACTTCCCTCTCAGTGCTGGAAGCCTGTCTGTCCCAGACCTGAGCAGGGCCTATGCATGCTTCCTCATTCTCTGTTAGTTCATATGTGCTTTGGTCCTGCTGTGGTTGGAAGGCTTTGTTTCTTTGGTGTTCTCTATCTCCACTGGTTCTTATTGCTTCCACTTCCACAGCATTCCCTAAGCTCTGAGGGGGAGGGATTTAGTGGAGTCAATCCATTTAGGACCGAGTGTTCCAAGGTCTCTCACTCTGCACATTGTCCAGCCGTGGATCTCTGTGTTTATTCCTATCTACTGCAGGAGGAAACTTCTCTGATAATGGCTCAGCAAGACTGATCTATGAGTATAGCATAATATCATAGGAGTCATTTATTGTTCTGTTTCTTTAACTGAACAGTCATGTTTTCCTCTTAAGTCCCTGGCCTATCTAGTCTCAGGTTATCACCAGGAGCAGTGTCTGGTACAGGTTCTATCTCATGAAGTGGGCCTTAAATCCAATCAGATAGTGGTTGGTTACTCCCTCCCACAGGCTTTGTGCCACTATTGCACCAGAGTATCTTGCAGGAATGTCACTGTTGCAGATCAAAGGGATTGTGACTGGGTTGGTATTTACCTTTCTCCTCTGGTAGTGTGCAGAGTACTAGTACAATGAACACTAGCCAGTAGAGGGAAGGTTGTGAGTAAGTGTTGTCGCTATGTTCAATGAGTTGTGTAGTTACTGTGTTGTCAGTAGGGCCTGATCATCAGGTTGTGGAGAGTGATCAATAAACTTGGCAGTATTCTGGGTGGTTAGGAGTATCCATGGCCAACAGTCCTTGGGTCAACAACTCAATTGGATGTAACCCATTCCCAGAACTGGAGGTTTCATTTGGTGATGAGAGAAGTCTAGCTGGGGCTTTGTCTCCCACATTATTTGGTGATTCCATTTAGATTTCTTTCATCTATATTTTAGGAAGCTTCTACTGTATTATGTTTCCATGCAACTCCTCAATTGGCATTAGTTTTAGCTGTCCCTCCCCATATTCTCTCCCTTCCTCACCTCTCCCCTATGCCTCCTCATTTGATCCTCCCAATCTAGTCTCCTCCCCAATCCATCTATAACTTCCTGTTCATTTTTCCTCCCTAAGACCTTCTCAGTCCTTTACTCTCTACCTACCCTCTGTGGTTATATGGGTTGTTGTCTGCTATTGAAGACTTAATAACTAACATCCACATATAAGTGAACACATACAATATTTGTCTTTTGGGGTCTGGGTTTCTCACTCAAGATGATTATTTCTAGCTCCATTCATTTACCTGTAAATTTCATTTTGTAGTAGCTAAGCAATACTCAATTGTGTAAATTACAACTTAAAAAAATCTATTGTTCAATTGACGGACATCTAGCCTGTTTCCAATTTCTGGCTATTATGAATAGAACAGTAATGAACATGATTGAGCAAGTGTCTCTGCGATAGGATGTAGAGTCCTTAGGCATATATGCCCAAGAGTGGTATAGTTGGATCTTGAGACAGATCTACTTCTATCTTCCTGAGGAAACACCACACCAATTTCTATAGTGGCTGTACAAGTTTCCACTCTCACCAGCCATGGATGAGGGTTCCATCCTGGCCAACATGAGCTGTCATTTGTTTCATTGATCTTGGCCAATCTGACTGGTGTTAGTTGAACTCTCAAAGTAGTTTTGGTTTGATTTTCCTGATGACTAAGGGTGTTGAAAATTTATTTGTTTTTTTCAGCCATTCGTGTTTTATCTTTTGAGAATTCAGTTTAGTGTACTCCATCTTTTAATTGGGTTGTTTGTTTTTTTATGTCCAGTTTTTGTTTTTTTAGTTCTTTCTATATTTTAACTATTAGCCATCTATCAGAGGTGTAGTTGATACAAATATGTTCTTATTCTGTAGGCTGCTGCTTTGTCTGAATGATATTGTCCTTTGCTGTACAGAAGCTTTTCAGCGTCATGAGGTCCCTTTATTAATTATTGTTCTTAGCACCTGTGCTATTGGTGTTCTGTTCAGAAAGTCTTTTCCAGTGACAATGAGTGCAAGACTATTCCTCACTTTATCTTGTATCAGCTTCAGTGCATCTGGCCTTATGTTGAGGTCTTTGATCTATTTGGAGTTGAGTTTTGTACAAGGTGATAAATAGGCATCTATTTGCATTCTTCTACATACAGCCATCCAATTTGACCAGAAATATTTATTGAAAATGTTGTCTTTATTCCAGTCTGTATTTCTGATTTCTTTATTTTAAAAGCAGAATCAGGTGTCTATTGGTGTATGGACCTATGTCTGGGTCTTCAATTCCATTAATCGACATATCTGCTTTTATGCCAATATACTAATGTTTTTATTACTATAGCTCTGGAGTACAGTTTGAAGTTGGGAGTGGTGATATCTCCAGCAATTCTTTTGTTGATCAGGATTGTTTTGGCTATCCTAGATGTTTTGCATTCCTATATGGAACTGAAACTGTCTCTTCAAGTTCTGTAAAGAACTGTGCTTGAATTTTGTTGGGGATTTCAGTGCTATAGAATGATTTTGGTCAGATGGCCATTTTTACCATGTTAATCCTACTGATCCATGAGCATAGGAGATCATTCCACCTTCTGATATCTTCTTCAATTTCTTTCTTCAATGTCTTGGAGGTTTTATTATACAAATCTTTCAATTGCTTGGCTAGAGTTACCCCAAAATATTTTATACTATTTGAAGCTTATGAAAGGTACTGTTTTTCTAATTTTTTTCTCAGTTCATTTGTAATTTATATATAGGAAGGCTATTGATTTTTGTGAGTTAATTTTATATCCTGAGACTTTGCTGAAAGTGTTTATCATCATTTTACTCCATTGTTTGTGTTTTTATACATTTTATTAATGAATTTGCTCATTTCCTCTTTAAGATCCTTGAACATATTCTTAATTGCTATTCTGAAGCCCTTGTCTCATGTTTCAACTATCCTGCATTTCTCAGGGTCTCCTTTAGTGGGGTTGTTGAGTTATGGTAGAGACAGACTGCTTTGGTTGTTATTATGTTTTTGTGCTGCTGTTTAGTTACCTTGATTGTGAGTCTAGGTGTTAATCTCTGGTCTTGTTTTTGTTGGGCAGATGTTCTCTTGCTTAGTTTTTGTTGCCCTCTCTGGATCCTAGGATTGTGGTGGCTGTGGGTGGTCTGGTGGGAGTGCTTCTGTGTCCCTGACAGGTGGGACCCTCAGGATCCCAGGTAGAATGTATTTCTAATTTTTTTAGATATTGGGTGTTGGCACAAAGGAATGGGAATGGGCTAGAAGATAGGGTCCACATGAAGGAAGGAAGCTGAGTCTACCATAAGGTTTGACAGAGTATCCAGAGAGCAGAGTCAAAGCGGGAGGACAGGCCCCTGCAAGTGGTCAGCTACAGGGTCTGAGACTGGGGAACTGGAGTTGGAGGACAGGAAGGAGAGTGAAGATCGTCTACCTGATTCCCAGGCCAGAGGAGGAAAGGTTTGGTCCACCAAGTGGATCTGTGGAGAACTGATTCCCAGGCTGGCATGGCCAGCAGGTACCAGTCTCAGATGCATGTTGGCAGTTCAAAAGTGGCTTTCCCTCTGAATAACTTTTCTTTGTTCTCTTACCAACGGCATTGTTTTTTTGTTTGGTTGGTTTTGGTTTTTGTCTTTCCTTTTTAATTTTTTTTAAATTAAGATAGAATTACATACATCTTCCTGTACTCCTTTCAAGCCGTCTCACAACCACCCCCCAGCTCTCTCTAAAATTCATGGTATATATAACATATTGTATATATTATGCATTTCATATATTGTATTACATTATGTATATTATATATACCATATATGTGTTATATATATTCTTAAATATTCCAATATATTCCCGCTCAGTCTACATAATGCCACTTGTACGTTTATGATTTTAGTATGGTCTGCCGTCAGTGCTCTCAGTCAGTAAGAACAGTCTTCATTGTGAGTCTTGTGTTGGGTACTAGATGTTTCTGATCTGGAAAAGTATGTCTTTTTATTCTTCCCTCTTTACCTTACTTTCTTTCTAGAATTTTATTACTGGGGTCTAGCTATCCTAACATGACCTCTAATTTTCTTATATTCTATCTCCTGCATTCCTCATATTTTTACAAAGAATCTCTAGGAGACTTCATTTTATTTCTTAGCTCTCTGATTAGTTTTTATTTCTGCTATCATTTGTTGTTGCTGTTTTCATTTCAGGAATTCTTTTTAGTTTTTGATGCTTTCTTTTTGAACCGTGCTATTCTTGTGTCCTAGGTACAAGATTTTTCTTTAATCTCTCTGAAGAGATACCATATTTCTTCAGGTTTTCAAATTATAGGTGATCTCTAAATTCCTAAAAATTTTCTTTTCCCTAGTGGTTTTGGCCTATGCACTTCACATTATAGATAATTCTTAACATTTTTGCTCCTTGTCTGATCTTTTGTTATGAGTAGGACACAAAAGTACTTGAAGTCCTACTGTGTGTAAGAAAAGATTGTCAATGGTCATCTTTCTTGTTCATTTTTTTATTGAGTATTGGGTGCCAGTCTCCTTTTGTTCCTGGATTTGCCTGATTCTTCAGAGAACATTTCAGTGTATAAACACTGATTGACCAGTGTGTGATCCCATGTCTATATGAAAGCCTCTAACACAGTGATGTGGTGCATGTGCGCACATGCGCGCGCGCACACACACACACACACACACACACACACACACACACACACACACATACAATTTTTCCCTCATTCTTTGTAAATCAATTGGTCCCACTGGGTGCCGATAGACAAGAAGCCAGGTGCTTCTCCAGACCTGCAAGCAATTGAAGACAGATTTCCTCTCATGCTGCAGACATGTTGAAAGAATTATTTGTATCTTTTCTGTTGAGTTCTGCAATATCAGAAACAGAATCCAAAGTGTCCAGGTTTTTGAACATGTTCTATACTCGAGTTAACATTGCATGTGATTTTTTGACTTTTAAGACATGACCTGCACCTTATGTGGCCCTCTGCACCTACTCTCTCGGGACTTGATTTAGGAGGTCTTTTTGCATTTATCTCTTTCATCTCTTCAGTTTGTGAATGCCATTTAAAACAAAAAAAAATAAATAAAACTCTATGCACCTCTTTGAGAAAAACACCATAAAGTTATAACAAGTAAATCACAGACCCCAGTGATAGAGTCTAGATGGCCTAAAGTGTCAACTGAATTAACAAATGCATTCAGCTGTTGCATATTCAGAAGGTGCCAGCAGCTCAGAATATTTGTAGCAGGTCTTTCCAGAGAAAGTGTCAAAGTCGAGTAAAAAACTGGTGGGTGTGCAGCTAAGCCTTGTAGAGCTCCCCAGCAGGTTGGGTTCAGAAACTTGAAGGGAAACGGTCCAGCAAGATGACAACTAATATGAAACTCCATTTAATCTGAAAAGCATTTATTATCCTAAATATTCTTAATTTGAGTGAAATGTAATAATTTATTAATCAGGATCACTATTATTTTTCAAAAAGTCTTAACTATCTGTCACTGAGAAGTCAACTCCAGCTTAAAATTATATACGTAAGTACAAAGTTTGGGTACATTTAATGGTTGTGCATAAAAGTTATAATTATGTTGTCCTACCTGCCTCAATTAGCTAGCTAATGACCTTAGCAACCCCATTTAAGTGCCAGACATTCCCAGTTTCTGTCTCTGCTAGTCCTGCTGTGATTTTCCTGTCTGTGATCTCCCTGTTAAAATGAGATAATTCTATACAATACAGATTCATTCATTCAGCCATTCAGCCTGTAGGCATCAATTCAATGAGTATTTATTGAGTTCTCCCATGCAATAAGCACTGGAAGAGACATGGGAGCTACAATTAGGAGCAAAAAAGCACCTAACCACTATTGTGTGGGCCTTCGGGCTTAGAGAAAGACAGACATTTATCAAACATTTAGGACAGTAAATACAATAGGCCCTGTATCAGAGGGTGTATTGTAAGGGAACCTGAGTCAGGTAGGGAGAAGATTAGGCGGGCAGAATCTGAGGTGTCATCTGATGTAAGATGTTCATTGGAATAAAGGAAAGGAAGGAAGGAAACAATGGTTCAGAGCTAAATATCACCCCTTGTCAGGAATCAAGCGTGAAAATGAAAATAACGTGGAACTCAAGAAGGAAGGTGTGGTTCAAACACAGTGTGGGAAAGTGCTGTGAGGCACGTGGGCCAGTGAGCCATGTGGACGAGTGAGCCACACCTTGAAGGAGCCAAGGGACAGTTTGGGATCCTAACCTTGAAGATAGTGCAGAGTCACTGAAGTGTCTCTATGGGAGGGGTACAGCTCTAAAGCAGACATTTTGAAAGGGTCCCTCTGTCTCCAGAGCTCAGACTGAAGAACAAATTCCAAGAGGCTCCTCCCTGAGCTGTTGCAGAGGTCCAAATGAGGAAGGGCTAAGTGAGGATGGAAGCTGGGACTGCTGAAAGACTGGTGGGAAACAAGAAGGGAAGGCCTGGGAAAAGGTGACTGATGTATCTTTGGGGTGTTCAGATCATTGACATTTTGACTATCATTTTGACACAGATGCATTTGTGGTTCAGATAGAAATTAGGAATGCAAGGTATGATGGATGGCCAAGCTAGAGACTGGGAGTCTGTGGGTCTGAGAAACACCCATGTAGAAATCCCTGGTGCTCTCTGGTTATAGTGCTCAGTTCCAAGGCTATCTCAGAACTACCAAACCAGAGTTATTGGAAGTAGGGCCCAGGGAATCTCTAGTCTGCAATGGCTGCTCCCAGGTGATTTATGGATCAATCTCCATTTGAGATCCATTGCAGAGAGACAAAGACAGGGTTCTGAAGAACACCAACATTTTCCCTCAGAAGAAAAAAAAAAAAAAAAGACCCACCAAGAAGACCAAAATATGCTTCATTCTCCTTACCAAATCTTCTTTTTAAAAGTAAAAAACTCAGACATCTCTTTAGAGCTGATTAGCTGTCGAGATTAATCTCACAATTCCCATACAATTAAAATTCTGTGTCCCCAGGGTCTATGTGAAAGTGGCTGTAACCTGGCTAACTTGTGCTGGTCCCCTCAGTTCAAGCCCTTGTCTTTGTCTCACACAAGCCCTTCCCTCCTTCTCCCTCCTGGGCAATGACCTTTTGACTCATCCTTTTTCCTAGAAAGACAGCATTTCCAGTGAGCAAAATGTCACATTACCTTTGCTGAACAGGACATTTCAAATAAAATATTAGCAATAACAATTACCTCTAAGCCACTAATCCTTGTGAAGCTATCTTAAACCACCAAAGGATTTAAGGCAATTCCCTGAAAATATCTCAGGCTTAATAGATTATGGTGCTGGGCAATGAAATAGTGGCTCCCGTTGCCTTAACTCGCATTATGTGATATTTTCTCCTATAAAAAAAAAATCATGACACAAACTGGTTCAAATATTATTTAATGTAAGAAATCGGGTCACAGAAATACATATTTTCACTACCGTTTTGCAGGACACATCACATGGTAAGGCTATCTCCATGACTGGTGCATTATTGGCAGGTGAAGCCACTAGAAAACAAATTAACTATTCCAATATTTATTTCTCTGAGGAGGTTAGCAGCTTGCTGGGGCCTGCATATACAAGAGATCTCTGAAAGAATGTTTTCCTTAGTGGTGCTCCAGGAGCTGGAGGAAGGCGATCTATGATAGGTGAAGCTGTCCTTGTAGACAGACTGTGTGTTTATTTGTTTGCTCCTGTAGAAATGGGTACCCCACGCCCATTCTGTCCAGGAAGTGTGCTGAAAGCTGGGAATTAAAAACAAATGAGAAACAGTGTCTGACTTCCAGAAGTCATAGAAAAGGACACAAATGAGTGAACAAAAAAAATATAAAATAAAATAAAATAAGTGAATATGACCAGGCATGGTAGCATATCTCTACTCTTATCCTTCAAGAGGCTAATGTAGAAAGATCATTGAGTTTGAGGCCAGCCTGGACTACACAGTGAGATCCTGTCTCAAAAATTAATTAATGAACCATTTATAAAAATTTTAAAAAGTATGAAATAATTGTCCAGGGATAGTATATGCACAGTGAGGCAAGAAGAGGGCTCAGGAACCAACCCTGAGTGGTACCAATATTTTTAGGATATTTAATCCATACACGCAACTTCTCAGGCCCAAAGAAGTCTTGAATGAATCTTCGAAGTTGGTCACGTTTGCCTCTGGTTTCTAAAGTGTCCTTCTGACAACCCACTTCATCTTCATTAACACATGCTTACATCCTGTGTCCCTGTCCCAATGTTTCATTCATGCCTAGACCCCTATACATAGCTGAAAGACCAACCAACACCCATAGCCTGACCTGTAACTGAACAATGGGCTCTGTCATTTCTGTTCAGAACAGCCTAAGCAGATGATCTAGTAGTAATTATAATGGTACACATGAAGATTCAACCTGTACTGGCTGGTTTTGTGTGACAATTTGACACAAGCTAGAGTCATCAGAAAAAGGAGCCTCAGCTGAGGAAATGCCTCATTGAGATCCAGCTATAAGGCATTTTCTCAGTTAGTGATCAATGGGGGAGGGCCATGCCCATGGTGGATAGTACCATCCCTGGGTAGTTGGTCCTGAGTTCTATAAACAAGGCAGGCTGAGTGGGTCAGGGGAAGCAAGCCAGTAAGCTGCACCCCTCCATGGCCTCTGCATCAGCTCCTGCCTCCAGGATCCTGCCCTGTTTGACTTCCTGTCCTGACTTCCTTCAGTAATGAACAGCAGTGCTGAAGTGTAAGTCAAATAAACCCTTTCCTCCCCCAACTTAGTTTTTGGTCATGGTGTTTCATCACAGCAATAGAAATCCTAACAAGACAAAAAACCTGACTCTATCTTAGGGTGAGTAAACCCATATTGATTAAATAAAGAAATTTGCCTACAGTTTCCTAGTTAGTCATGCTAAGGCCAATACCCTTGTCTGGCCTGGCCTTCACTATGCTGTTCATTGTCCTAGAGGAAAAATATCTTCCTGGGCCACTGAATCAGACACAAGACAAGGACATGTTTGGTATCTCAGTCATTCAAAACAGAGGCTAAAAGTTTCACTGTCCCAGATTCACATCCTATAGAAGTGATTCTTGGGGTAAAACTTAATAATGAGTCTCTCTTGCTCTAACTGTCCAAGGAAAAAATGGACCCAGCTCTTGAAATGTGTATTTTCATCACTTACTGGACAGTAAGATGGGGTGGTTGGGTGTTATATAAAAATGTTGCTGTGATTTCTGATACAGCTGGAGGCTGAGAGCAAAAAGTCATGCAGATTTTAAACTAAGCCAACAAGACAAACAGGAACTCCAGAAAGCACACAGACCACACTGGAGAAGCAATAGGTCTCTCTAGACACACAATTGGGGCTGGAGTTAAAGGGCAATAGTACAATGCTCACCTAGCCTGTGTGAGGCCCTGGGTTCAATTCTCAATAGTGAGGGGAAAGTGTTGCTGATAATCAATGAATCCAGGAGGAGAGTCAGAGTGTGAATATCAGTACAATCTTTTTCAATGTGGCCAATATTTAGTTTAGTGGGGTTTTTTGTTTTGTTTTGTTTTGTTTTATCTCCACTAAAGAAGTGGGCTGGATTAAGGAAGACAGTGCCACTTCTATTTAACAGTGGTAAGAGAGGGTATAAGAAGTTAAATCATTTTCATGGTACACCAAAGATATTCTCTGTCTTTTAACTGTTTTCTAAGGAAATTAAATAATATAACAGAAGTTGAAGAAGTGTCTTATTTCACTAATATGAAAAGGGATATATGCTAATGCCATGTGCCTAGACAATAGATTTTGAGCAATAATGAAGACTCTGCTTTATTATGCTGAGAATAATCCAGGCAATGTAAATGAAGCCGCATGTTGAAGTTGGCATTCTTAATGTTCTTAATTGATGTGAGGAGTTTCTTATGGTTTGTTTTTGTTGAGACAGACTCTCACTCTGTTGTCCAAACTAGCCTCATGCCCATGACCATCCTGCTTCAACTTCTTAAGTGCTAGTAATTCAGATGTGTGACACCACACTCAGGGAAAACGGGAGCAGAGGACAAGAGGGAGATGACCTAACACTTCCTCATCACTCTTCCTCCTAAACTCTATCCTTTGTCCATGGTCAGCACTTTTTAAATTTATATAAAGAACATAATCAAAAGAGTGGTGGGGGTGAGCAAACAGCATGTTTAATGCTTAACTGGGAACCTGATACTAAAGTCAAAGGCTGTTTGGAGACTGTCTATTGGGAGCAGATTAAGTGTGACATGTCAATGCTGATGTGGATTGGTCATCAGGACCCTTCAATGTCCTTTTGGACATGGCCTTGTAGACACATGAGGCAGAGCTGGCCTTCACACCAGCCAGTGTGATCCTAAAGCCCATTTTCATAGCTTTAGTTCTATGGAAAGATTTTCAAGCTATTTTGGAATTCAGGTGAGTAGGGCTGGTTGGAGGACTATAAAGAGGACAGTGAAGGAAGAAAGGTAAGGGCAGCATAAGACTGCAATGTCTCATGATTTAGGTCACAGAGAAGACCATGGCATTTCTGGTCAAAAAAGGAACATGGTTCTAGTTTCCAGAGACTTTCATTTATCCTAATTGAGACACAATTCTTCAGAAGATAACTGTAGGCTGCCATAGTAATTTGCCCCCAAGACTCCAGATCTGTATTTCCTAGTCACTAGGATGAGTATAGACAACTGGTTTCCTTTTTCACAACCTGCAGTACATTTTTTGAAATATTGCTTCCCAGCAGAGATTATTTCCATTACCCAGCCATTGGGAAGCCAGCTTGTAAAGATACATTGATGGGGCTGAGTTCCCTCTCCCCTGTGAAGGCACACAGCCTCAGACACTGCTAGACGACCAATGGGAGCTGAGCAAGCGAGCATGCCAATATGCAGGAAAGCAGGAAGGCAAATAATTCTCTTTGTCCTGCTCCCGTCATCTGGAACAATTGGCTTAACCTTCTAACAAACAGTTTCCTCTATAGTAAAACTCAACTTTAATCTCCATACAACAGGGAGTTATGAGGAAGCCGAGGGGAGAACCAGTCTACACAGGCTGTATTCTGAGGTCTGCAACACTAGTTGCCAAAGAGGTTAAGCCTGTGGCCTCAACCAGTGTGCTATGTCGTGTCTACAAGCTTGAATCTTTCCTGGTGCCCCACTAGCTCTTGATCAGGGTGTAAAGTTGCCTGGTGTGGCATCTCACTACCTGAGCAGACAATTCAGACAGTTAACTGCCTGGTGGAGTTTTCTGCCCATTGGCTTGTGACTCAAGATGTAGGACTGGGAACAGTTTTGCAACATGTTAGTGTAGGTGGGAGAACAGAAAAAAGACAAGGGAGCCCTGAGGGGATGATGATAGCCTGGAGTGTGCGAATGATTGCTTCTGGACACATATAGGAAGATCACCAAGGACTTCCTATTGGCAGGGTGCCTCCGCTCCACCCAGTGGAAACCACCCAAGTGAATACAGAAGCTGGATGAGGGGGAAAATGAAGACTAATTCTGAGTGCCTTTCTAGGCCACTTACCTAATAGTAACGTTACAGGTGAGGATCTGAGTTCTGGGAGGAGCGAGTGAAGTTTCCAGGTTCTAGTATCCCAGACCCAAAAGGGCACAGGGGAAAAACAGTAACAGAAATAGAGACAAGTTATTAAGAAAGATACTTCAGAAAACGTGAGTGGACTACTGAGCTGAGAGAAGGCTCATGCTCAGAAGCTCTGGCCCAGGAACCCCATGGCCCTTTATAAGCCATTTGCAGGGCATCTATGTCTCCCACATTTGTATGTGGCAGGCTGTTCTTATGCAAACTCTGTTTGTTACACGTAGGAAAAAGCAGGCTGTAGGTGGGGCTCATGGTTTGCCTTAAACTCCTCGCCACACAGTAGCTTCCTGTCTCCTTTTCTCTCCATAAACATAAAACCCAGCATGCATTCAACATGTAAGTCTTCCATTTCACTTTGGGAAACATTTCTTCATTCTTTATATTTCTCATATTTTTACCTTTCTTCTAATATATGCTATGTAATACATAAATCAGGTTTTACTATGGAATGATGCCTCTGTGAATTATCAGCAGTTCCTTGAATGCCATGACCAAATATTAATGGAATAGGCAACAATTAGATTCTGTGATTGTCTATGCAATTATTACCCAGATGAATATGTATCAGTTTTTTAAGAAGTATTTCTGGGTTGTTGATAACAAAGAACAATCTTTGCTTCAGTAAATAAAGCTTAGTTCCCTTTTCCGGTCACCACCACTCATATTTCTCATCTTCCCAATAATAGTTATCCACCAATTTTTGAATAGACTGAATAAGGCGGCTGGAACAATTTTGCCCATGTAGAAACTATTTACAGCAGAGTATGGTATGCTACAGCTACATTTACTTCCCTCATGAACTCTCTGTTGTTCCTAAAGATTCAAATTATCTTAAAGTATTTGTTCACTTAAACTGCTGGCACCTATATATCCTCATTACAGAACCCTAATCCTAGAGTGCTCCAACCTCCCGAGTCATTTTGAGTTAGTGGCTCTCTACAAAGTGCTGTGTAATAGGATTTTCTGTGATGATAGAAGTGTCTGCATTTGTGCTGTCTGGTGTGGTAGCCATTAATTATGTGTAGTTATTAAGCACTTAAAGTGTAGCTCCTGAGGCATTAGACTTTTTTTAATTTTTTATTTTGGTGAAAGAGTTTAATACATTTACATTTAATCTGATGATTGAAAATCTTGGGTAAAAGTCTTCATTTTTAAAACATATTTGTGGCATTTATATTTTGCCCTCTATCCATTTCTGACTACTTTGGGATGGACTGATTCTTTTGTATCCATTTAATCTCTTGTATTTACTTATGCTGTGTAGTCATGTTATATAAAGTCATGTATGGCACTTATGCTAGATTATGTTACAGCTATATAATGCCTCTCTTTTTCTGATTGTATTTTTAGTGGTCTATCTAAAAATTGTAATATACATATTTAAGTCATCAAAATCTACCTTCAAACTGCACGCTCATATTCATATTTCTTCCTGTGTACCCTTCCCTCACAGTATACAATAAGCTCTCAAAATGCATTTGGATTACTATTGCTTTAGACAGTTCTCATCATTTTTCAAGTAATTAAAAATTTTGTACAAATACACAAATGCACATACACAAAAGTACTAAAGAGTTAAATTATATATATATATATATATAATATATAATATATATATATCCTTAAGTAGTTCCTTTTACTACTGCTCTTAATTCATTCCTAGAAACCTGGGGTTCCACCCCTGAAACCATTTGGTCTCCCCAGACTGCCTCTCCCCCCCCCCCTCCCTCCTTTGATGATTTAACTTCAGAGTCTTTGCATTAAATGAGGGACAGTTAACTGTGAGGTCTGATTCCTCTCTCTACCCTAACTTAAATGGGCCATGGTGGTGTATTTCCACTGCACAAAAAAAGCAGCAAATGCTCTACATTAAAGGTTTCGTTCTTCCCATTTAAAATCCCTCCCCTTGAAGCTGGAGAGGTACATCTGAGGCTGAGAACTCATGTTGTTCCCAGCACCCACATGGTGGCTCACAACCATCCGCAGCTCCAGTTCCAAAGAACCCAATGCTCTCTTCTGAGTTCCTCAAGCGCTAAGTTCACTTGTGATATGTAGACATCCATGAAGACAAAACACTCATGTACATAAAATGAAATATAAATCTAAAATCTGTCTCCTTCATTCCCCCCTTTCTTGCTCCATCTCCTCCCTCTCCCTCTTATTTCTTTTTAGAGAGGCTGTTACAAAGCATTTGCCACCACACCACTGCCTATACCTCATCTCAGAAGTCACTTCTCTTCTTTGCCTGATAGCACTGTGTTGTGGTTATGGAAGATGACTATTCTTGCCGTACACACACACACACACACACACACACACACACACACACACACACACTGTTCATAATCTGAGTTTACTTTTCTTTTCTTTTTTTTTTTTTGCCAGAGCTGAGGACTGAACCCAGGGCCTTGTGCTTGCTAGGCAAGCGCTCTACCACTGAGCTAAATCCCCAACCCCCGAATTTACTTTCCATGTCTGGAACCATTTTATATATCCAGGATTCATCTTGAAACTTGTGAGTTTATATGCTCCTAGTACTATTTCTTTTTTTTAATTTATTTATTTATTATGTATACAGTGTTCTGCCTGCATGTATGCCTGAGGACACCAGATCTCATTATGGATGGTTGTGAGCAACCATGTAGTTGCTGGGAATTGAACTCAGGACCTCTGGAAGAGCAGTTGGTGCTCTTAACCTCTGAGCCATCTCTCCAGGCCCTCTTATTGCTATTTCAGTGAAGCCTTAGAAGGAAGTGGATGAAATACATGTATCTATTCTATCATCTTTTGTCTTTAAAGGTGGAAATTTCAAAGAAACTGAGCATCTTCAAGACTCTGAAGCAAGACTAACAAAAGTAATAATCTCCACAAGGACCCCAGCTTACATTTTCATTTTATTGTTAAGGAGAGATCACTTCGATGTTGATAATTTGATTCAAGTTAACACCTGCCAAGCAACTCCTGCATGCTATGTGTGATACCAGATGCTAGAAAGAACAAAACAGACATGCTCCAGCCATGGACACCTTAGACATCTACAGAGAACGCAGTCATTTAAGATACTTGTACACATGTGATACCCCTTTGGAGAGGAAAAGCGTGCAACATGGAATCTCATGTAACGTGACCATCAAAGAGTACTTCCTACAGATTCCCATAGAAGACTGTGTTCTGACTGTGACTAGAAAGGGGAAAAAGTTCGAGAAGAGTCATCATAACTTATTAAAATGCAGATAAAATTGATTAAGGGATATTGGGAACTGTTACACATTCCTAAGGAAGGTCAGAAACCAGGCCTGGAGATCATGGAGCCATAAATAATGCCCAAGGGATATGATCACAGAACTCCAGTAAGCCCCCTCACCACTACCACCAGTAGCATAGGCTCTCTGCTCAGCACCTGGTAATGATTAACATGAGGCTGCTGTCAAATCTGCTTCTTGAAAAATTACTGTTTTCCTGTCTTCCTTACCAGATGGCCTTTCTTCCATCTTGTTACCATTTTTTTCAAATTTAAATTTCAGAAAAGGTGTACTTGTTGCAAGTTTGGGCTAACACGGTTGTGTCCTAGCTCCACTGGGAGCTGAGACATTGAGTGTGTCTCATTGGCCTGGGCTGTAAGAATCATGAAATAAGAAACTTCAAAACAAAATGTTAAATAAAAATAAATTTTTTAAAAGGTGCTTAGTTGCCAAAAGGCATGAAAAGTTCCATCTCAAAACTCCCCATTGCTCGTTTTCTTTGCTGTTTGGATGTGATATATAAGTGGCTGGTTGTTCTTTCAGTGTGTCACTATACCCGAGATATTACACTGAATTGCAGATCATAACATTGTAAGGGTTGCCGGGCAGTGGTGGCACACGCCTTTAATCCTAGCACTCGGGAGGCAGAGCCAGGTGGATCTTTGTGAGTTCGAAGCCAGCCTGGTCTACAGAGCAAGATCCAGGAAAGGCGCAAAGCTACACAGAGAAACCCAGTCTCGAGAAACAAAAACAAACAAACAAACAAAAAATTGTAAGGGTCTTCCAGAGAGAAATCATCTGGCTGGGCCCTGCCTTCTGGAAAACAAATTGTCCTTTTCATTCTGCAATTCTGCACCAACGTAAACAAGTGGGTCCTTATAGGATATGCAACCTGTCTAAGCTGACCTCTTTGTGACTGGTCGAGTCAAGATCAGAATGTTTAGCTCTGGATTGTTCACCTTTCTAGCCAATGGCTGGGTGAAAGGCGGTGCATGAGTATGGGGGTATGAGGACGGCTGGGGCAGGTAAAATGCAAATCAATAGACTAAGACGGTATCAGGAAAAACGAGTCAAGGTTGGACAGATGTGAGATCTCTATGGGCAACAGATTGGCAGAAACTTGCAATATGATGAGTGCTGGAGAGGAAGGGTTAAGATCGGCCCCAGTGTTTTGGTCCAAGTGGATGTTGATGACATTTCTTTTAATAGGCAATAGAAACCTGAAGCAGAAGTGAAGGCTTGGTAAGGGAAATGGGGGATAGAGAAAATGACGATGTGTCCTGTTTGAAGACTAAACAGGCCAAAAGCCCAGCCACATGGAGATGTTAAGGCAGCAGGTCTGGGCTGATGATACTGATTTTGTCCAGGTGGCATTTTTATGGTGGGTAGAAATGAGAAGAGAACAATAGCCAAGGACTAGCAAGGTTGGAAGCATTAGAGGAGGAGAAAACTGAGTGTGAAGGAGGTGATAGTGGAGTGAGGTCAGCAGGAAGAAGATGGGACTGAAGGGCATGGTAAGCCCTCTCTTCCTGAGATGCTTTCGGTACATAATCAGAATGGGCTAGAATCTAAAGCTTTTTAGTGTGAGTGTTTGAGGTTGAGAAACTGGACAGTCTTGCGAGACTGTGCTGTATCCTTGGATCTCTAAGGCTGTGTTTAGCTGAATACTAATGTCTGAGGCCCCTGGTCATGAGTGATCTGTCTGGATCTGTCTGGCTTTGGCTTTGCTCATTTTAGTTACTTATATTGGTGTCCCCCTCACCCCACCCCACCCCGCACAGGAAAAATATCACATGGCACAAGTTGGCACTGTTTTTTTTCTGACGAACATCAAGTAACAGACAAGAACGGTCACACAAAGAAAAGGTGGGGGAGCTTGAGGGCTGTGTCGAACCAGAATTAAATTCTGAAAGGCATCCCCACACTTCTTAATGTTTGGGAAACACAGCAAACCAGGAAGAATGGCTATACTCCCAGCTCTGCCCACAGCTTCTGTGAACTCAGAGAAGTTGCTTAACTCTGGTGCAACTCAGTGCCCCATTCTGCAGAAGTAAAAACAATGTAATAGTGTTCTCTTCGTTTAATGAGAGAAAACCATAGCTATGAGCTCTTTGGAGCCAAATGGAAAAAAATAATAACAGTTCTATGATTGCTATCCTTGAAACTTGGGGTCTTTATTATAGATCTATAGAAAATACTAAAGTAATAAGCCCATGTTATTAGGTTATATGAACCAAAGACTGGACATTCAGGATCCAAATGAGCTATTTCCCATCTGTCAAACACATTAGGAAGTTTGATTCAAATATGGTCTACACACAAGGACCATAGGAACCCTGACCTTTTGAAGCAGTCAGACATAGCACAGAATGTGATATAGCTTCCATTTCGACTGGGTAATTACATGAAATTTAACATCTCTCGCTCTTTTTATGATTGAAGAGAATGCTGGAATTTTCCAAGCCATAATTCCAATCTAACACAAACATTAGAGCTGCATGTTTTACTGCACTTTGGGGACCATTTCTAGGCTAAGTGTTTAGCAAGAAGCATTGGAAAGTGTCTGGTCTTGCACATCCCATAGGAGTTTCCAGTGTTTCTTGTGACTTCCTCACCAAGCACACGACTGCATTTCACATTGATTAATATTAGTAATATCTTATTAATACAATTTTGTTTTACATTATGCCTTTATCTAAAGAGCCATATACACTATATCAGCAAATCTCATAACAGCTAGAAGAGAAAGAAACTATATTCTTGATTTATTTAGGTAAAGAAAATGAGGTGGTATCAAGACTAGCTCCTGGGGAACATCCTTTGTCTTTCTAGAGACATCATCTTGCTGGTTCCTTTACAAAAAAAGGGGGGAGGTATAGTGAGAAAACGATGCTGGAATGGGAAGTGGGAGATCTAGTCCTTCCCTCTGACTCAGCCTCTAGTTGTTCAAGTTCCTAAGGATCCCCAGCCAGACAGATTCAGTTGAGTGTTCAGAATAGGATCTAGTGCCATTTCAGACCTGCACTCTTTAAATATATGTTCAATTTTGAGAAGAAATGTTGAGTCCTAAGTGTGAGAATGAAAAGAAGGAAAATGGACATACCCATATCACCATAATAAGAATGTACATCCTGGTGTGTTCCCATAACCCTCTGCTTAACCTCACACACATCTCTCCAGGGTGTCATGCACATAGAACTCAATCCTTGTATGCCCTACAGAGGTCTAGCTATGGCTGTTCCCTGCCTACTTTTCCCCTCTCCAAGCATAAATCTATCACTTTCTGTTCTGCCTTCCACTGCAGCTAGGTTCCCTGCTGTTGGGCTTGCTCTGCCTGTTCATGTGACTCATACTCACTGGTCCTTATTCCCAGAGATGTCAGAATGGTTCTAGAGAAACTCTTGGCTGGGGGTCCTTAGGCACTTGAACAACTAGTGGCTGAGTCAGAGGGAAGGACTAGATCTCCCACTTCCCATCTCAGCATCATTTTCTCACTACACCTCCCCCCTTTTTTGTAAAAGAACCAGCAAGATGATGTCTCCAGAAAGACAAAGGGTGTACCCCAGGAGCTAGTCTCAATACTACCTCATTTTCTTTATCTAAATAAATCAAGAATATAGTTTCTTTCTCTTCTAGCTGTTATGAGATTTGCTGATATAGTGTATATGACTCTTTAGATAAAGGCATAATGTAAAACAAAACAAGGATTCAGAATCTGGAGGAGCTGAGAGAGGAACTGAAAACCCCCCACTCGTGCGTTAGTGGTACCAACCTTCACCTTTGTTGAAGGACGAAAGATATCTTCTCACTCATGGAAACCTCTGAGCTGAATTCTCCCCAGGATGAACTCCACCTTTCCCATTTTATAATTCTGCTTGGATGTCTATATAAACTCAAGATAGGTAGGAAAAGAGATGCGGGAAATGGAGTTAAATGATATCATGAGGTAGTTCCCCAAGCTTGAGCTAGGTTACCTCTGGATAGTTTGACTGGCGTTATCTCCTGTGAGGCGGGAGTAGTAGGTTGTTCCCCTCCTCAGATACAAGGGAAAGGAAGAAACATAAAGAAAATTATTCAGGCCAAAGTCTGCAGGTTCACCAAACAATAACCCCCTCCTCTGCAAGGAAGACTGTTAATTGCAATTGTCTACATCTTCGGGTAGGAACTCCACTGTGGCTGCAGAATGCCCAACATTGCTATGGTATAAAAATGTTTGAAGCTGGGTGGTCGTGGCGCATGCCTTTAATCCCAGCACTCGGGAGGCAGAGGCAGGTGGATCTCTGTGAGTTCGAGGTCAGCCTGTTCTACAAAGCTAGTTCCAGGAAAGGCGCAAAACTACCCAGAGAAACCCTGTCTCGGGAAAAAAAATAAAATTAAAAAAAAATAAAAATAAAAAGATGAATAATTTTAAAAAAGTTTGAGCACTCCAGAAGGTAAATGACAGAACTCCAAGGACTCAGTGAGGCAGGGCTCCAGGAGTTTCCCCTGGGTGATTTAGATTTTGGGGGTGCCTGGGCTTCGGCTATCTTATTGGTGTAATGTTCTGAATGTGAATACCTCCCTAATACTCTTAGGTTAGAACTCAACCCTCACTGTACTAGAATTAAGAAATGGGCTTGTGGGAACCTTCCTGTCCCTCTTGCTTTGTCTCTCAGTGTAAGGGCACACAGATGACATCACCCATGAAAAGCAAGCCTTCACACAGACTCTTCTAGTATGTTGATCTTGGCCTTCCTGTCTCCAGAACCTTAAGAAATCATGTTCATTGTTTGCAAATTACTCAATCCAAGGTATTTTTATGGCAGCAGTGATGGGCTAAGACAATTGATATCCCTCAGGAGGTCTTATATGCCACTGTGAGATAAGCCACAATGATATGATTTCCAATATTTCTATCAGTGACTCCCCCATCTCCGTGAGTACCTAAGTAGACTCTACTTGTGCTCCTTAAATTTGGGCTGATCTATGACCAATGGAATGTTTTAGAGTAATGCTCTTTAAAGCCAGACCTAGTCCTCAAGAGCCATTCTAGCTTTTACACCTTGGAGGCCCATCACCTTGCTATGTAGATGCTGAGGTCAGAATGCTCAAGGTGAGGGACCACGTAGAGATAGGACACAGAGACGAGAGGCCACCCACACATTCAGCAGCAGATTTAATTTTAGTGCACTGCACTCCTGAGCTCAGTGAACACACTGAAACATGAAAATAGAAAATCAGTGTTGTTCTTTACCACAGCCTCCTTCTCAATCACCTCCAATATCTCTGGTGAAGATACCAAGGAACAGCAAAGCCTTTAAAAGCAAGGAGTCAGGGGAAATCTCAGCTCAATAGGGTTGAATGATATATTTCCTTGACCACCAGCCCTTAGACAACCCACATTGACTGCAAAATAATTCCTTTAAAAAAGAGAGAGATTAAAAACCAACTAGACCATCTTGACCCTAAGAAACACTGTGGTGAGAAGTAAGATACATAAGTCAATTCACTTTTCACTGTCACCAAGTCTTACATGCCTCACCATGACACAGGAGGTTAAATTTGAAAGGTGGAATGAAAATTTTACATCATTCTAGCCAAAAGTAATATGTTGTAGCCCAGAACATTCTCTATGTTTGTATCATTCCAGACAATATATCCATCACAGAAAGCAGTTTTTTAAATTGTTCTTTGTCCCTTTAATGATTTGGAGTCAAAGCTGTCTAGAGTAGAGAAGCCATGCCTGCTTCACAGAAGGACAGCATATTATGCTTGGTTTTTACCCCTATCAGACTTCAAACTTTTTCTGCATAAATGGTGTAATCTTCCCCAGCCTTTCTTTTGGTCTCCATGTGTTAAGCAAAATTGGAATCTGGGTGGCAGTAAGTCTCTTTCTGCTAAAATGCACAGATCTCTTAGCTACTGACTTGTTAGAGACAAATAGCCTCACCACCATCCTCCCATTTTAGATGAGGGAGATGTAGGACATTGAGTGCCTGGACTAAAGCTGCCCAGCAAAGTAGGGAGGCGAACAAGGAGTTCCAGCTCAGAGGACAGAACCTGGGCTGGCTACTCTGGAAAACACTGGCTAAAACCTAAGAAGTAAGATTTGTTTCTGAAAACCTGGATGTGAACTATAGGGGAAGAATAAGACGCACATGGTCCTGCCTCTCTAGTTCTCTCACATTCAGTGCTTGGAAAAGTGAATGTGAGCTCAAGTCTTTTAGCACTGAACCTTCATTTTCCTTGACCAAGAATGTCTATTCACCCTTGCATCCATACTAGCCCCACTCTTAACTCCTTGGGAGCAGAGGCAAATATCCCCTTCACCCCCACGCCAGTAGGCATTTTGATCCTCAGCCTGGCCCTAGAAGATGGATTGCTATTCTGCAATTCCCACCAGCCTGCTTTAAATTCCATAGAAGCCCCACTCATCCCCTTAAGCCAAACCACAGAAAAATTTTATCAGATGGCAGCAGCTTCTTTGGCATCCGGGTTCTAAGAAGGAGGAGGCACACTGTTTTAAAACACCAGACTTGGGCACTACACTGGGTATGATCATGTGGTCTCGTCTAAATGGCTCTCAATTTAATGTGTGACAAGATGGAAATTCAGGAGATTCTTTTCATTTCCCAAAGATATACTTATTCTTTTGGGACACATTCATGGTTTGCTTTTCCATAATCAAATCGGACATGTTACTTATCAGACTCTAACTTCCCTCAAAGAATGGAATTAAATAGTCAGTCTCCATTAGAAATGCTATGAATGACCAAACAATTTTAAAAGCCTTTCTCTAGATATCACAATAAAGAATTGTTGCTTCCTGATTTGGAAAATTATCAACTGATTTTTAACATCACTGAATATACAAAGAAGGCCATGATATTAAGCAATTATCTATGTAAAATAAGACAAAAGTTGGGCAATTCTTTCCATAAATACAGTATCTTTCATTGACAAGGTAAAAGAATCCTATTTTCATGCAGAGAGACCCAAACACAGATCCTGAAGTAGATAGACAGTGTTCCATGGAACAACAAGATGCTTTTGCACAGGCATCTTTAAACTCAATGACTGGTTTTATATGGGTACCACATAGTGGCCCAGAAGTGAGCTGTCCAGCAAAAGGGCTGCACCTGAGCTGCCCTGAGAAACAGCATTCATTTCTCATGAAATGTTCTAAAGTCTCTAATCTTTATTTTTTAGCATAACGCACCTCTACTTGTATATTTTCCCCACACAAGAAGGAAATAGAGAAAAGTCCAACCCTTCCCTTCTCTTAGCAGCTCATTCCACCAATCAGGGGTAACCCTCTCACACTATAAAAAAATAATCCACAGCGAGGCAGACTGTGGTCCTACGCTCTTGACATTCTGTCCACCTTTGTTGGAGCTGTATGAGGAAGGTGGCTCTCCAATGTCAACCTCTCTGGAAACTTTGTGATGTTTGTTTTAAAATGGCAATCCTTCCAAAACAAAAACAAAAAAAACAAAAAAATAAAAAACTTCCTTTCCTGCCTTTTTCTTGATTCTTGTTTCTTCAATCTTTTAATCAGCTGACTCAAAGAAACCAACCAGTTTATCTGATTCATTATTGTTTGTTTGTTTTCACTCACTAGAATTGAAGACCCAAGAGAGCAAGGATCTTGATTTGTGTTGGTCACCCAACTATCCCAATTGCTAGGCTAGAGGGCTGCCTTAAAAACTCAACCCTCCCATCCCAACCCCCTCCCAGAGAAATGCTTGTTGGCAGCATGGAAAAAAGATAGCTAGAAACGAAGCATCATGGCCCAGTGTAAAGACATTGAGGGTATTGCCGTGGCTCCACCTCACTGCTTATGCCTCTTGAAAAAGACTGTATATTCACTGGTGGCTCAAAAGCCTTCACCCTATAGAAAAATATGATTGGGGATCAGGGAGGAAAAGGGAGGGAGGGAGAGAAAAGGGGGCCACATTGGGGGAGAGAAAAGGGAGCCACATCGGGAGAGAGAAGAGTCAAATCTAGCTGCCTACTCCTGACTTATGCCAGGGATGAGCTACTGTACTTTTTACAGTTGACTGTGTTTCCTCTTAAGACAGTGTGTTCCATTCAGAGGACCAGAAATGACTATGTTCAATCACCATGATGTTCTTAAAATGGTGGAACCGTTAAGGATGGGGGAACTTGCATAGAAATAGATGGTTTTCCCTCCTGTTTTCCTTCCCCTGTAAATGTTAGGAAGGCTGAGCAGGAAGTTTTAAAATAAATATGAATGGGACTAAGGAAAAATTCTATTATGGGTGTAATAATATGAAATAAGCATGTACTTATTGTTCCTCAATTTGTCTGATATTTTTTATCACTGTATTCTGATCATGTTTTCCTTCTTACTTTTATAAAATGACAAAGAATAACAAGTCAAGTATTATCCAATATCAACACTCCCTTTCTTAGTGTGTCCAGGGCAGTGCTGGCACAGAGTAGGCATGGTCTTTGTAATGACAATTTTTATGACTGCGTTAATAAAAATAAAAACACCATAAGAACCTGGGTAAAGGAAAACGCTAAAATGAAAGCATTGAGAGACGCTTGAGAAAGTGAAAAGAAAAAGAGGAAAAAAAAAAGGGAAGAATCACAGAAGCAGAGAGGCAAGTAGATTATCCAGCAGTTCTTGTTCAAATAGCTCAGAGGACTAAACCCTTCAGAAGTCACTCTCCATGTGGAGATAATCCTTGAAAGGATGATAAGTGAGAGAGAAAAATAGGGGGTGATCTTAGTAGATTCTTTCAAAGCTCAAAAGCCAAATTTTATGGAAGAAAAATCATTTGATGTAGATGGTTTGGGACTTCTTATTAAGTGCTGGTAAGAGCTGTTACCCTGACAGCTAACAACACTCAGCCTGTGGTTCATTCAAGGAGTCGGCACAGCAAACATACCAGGTACGTGCTCTAAAGCTCACAGCATGGGTCTCCAGCCCACCCTGGAGGACTACCTTCACGGGAATCCTTCAGTGCTCCTTCTCCTTGAGCTGCTGGTCTCCTTCGCTTGAGGGCTGGCGGGCTCTAGGATCACTGAGCAATCTTGCCTTTGGAGATTTGTAGTTCCATGTAAGAAGTTGTGTGCTTTGGTTACCTGGACACGGAGACTCTCAGCTCTATCAGATGGACATTCCAATCACTGGGAAACTCCCTGGGGGGAACAGGCGGCACACCTTGGTCCTGAGACAAGAGGATTAATTACCTTAATCATGATCAGTACACATGATCGTATGACATGATCAGTACACAGCAGCTCCTCTAGTCTCCATGAACTTGCCTCTGACCTTTCATCTTGTCTAAGCATTATTAAAGGGTGGTCAAGAAAGGACCACAAAACTGGAGATGATGTTTCTAGACCTTTAGGTGAGTCAATCTCTCCCTTAATTTTATCTAAGACAAGAACTACTGATTCTGTTATTGTTTCTTTTGTTTTATTATTTTAAGCCCAGTTTCTCAAACTGAAACTGAAAGACCCTATAGTTTTTCTACCAACCCCCAGAAATGTATCGTGGGTATGAATAAATCTGAGCTTTGATCTGACCTTTATCTGTACAATATAACACGAGCACAATAATAATTTATAGGGCTCAGTCCTAAGTGTGACATTTCAATGAGCTGGGTAAATATCATTACCCGAAGCCACTAGCCAGCAAGGGCACAGACCTAGAGGCAGTGGCTGCATTTTCTGGAAGGGGATTGTTCATTTGATAGCAGGGAGAGTCCTGAAATTAACAAAGGTCTCACTCACCAGAGTTTTGGTTAACAATCTACAATGGAATAAAAATAAAAATAAAGGAGAAGCAGGAACAGTAGTTTTCATTTTGCCAAAACAAACCAACAACAACAACAAAAAAAAAAAAAAAAAACGAAGTTCTAGTCTGAGCCAGGCTGATTAACAGCCCAGGGGCTTAGGTAAGTGTTGTCCCCCTTTGCTATGTTTAAACAAGACTGTGACAAGAAAGACAGACATGGTGTCCCGAGAGGAGCAGAATCCCCCAGGAAATTTAGGGTTAGCAAAGAGCAAAATTGGGGAGTAAAGAAGAAGAAATGGACCTATGGTTCTGCCTTTCTTCAAAGCCTGACAAATATGTAAATCATAGACATTTGGCATCCAGTCTTGCATTACTCTGGGAAAGCAAAGAAGTCCATGGCCATGGGTAAAATTCTTTGTTGCCCTAAGTGTCAAACCCTCTTTTCCTACCTTCCCAAATGTCTGTCCCTTCTTGAATCTGACTCTTCCTGGTTGGCATGTGCTTCAGGGGTTTTCTCCAGTAGCTTAAACAGAGCTTTCTCTGACCTTCTCCTCTGAAGAGCTAGGCCCCTAGAGCTGTGGGAAGCTCTGTCCCTTAGAGGGGGCTGACTCCAGGTTCTTTGTCCTACACAACAAAGCGTGGCCTGTTTTGAGCTAGCTGAAAATACTTAACAGCTATGCAGTGTGTCTTTTTCTTCCTGTCTGCCTGTTAGCATTCAATGACAAGAGGCCCAGTTCCACACCCACACGCCTCATTTGTCATTTGAGTTCATCCCCAGTGTAGAGTGGCAGTTCTCCTGTACACATCCTAAGGATATACAGAAGGTACGTTTTCAAGACAAGCCAAAACTGTCTAAAAAGAATCCTAAACAACAACACCCTGTAATGACATGTTCCCATCGAGTATGGCATTTTGATAAAGATGGCTCTCCAAGGAGCAGAAAGCCATCTTCACACTGCAGAAACACCCTTGCTTCAGAGGTTCCCCCTCTCAGCAGCGAGCTCTGACTCACCCCCACCACCACGATTTCAAGCATCATGCTTGGGTAGCCCACAACAAAGTCTTGACAGCATTTTCCTTTGTACTGGAAGAAAAGTTTAGATGTTTTGGGGGTTTGGTCTTTGGGGTTTTGTTTTGATTTTTGGTTTTTTTGTTTTGTTTTGGTTTGTTTGTTTGTTTTTTTCATAAAATATATTCATACACTTATCTTGCCCACAACCAAAAGAATAAATACACACGCATATCACTTACAGAGAGAGTTCCAGCTGTTTGGATTTTCACCCAAACGTGTGAATAAAAACCCCAGGCAAAACAAGGCCTGCCTCTCATACCTTTTATGGATTAACAAATAGCCCTTACCCCACTGATGCCCGTTCTTAATTGGACTATGCTGTGAGGAGCAATTAAGCCTAAATGGCCACTTGCTGAGAGCTGGTGAAAGAAAGGCTGCTGCAGGCATTTGTGTTCTCCAAATAGAGCACACATGCTTTGCTTTGGTGCCCATAAAAAAGGGAGATTGACTTAGTTACTTTTTTTTTCTCCTTTTACTGCTTTTAAGAGTAGGAAAGAGCCATTGTTTCATGCACTCAGTCGAAATTATTCGCAGAAAATTGTTAGACATAATATAATTTTTTTTTGCAACTTTTGTGCAAATAAGAGATGTGCAGATGAAAGAGCTCTTTCTGTGGGGGAAAGGCCGCTTCCAACCCCCGCCCGCCCCCATCCTCGGCGGCTACATTGTGTGTGCAAATGACAGATCAGTGCTGGCAAAATGAAGCAGAAAATGAGACAATTCCTGGGATACAAACAGACCCTCACCTGAATAGCGTGAGACTGGAGAAGGAACACACAGAGGCGTTATCTTCGGGTGCGTTTCCATTCCTGAAGATGAAGGAAAACACGAATACAAAGACTGATGTCGAAGTAGCCTGCCCCTCACAGCCCAGGAAGGTGACGGCTGGCAGCCTCCAAGACATTTCCACACCATGGGGATATGTATATTGTTGGAGTCGGTTGCTGGTGTTTGTGTCATTTTTATTTTTATACGGACAAAGGAACAGAGGAAATAAGCTAGAATTTTCTCCTGAATGGTGTAGAAAGAGCCATTGAAAAGGCTGTTACTGCGGTTGCTTTTCTCTTAGCAAGGAACAAATCCATCGCTTTTATAAACATTATATTCATCATTACAAAAAGTAGGCTTTAAGTAGTGTGGGGAGCAGGAGCAGGGGCAAATCATAGGAAGAAAATCACTCCAAATTCAACTACCCACAAATATCCATCATTTGTTATTCTCTGAGCACCATTCAAACATCCTTATGCATAAATAGATAGATAGATAGATAGATAGATAGATAGATAAATAAAAGAAATAGCAAAAAAAATCTATAAAACCAAGATCATAAGGCCTATGAGTTCTTAAGTGTTTCTATTTTATTTTACTCTAAGGACAATAAAAATCTTATAATAATGTTGGCAAATTACTGAAGTGCAGAAAAAATTCTCTTCCCAACAAATAGTTTGTCAAAGAAGAGAATAAAAATGGAGTCACATAAATTCACAGCACTCAAAACAGTATAAAGGCTGGGGCCATTGCTAAATTAAATCGCAGATACAACCCCAACAGAGCCTTTGAACTGGACTGAAGACCAACTGGCATATGAGCTCTGGTCTGGATCTTCTGGAACACCATTGTAGATCTGTGGTGACATTCTTTTTTTTTGGGGGGCGGGGGGTTGAGACACGGTTTCTCTGTGTAGCTTTGTGCCACCTTTCCTGGAGCTCGCTCCGTAGACCAGGCTGGCCTCAAACTCCACCTGCCTCTGCCTCCCAAGTGTTGGGATTAAAGGTGTGCGCCACTACCGCCCAGCTCTGTGGTGACATTCTTTGTAATAGACCATGTTGTAGACCTATGGTGATGTTCCATCTAATAGACCATGTTGTAGACCTATGAGAAAATTCAGTGTAATAGACTTCTCTCCTAAGATGTCCAGCAATTTCTTATTAAAACACAAATTAACTTTTGCCAGCACCAATCATAATTCCTGACTAACAAATGTTGTAATAACCAAGACCCTTGGCAATTTAAAGCTATACATACAGCTACCATTTTGTAAAAACACAGAATACCTTGTTCCATCTATTAAAATCTGCATTTCCCCAGATTGCAATCCTAAGTAGCCCCAAGTAAATGTGATTGCCTTTGTTTTTGACTAGGCTGATTTTATTATAATTTGGCATATTTAAATATTTAAAATGTGCCTCTTTGGTGGAGTGAAAAGAAGTGTGTGTATATTGAAAGTGTGGGGAAGAAAAAAATTTCCTTTGTCCACAGAGATTCCAATGGATAAATGATATGGTGCCCTAAAATGGGGCAACTAGAGATAACAAAAGAGTTTATGTTTATTCATATGTGAGCACCTAGCAGTAACTAGCTGAAAATCCAGTTAGATAAAGTAAATATAGATATAGATAAAGAAAGAAAGATGCAGAGATATAGATAGATAGATAGATAGATAGATAGATAGATACAGAGATACAGAGATACAGAGATACAGAGATACAGATAGATGATAGACAGAGATAGATACAGAGAGATAAACAGATAGCTAGAGATAGATAGAGACAGAGATACAGAGATACAGAGATACAGATAGATGATAGATAGATAGATAGATAGATAGTTAGATAGACAGACATAGATACAGAGATATAGATAGATAGATAGATAGATAGATAGATAGATAGATAGATAGATTCAAAAGGAGGGAGGAATTGGACTTTCAAGGAAAGTATTGGGTTCTTCTGAATGCCTTGATGCTAAGGTAAGTCTTCTCATGACCAAGAAACGACCTTAGGGAAGAGTCAATGAGTGCCCACGGGCATACTCAGTCTGCAGAACAGGAGAAGAATCAGTGACAACTTTGCTTTCAGGAATTTCTACTGAACTTTTTAGGTAATGTTTCTCTGACTTCCCATTTGTTAAGATGCTTTTTCTGATTTGTTCACTTTTAATTTTCATAGTCCTATGTGGGTGATTTCAATGCCTTTGTAGGATTTATTTATCGGTATTCATGGCCTCAACTCACTAGATACCAGTAGAAGAGCACACTTCCCTTGGTGTGACAACCACAGTGCCTCCAATATAGCTATGTGTTCTCTGGAGAGAAATGGGGTAAAAAGCCACCTCTAGTTAAGAATCTTTAAGACTTTGGAAACCAGAATGAAGGGCAGAAAAAAGGCAATAGATTCCAATGATCATTTTTGACTATATAGTTGAATTTTTTTTTTCAATCGCCTATTGACTCCTTGCTCTTAAAGATGCCGCCTAGCCTAGCTGAGATTGTGCCCTGGGTCTAACCAAGGTTGAAATAAAGAGGTCTATAAAAGAAAACAAGAGAGGTCAGGAGATAGTAGAGCCACCCATATTCCA
The DNA here is from genome assembly GCF_903995425.1 of Onychomys torridus. Taxonomy (NCBI): domain Eukaryota; kingdom Metazoa; phylum Chordata; class Mammalia; order Rodentia; family Cricetidae; genus Onychomys; species Onychomys torridus. The sequence goes on along the minus strand of NC_050457.1, from coordinate 30,804,308 downwards.
GATATGTCAATGGTAAGAGGTATGAGTTTCCTCTTGGGAAAACAAAATATGATTTCTCCTCAATCTTCATAAATCCATAGCTGCGACAAACTCCTGTAATACAAGACAGATCAGCAGGAGGAAAAACCAAGCATGTCTATTTATGTGTGCAGTCATATCACATGGGAGAAGGATTCATGAAAGGCACTCAAGGCGGTGACTGAAAACTCTGGCTTTTACTGACGCTTCAACAAAGAGTAATAAATTTCCAGAGAAATGACAAGACAAAGGAAAGCAGTTTCAGCTTCCAAAGGCAAGAGTCTACAGGAAGATAAATGTTTAGGAAAAAACAAGTGGAGTAAGGTTTGTTTGTAGACCCCTCAGGTGCCACCTCTGAGCTGGTGAGGGTTGTCTTCAGTAAAAGGAAATTTATAGCTTGTCTTGGGTGGAAAAGGGGCAGATAAGAAGAGCTAGTCCTCTGCTGCTCCTTAACTGCTTGAGGCTAAAATAATTTTAGGGAGGTACATTCTGGTCCCACCAAGTCAAGTACCCACAGGGTAGCCAAGGTGTGATAACTTAGCTGTAGCTTAAGGGACAGGTTGCTTCTAAGCAAGAAGATTTCAGTAAGGTCAATATTCTAGAAGGCTTCAGAATGTTCACTGGAGTCAATCACCAGAGTTAAGAGCTGAGCTGGAGTTAGAAATTACCAGAACATCACTTGCCCTCTGGGTAGAAGGAGGACTTTGAAGGATGTTGAATTACATACACCTATTGAGAATGCTGACATTTCAATACAACCACAAGGAATGAATCAAAGATAATAGCAACCACAAACTTATCCAGTGGTACCGCCTAAGTAGACCTGGTCCCCATTATTCCATCTCTCAGAAAGGAGAATCTACAAGAAAGTAGAGAGGAAAGGGGGAAAGCATAGGTCCCAAGTTTATGTGGGGGAGCAGGTGAGGGCTAAGATATGCCTTATCCAAAGGCTGTGTGTCAAAACTAAGTCCCCAGTTTGTTCTACTGGGACATGACAGAACCATTAAGAGGTAGGGCTTGGTGGGAGATTTTAAGTCGTTGGGAGTATGCCTTCTAAGGGAACTGTGCGATCTTAGCCCCTTTGCTTTCCTCTTTCACTGCCCCACCATGAAGTGGATATTTCTGCTGTGCCACACCCTTCTAATGTGACATTATCCACTTCAAAGGCTTAAAGGCAGTGAGTCCACCAGTAATGGACTGGGACTTCCAAAAGTGAATTTGAATTAACTTTTCCTCTTCAAATTGCTTATCTTGGGTATTTCATTATAGTAAGTAGAGAACTGACATGTATAGGATAGGAGTTTCGCTGCCTTTTAGATATTTGAAATTACTGAGAAACTGGTAGGATCACGACAATATGTAGTTAAAAGATGTAATAAGGAAGACTTTCCTAGAAAAGTGTGAAGATTGTATTGGGGAACGTGAGGGGGAAAAGATTTTACATTTGTCCATATAAAGTTCAAACCATTTAATAAACTGGTTACATTTATTTTAAATCAGCTCTTGGTCCTTGGATTTATTTTTTTCCCAAGAATTCCTGTACCTGTATTATGTAAGTACTTTCATTACGAAGAGGATCTGTTGCCTTTAGACTTGACTTTGCATGGACAATCAATTATTTATCAGCACTTTGTCACTTTAAAAGTTTTGCCAGCATCCATTCCCTTTCATTTGATATTTGAACATTGTTGTGAAGAAAGACGAAGACAGCCATACTTTCCTGGGTTTGTGATTTAATTTGTTTTCTCCATGCCCATATAAACCCGTCTTTATTTCAAGTGTAGCATCGTTCTCAAGACAGGGCTTTGTTGTCGAACTGCTTGTCAGTCTCCGCTGAATTCTGCGGTTACTCTTTCCCGTGCTGAGTCGGGCTTTTAGAGTGAGGAGACTGATCAAGATGTGGATGCATTTTATTATTGAAATCATTTCTGTTCCTTTCGTTCCCTCAAAAATATCAGTGAGATTGTTTTTCTTTGTGCTCTTTTCTTTTTCTTCTGTACCCAGCGCTTTGCTGTAATCTTTTTATGTCTTTTTTTTTTCCAATTTCATTTTGAGTGACGTCGTCAGACCTGCCATTGTACATAGTTGTGTTGTTGGTCACGTTTACTATTTCTGAACCAGTTCCCTTCTATTTCTCAAGACTCATGCCCCATCTTTTTCTATTACCTTTTCATTTTTCTCTGAACTTTTCCATTTCTTCTTTGAAATATTTTTTCTCTGACTTCAATTTTTGCTATGGAAAGCATCACAAAACTGTATGAAAAAATTTTTTCTCTAATTCTGTAGGCAATTCTTGCTGTGGTGTGGTTTACATAAGTTTTTTAGAGGGTACTTCTCTCTCACTCATTCTACTCTGTTATTAACCATCATCATCATCATCATCATGCAATCCATCAACAAAGGTTCATTCTGATTATTGGTCACCATTAATGTTTTGCTGGTTTATTGCTAAAATTCATGTGTGAATTTTCTGGAAAATGCTGTGTGATTCACATGCCCACATTAAACCTTTATTTCCTTTGCCTTTTAGCACTGCTCTCCCTGTTTTAGCCCCACAAACATGTCAGCTGAGCATTACTCTCTTTTCTCCCTCACCTCTGAGACTTTCCCCTCAAGCTGGAGTTTAAAGAATTCATTGAAGTTTTTAAAGGCTGGAATACTGAGAACTGTAGTTTGGGGCTAGTGCTCCAGAAGGCAAGGGACAGAGAACAGAAGAGAATAAAAACAAGTAGTGCTTCTGTGGCTAGTGATGCCTCCCCAGCCCCGACATTTCTCAGTAACACACAAAACTGAATTGTCTGTTTACTGTGTTGTTTTCTTTCCAAATATTTTTAATTAAAATTTCCTTTGACAATTTCACATGTGGGTATGATGCGTACTAACTACTCTCCCCTCCCAACTCCCTCTCATCTCCCTGCTACCCTGCTGTTCCTTTCCCTTCAACTCACTTTCTCCATTTGTGTCTGCTAGTTTTAGAATTGAATTCTTACCTGAATTTTTAGTCCCCGCCCCTTCTCTCTCATAATTAAGAAGCATAAAACAAAAGATTAGGAAATGTACATGTTCAGTGTCCTGTGGGTGGACAGTATAGCTCAGCCACTGAGGATGAGGCTCACAGAGCGAGGAGCAACTTCTTGGCTTGACTTAGAAGACAGCCCTACAGGCCCCTATAGACCACATCTTGTTGTTTCATGGTGGCTGCCTCAATTCCAAACAGTCCCCAGTCTCCCTTTCTATCTTATACATCTTATTTTCCCTCAGTTGACCAGACATTGGATATAGAATCAGTTGATACTTTCTACAAAGACACTTTAGAAAGGTCAGGAGGGGCAGAGGGGTGACCACGTGCATCTTGTGCATCTTGTGCATCTTGTGCATCTTGTGCATCTTGTGGTGGGTTTTCCACTTCATCAGAGCAGTGGAATGGGAGTGTATGCAGCTTTCTCACAACTAGTGAAACATCTGACTGACTGGTTTTTCTCATCAAACATTCACCATTTTCTAAGAGGCAATTTCTCGAAGCAAAGTGGTCAGGGGGTGGAGATCGTCATGTTCAACACTTTGATTGAGTAAGGATCCGAGCAGAGGTGAAAACCCAGCCCAACTTGTCCCTAGGCTGGAGTCTAGCTACTGCAGCAAAGGCTAGTCCTACACAGGCAAATGTGGCTTGATAGACAGGCTACCATCCTTAGTCAAGTCTAGGGAAAACACATTACTACATGTCATAGTAATAGTCTATTGTTGTGAAGACACCATGACCAAGGCAAGTTATAGAAGAAAAAGCTAATTGGAGCTTACAGTTTTAGAGGGATAGGCTCTATGACTATCATGGTGGGGAGCATGGCAGCAGGCAGGGAGGCATGTCACAGGAGCTGTGGCTGAGAGCTCACATCTTGATCTACAACCATGAGGCAGAGAGACCCTGGGAATTGCATGGGCTTTTGAAAACTCAAATCCTGCCCCCACCAGCATATCACCTCCAATAAGGCCACACCTCCTAATCCTTCCCAAACAGGTCCACCAAAGGGGAACAAAATATTCATGAGGCTGTGAGCCAGTCTCACTCAAACCACCATAGCAGAGAAGCTCTTCACAGGTTTTAGTAAAACTCAGAACCACTGTGACTTACTTCAGTGTGTCTCTTCCAGGGAAGCAGATGGTAGAGTGACCACAGACTTCTCATACAGAGGTGTGGCCAGCGTGGGCCACGCCTCTTCACACACTTCAAAGTGTTTCAACCTAGGCTGGGAGGCTCTCAATGTCACTACCTCTTTGAATCCTCAAGCTGTAAGTCTCCTGTCTGTGGGCTCCTGAGGCATGTTATTTACCCCTGTATATCAGCCTGTATCATGGCTTGCATGAACACAACGTATTTAAGAATAGTGACTCTAGTATGTTAATCTCTAAAGACAGGAGCCAGGCCAGTTTCCAAATGGCCGTGAAGTATCAGGTAACGCATGCTTGTAAAGCATTTTACCTCTAAGGTTTTTTTGTTTTGTTTTGTTTTGTTTTGTTTTGACCCTTCCTGTGCCATTCGCCAATCTGGCAAAGCTACAAACTCCTTCTTATAATAATGTATTTAAATAAATTTAAAAGAAGAAAATGGAACAACAAAGAAAACTAAGGTTTTGAAATGTTGGTAACTATTAAAATTTATTAAAAACATATTTGCCCTGCTTCTTTAGTACTATATTAAATAGCACATTTATATATTCACAAATAAATTTAACAGCAGTTTTACGGGCTATTGAAGTTTCTAAATAGTTGGTCCCAGTGAGAAGGCTCAGCAGGTAAAGGCACTTGCCACAAACCTGATGACCTGAGTTTGATCCCTGTAACCCACATGGTGGAAAGAGAGAACAGATTCCCACAAGTTGTCCACTGACCTCCCATGCACACAAAAAATAAATGAAAATAATATTTTAAGATATTTGCAAGAAAATGATTTCTATTGGTGGAAAAGTCAGAAATCCTGCTAAAACCACTGGGCTGCTTTCTACTCACATTTAAAATGAAAAGAAATGATCAGTTTTGATTAGAGGTTAATGAACATAGATGTGGTCCTTCTACATAAATGTATTAATCCTTGGCCTGGAATTCTGTCTTTGAAGCCTGGGTTAAGCACCGTACATATACTGCAAAGCCAGCAGGTCCAGCTTGGAATGGCAGGAATGGAGTTCTCAAACAAAACAGCAGGCTGCCTGATGTACTCAGTAGCTGAGGCAGGAGTTAATTATTGGGAAAAAGCAGGGATTTCTTAGTTAGGCCTTCCAGGAGGCCAGGGGCTTGGAACAGGAACCAGGCCTCTAGATTACGAACTGAGAATAGAGGGCTGTGAAGGAGAATGATGATCCTGGAGAGTGATCAAAGAACAGGGTTTGCCAAGGGCCTGGCCACAGTGATTATAAAGAATTTTCCATCTCTCTCCACTTCTTCCTCTCTTTCCTCCTCTTTCTCCTTTATTCCTCTCTTCCAGTAGTAGAAAGAATAAGAGAAAAGGCAGGAGACAAAAATCTTTCAGAGGTTTCCCTCTAGTGGCTACTGGAACAGTTCAGAAGACCAGTCCTCTTTGGGATCACTCAAAAGAAATGACAAAATGTAGACAATGATTTAGTCAGGGTTATGCTTCACAATTGGACTTCAAATGACAAAGTACTGGATAATTAAAGTGTTATCGATAATGAAATGATTATACACTGAGATAACAGAAGACACCAAAAAGACCAGATTTCCAGGTAAGACATACCCATTGAAGACCGCAGGCCTGATCCAAACTCTACTATAATTTAGACAATGCACATGACAAGGAAATATGGATTCAGGAGCTTGAGAAGCACCAGTGGTACCTCCTGGGTCTTCCCCCCCCCTCCCACTCCCCCCCCCCCCCCCCCCAGCAGAAGGGCTCTAGCCTGAGAAAATACATGAGTTTTCTCAAGAATGGTATGTGGCCACCTACTTGTCCAGAAGTAGCTGGAGTTCAGGAAACATGTGAAAGATCTCCACTTTATGCTCAGATATTTACATAATTTACAGGACATTTCCCAGAGAGCTGTGTCTCATAAACCAGTGGACTCCAGCTTTGTTTACCTAAGAAATCCTAGACACCAAAGTACACTCTGCTAAAAGCATTCCAAGGATAAGGACTCTCCTGCTGGCAAAAAACATTTAGTTCACCAGGAGGCCTGCCATTAGTATCCTTATAAGATTAAATGGTTTGTTTACCATCTTTCCAGTGTAGGAATGTGCCCTCTCCCCTGTAAGAATGGACCGTTAGTGGCTGTTTCCAAAGTGTGCTACACAGACTAGATCCAGGTATTTTCATTTTTAGGTATACAGTCTTGTGGTGTATCCAAGGTTAATTTTGAACTTAAGGCAATTCTCCTGCTTCAGCCTCTCAAGTACTGAAATTATACCAAGCCAGATATACCTAGGTACTTCTAAGCATAAAAATTAACATTTTCAAGAGCAAGACTTTTGAGTAATGGGAACATAACAAGCTACAAACATGAATTATCTTGTCGACTGTATAAAAGACATATAGAAAAACTAAAAGATCCCATGTTTAAAAGATTCTTTTTTAAAAAACGAAGCAAAACGGGGTCTCAATATGCAGCCCTGGCTAGCCTGTCACTCACTCTATAGACCAGACTAGTCTCAAACTTGTGATGACCTTTCTGTCTCTACCTCCTAAGCAATAGGATTATAGATATGTACCACCATATCTATGCCTGGTTTGAGGAAATTTTTTAAAGTCATTTCTAGATCCACAGATTGGTGGTTGATTATTTTATGATTTACATTTTCCTACAAGAACCATGTATTTACTCTCACTGAATCCTGTTCATTTTTTCCCCCTGAAATTAAAGCATCCACAGGAACCTGTAAGCACATTGGACAGAAGACAGGACTTGAAAGCAGACTGCTTTAGAGTCAAACTCTGACTTAGCCAGAGCGGGTCTGATTGTCCTGTTTCTTCCACTGGGAGCAGCTTACTCTCACCTCTCAGGGCCTTAGGATAGCTCAAACAGAAACACTGACCACAGATCACACTTCTTTTGACACGTTCCGGTTAGTAGACTCCCAGATCATGCAGCTGTCCCAAGGCACCACTCAAAGACCTGCTTTCAGAAGGCTCCTCCCTTCTTGGCCATGTTTGCCAATTTTGCCCACCAGCCTCGGCCTGGAGCTGCTCAGGTGTCCTGCCATTTCCAGATTTGAAAGAATGGAACTTCCCATTCTGGCAACTCAGGATGCCCTAGAGGAATTCACCTTCAATCGGAGAAGCTTGGTCAACAGAAAAGAGGGATTAAGGGGGCTGGAGAGAGGACTCAGTGGTAAGACAGGGAGCGCTGGGAGGATTTGGGGAAACAATCTGCCTCCTGTTCTGCTCTTCAATCAGTTAGCATCAGGCATGGCTTCTCCACCCAGTCTTTCTAGAAGAGCCGCACCCAGTCTTATAGAACACTGCTGAGTGGACTTCCTGGCTCTGCTCATTCTGAAGACCAGGTCAGTGACTTCCCATCACTGCACATGTACTGTGTCTTGACTTTTGCTTTCTGGAGTTCTCAAATAAATGATCAATGCTATATTCTTTGCCTTGAGCCATGCTCAGCTGTTAGGGAAACCTTATCTAAAACAGCAGCTAATTTATATAAAATGTCAGCATGCATACCCTCAGAACATACTATAAGATAGTATAAACATATTGAAGGGAAGCTACTGGCTCCTATCCCCAGCACAACAAAAGAAAAAGATAAGGAAAAAGGAACATCCCTTTGAAAATACATGAGGTAGCCCCTCCTCCGGCTGGGCGGTGTGCTTCTTCCTCTGTACAGTGAGATTTAAATAAAACTTGTTCTTTATTTATTTATTCTTGTTGTTGTTGCTGCTGTTTCTATTCCCAGTCCTGACACATGCCTATCTAGAAGTAAGATAGAAACCCAGCAAGGTCATTAATAGTAAAACTGCCTCCTAGTATTGATTATTATATAAAGTTATAAGCCACATGCCCACTGTGTGAGTCTGGATATCTTGACTGAAGTACAAGTCATAACATCAAGCAGACTTGATTTAGAACCCGTATCTCTATGATCAGAGGGAAATCAACCCCAGAGATTCTTTCTGCATCTTTAAGCTCACCAAATTAGTATCTTCCCAGTGAAGTTGAATTAAATAATAAATATAAAGCCTTTAATAAAATCTTTACATAATATAAATGAAGTGATAATAATAGTTATTATTATCTAAAGTGTCCTTTATAGCTGGGTGTGGGTGTAATCCCAGCATTTACAGTGTTGAGGCAGGAGGCTAGCCTGGACTACCTGTGAGACTATCTCAAAAAATTAAATAAATAAAAGGCATTTCTAATACATATTCTAAGTAAAACTATACTACCACTTAGCAATGTGGTCATGAAGAGTGAACATTATTACGACATGGATTGGATTCATTCAGGTAAATGAAATGCTTGTGTAAATGCTTGTGTGACCATGCTAACACATCCACTCAAGAAGCTGGCAACAAGGGTGGGTGAGCAAGGCAGCCTGAGGCCTGGAGACATTGGCTCGGATCTACAAACCTGGTTATCTAAAAACAGCTGTCGGGGCAGCAGATAGAGGAAACAGAATCCACCATCCTCCACTGGGGGAGCAGGACCATGGCCAAGTTAGGATTCCTAGTTCATGCAGCACAGTATCAGGCAGGAAAACTGAGGTCGTCATGTACTTTTCTGGGAAAAGCCACCACAATACTAAGAGGTGTCTCTAGTGTCCTTCTAGCCTACCAAGTGACACGTCTCAAGAGGTATGTCCACTCACAATTCTAAGAGGTCTGAGGCCACTAGGATCAGTGCTTGGGTTGAGTTGGGCTAGAGGCTGAGGTTGAAGAAGAGGAGTGATCATTAAGAAGCAGGAAGGATGGAAAATGGACCTGTTTCAGGTGAGAAAAGCCAGTGCACTCAATGGCATTGAGATTCCCATGACCAAGTCACCCTAAAAAGCCTTTGTACCTCATGTTAATTGTCAGATGGGGCAAGTCATAGCAATAGCCTTGAGACGTGGCCTCTGAGAACATTGAGTCCAAATTATACCAAGACCAATTTCCTGCCTAGGGACATTTGAACTCACATCTTTCCTGAATGATTCATGCCCCAAATAGATCTCTTTAGAAACTGTGACCCAGGAAAAGGAGTCTCTGTTGTTCTTAATCTTCACACAGAAGTAGTATATTGTGGAGCAAAACTTCAGCGTCTCTCCACTCCCAACAAATACTTCAAGCCTGGTATCATTTGCATCTTTCCACAGAAGGATCTCATCCATCTTGTGGCTTAACATGATGAGATGATGCTTGAGGACATTATTATTTCATGTTTCTATTCTGAGAAAGATGTCTCTCTTCAACTTAACTACTAGCTGACAAAAATAACGTTGAACATCTGCAGGAGATAAAACAACTTGAATCCAATTTCCTTTCACATAGATTAAGAGCCCCATTCTCCTGTCACTTATGTAGCATATAACTCAATTTTTTGCAATATTTAAATGAGAGGCTAGTTTTTCAGGTCTGTCATGTGGATGACATACATTTTTTATGTTGTCCCTTCTACTGATATAGTGGATATATGAGCCCCTGTCAGGATGTGGCAGATCACAAAAGAAAGGGAACTCACCCAGCAAAAGACAGAAAGACCGATAAAAGGGGGAAGCTGTAAGAAAATCTCTGTTGAGAAAACAAGTAAGTAACACACATGGAGACAAGTCCTGCTAGGAAACATGAGTGGAACGTAAGTCACTTGCACAAATCAGACTTCATGGTCTATAGTTTGTAATATTCGAGCATATATATATATATATATATATATATATATATATATATATTGTAACAATGAGGATTGAAACAAAGAGTCCTCTTCTTGGTTCTAGTAAGTGAAATTCCAAAAGCCACCTTGCATCAGACAGAGGTTGATCAAGGGCTTGCCCAGTCACTGGGATCTGTTTCTTATCTTTTGACTTGATTTCCTTTGTGTTGGTTTCATTCTTACATAGGGTTCATCCAAATGGGATAGAAGGGACCACAATACCTCCAGGCTCCTGGGTTCATGAAGGAAAATCAGCTTCTTGGGCCATTTTCAGGGTTAAGTTAGGAAAACACTAAAGTCTCTTTGGTTTTTAAATCAATGGATATTTAATTTTGGCAATTGTCTGCATAGGTGATAGAATAAGTGGGAATGGAGGAAAAAAAGAATGAAGAAGTTAGGAACTGGGAAGAATGCCACTACCACCAGTCTTGGGCCTGTCAAGATGGAGGGAGAAAGAGAAGATGCTAATATTGTTATTAGTATTAGTATTACTATTACTATTATCAGACTGCAGGAGCATAAGTCTATATCAAAACCTAGACCATGACAAGTGTGTCACACTAACACCATTCGTGGAAAAGAAAAACCCACTCATGGAGAAGCTGTCCAAAGCATGGCTTCCTCTATCTTCTCTCCAAGGTGATCTCTGGGCAAGCCCAGCTGGAAGTCAGTAAGTGAAACAGCCTTAGAGATGTGGTCACCTATAATATACACATGCTGATGGGCAAGAGAGAATCTGTACTTAAGAGTGCTTGTGCCTCTCTCTCATGGTTACTCAACCAGGATCTATTGACTCCTTTCCCTGGTCAACAGTAGACCCCATAATGATAACCTGAGAGGATTCCCTTAACTTGGTGGAGCCCCTGTTCTGTTTAGTGCCTGGGCATCAACTCACCACTTAGAGTGAGTGATTTCCCTTGATCAGATAGCTACGACACTATATCCAGCAGGTATGGGGTAGGAGAGGGTGTCAGAAATCTCAGTTCTTGGTGTAAGCACCATTGGAACTGATGTGGATCACTGGCCTGGATGCTTCAATGGCTGAAAAACTTTCAGCCAGTAGGAGATGTTAGGAATTCAGAAGATGTAAGAAGATGCAATCAAGGGCTGTAGATCAGTGAATACCTGTGGAGAAAAGTATGTAAGCAGTATGCTACCTTCAAGGGTGAGATGCTACATGTGATCTGGAAGCAGTTGGATACAAGGACTGAGCAATGAGATATGAAAGACAGGGCTCTCATTACCTCTGAGGATAGAAAATGTGAAGGCTATTAAATTGCAATTGGAGATGCCTATATGAATAAAATATATAGATCAAAGGCTACAGAAATAACTAGTGTGTGTGTGTGTGTGTGTGTGTGTGTGTGTGCGCGCGCGCGCACGCGCGCGCGCACTCACACGTGCTTACATTATCTGACTCTGTCTATTAGGGTCTAATCATTAACACTCCATTAGCAATGAGCACTCATCCCTACATCTTGGTTTGAAAACAACATTTTATTTTTCACCCAAAGAAACCAGAAGTACTAGAGAAATTGCATATTTCAATCCTGGAGGATGAAGACAAGAAAAACATAAAATAATCCCAGAGCATTGTTCATCTGAATGTAAGTTCTCAGAGAATGATATGGACCAGATAAAATTATACAGGAGTCAAAATGAAGAAGTTTCCTACAACTCAAGCATAAGAGAAACTGAACATTGTAATAAGTAGAAATGATACTGGATTATAACACACTGAACAAAATGGGAGTCTCGAGGTCTGTACAAATACAAATAAATACATATGTCCATAAACAATGAAGTAAGGGAAAAGGTCTATGGGAGATTGGCAACTAGGAAGTATAGGTAATGGATTTAGAACAGAACTGTTGAGTTGTTTGGTACCCAGCAGAGTAGTAATTGACTTACAAAGGGATCGTCACTGAATGTTTAAGTTGTTGAGTAGAAATGTGATAAGGCATAGGATGTTTACACAGTAAACACCCCATGTACAGCAGAAAGCCAAAGACAGATCTAGCAAGTAGCATCTTAACTAAGTGAAATAACCAACAACAGGGCAAATCAAAGTCATGAACACCCTGGCTCTCCTGTGGTGCTACACACACACACACACACACACACACACACACAGACACACAGAGAGAGAGAGAGAGAGAGAGAGAGAGAGAAGCTCATTATGCAAATGTAATCTTGAGGAGATATCAGACAAGAGTGAATTTAGTGACATCCTACAGCGCCACTAGCTTAGATGTTTCCAAAACAACAAGGCTTTGACGGGCAAGGAAAGAAAGACCAAAAAACTGCCTCAAGTTGAAATAAACTAAAAGAAATGGCAACTCAATCCAATATGAGATTTAGGGTTGGACTCTTGACCCATAATAGTCATAACTGTGAAAATAGAGACTGTAATATATGTTGGCATAAAGTCAGCGCCAATCTCTACTTTCATAGGTGCACTAAGACTTTATTAGAGGATGTCTATTGTTTAATAAGTATACACAAAGTGAGGGGGGGCAAGGAATCATTTGTAATCAATTCTCAATTTACTGAAGAAAAATAAATGTGTGTGTGTGTGTGTGTGTGTGTGTGTGTGTGCACATGTGGAGAGAAAGGAAAGAAGGGCCGTGGTGGTGCACTCTGAAGGTGGAGGCAGGTGGATCTCTGTGAGTTCGAGGCCAACCTGGTCTCCACAGTAAGTTCCAGGACAGCCAGGACTGTTTATCTCAGGAAAAAAAGAAAAAGGAAAAAGGAAAATAAGAGAGATGCCAGCTTGTTGACATTGCGAATCAGGATTCCACAACTCTCAGTTAATGCTGTACCTCTCTGCACACTTTTAAAAGCTTCTATGGTAAAAAAAAAAAAAATCTCCTGGACATCTGCCCTCCATCTTACAGATATTTTTATATGTTTGTAATTCACTCTTCTTCTGGATGCCTATGTATCTTCATAGGACTGGGATCCTGTGACTGCTTGTAGCAACCATACTGTACGCAGGAAGAGACCCCAGCAGCCATATTGCATGCAGGAAGAGACCCCAGAAACCATAATATATACAGGAAGAGACCCCAGCAGCCATACTGTATGCAGGAAGAGACTCCAGCAGCCATACTGTATACAGGAAGAGACCCCAGCAACCATAATATATACAGGAAGAGACCTCAGCAGCCATACTGTATGCAGGAAGAGATCCCAGCTTTGTGTTATCTAAAATGTTACACAATTTATGAAATGCTTTTTAAAAAAATGAGTATGAAATTTCAAATTCCAATTTAGAAGGACTTAAGATTCTGAGGGCACTGAATCTCAGTCTGTGTGAGTGTTACACTAGCAAGCAACTTCTGCAATGTTAAAACAGATTCCACACTGCCTTGGGCATAGGTGGAATGGGCTGAGAAACAGAAATGCTCTATTTCTTTCCATGCTTCTGGGAACCTCTCACCAACTGAGCAAAAGCTGCAAAAGTTTGGGGGTTAGATCTAGGGGAAAAAACAACATGCCAACTATCCATTCTTTAGTTCCCTTAACAAATGGCCACTCTTAGCAAATAGATGGGGGGGGGGGGGGCAAACAAACAAATAGCCCTTTTACATGTAGAATAGATACAAGTCTCAATAAGGAAAAAGGAGAGAGTCTATCAGGTGGCCCAGTTCTCTGAGCCAAGGCTTCTTTATATTTTTTTCTACTTGTGACCCTGTTTCACCCAAGAAATTTTTATGTGACCCTAGGTATATAAAAGAGATACATAAATAAAATATTTTGTGATAATAAATCATAAATAAATGTGCTTTAAAACACTTCTTTGTTACACATAATTTTACCATTTACTAAAGTTGAGAGCATATTTTCATGGTACTAGGATGGATGCGTTCGTTTATTTTTATATAATGAACTAAATCTCACTCGAATGTCTTACATGTGGGACAGAGAACCCTCAACATTTTTCAGAGTTGACTTGGATATAATAATTACCAATTCTGAGAACATCACTTTGTATAAATATATGGTATAAAATGGCAGAAGCATGTTCAGAGTCATTTCAGAAATTGGTGGAAATTCTGTCTTAACTTTAAGTCAGAATATATTTAACGATTTTTAAATAAAAGTCAACTAGAGAATTAAACATTGACTTTTAAAATAAACTATTCTAACACAATACAAGCTAAACAAACACTAACTTGACATTTACATGCTGAGGAATGATGGTAAGAAAACACTAAAATTCCTTTGATTTCCATAATTAAGTCTGTGTGTCTCTATATGAGCAGAGAATACTATACGTGGAAACTGTGATTCAGAACATACCATAACCTTGAATCTGAGTCAAGGTGTTTGAGGCAGCAGCATTCTTTGGAGTGTCTACACAACTCCAGAGTGCAGAACCAAGGTTGATGTGAAGTCACATGACACAGCGCAGAGGAATCCCACCAGAAACACTTCAGATTCATTGTGTATCCTTATTCCAGCCTGTATGCCAAGGCTGAGAAAACAGCTGTCCATATACCTTCCTCTCTAGCTCCCCCCTTTCACGTGACAACAGGCTAAGAGAGGTCTTCGTCTATTCAAAGAGTACGTTGTTTGCTGTGCATTGAGAGGGAAAAAATAGAGCTGAAAACAAGAGAGAAATGTAACTGGAGAGTCACATAGAAATATTGTCCCCTCCACTAAGCGCTTCACCAAGATGAGGCTTACTTCACTTTTATGTCACAACCCATCACAGAACCGAGACAGTTCATAATATTATCCATCACACTATAATAGTGTCCTTGGATGCTACAAAAGAACACATGTGGGTATATTGCCAGTTTGTTATTTTTAGTTCAGGAAAAATTTGACTACGGGGAGAAATTTCAAGAAAATCACCCAGTCTCCAGTCTACAGACAGAGTGCTAACGGCACATCTGTCACCGAGAACTGCCAATCACATCAGCAGGTATGTGCAGGTGACCAAAGCTTGCTTCCTGGCCTTTATTTATCCAGGCTTTTCATGCATTTGACAGTATCCATGGGAGTGGGGTTTCTCCCCAGAGCTTCTACATCTGCCTGAGACTCCTGCAGCCCCACAGTCAGAGGAAGTACCACTGCTTCTGGTCATGCCTGGCTCCTCCTTGTGCTCTAGGACTCACTCAAATGTCAGCTCCACATGAACCTCTTTCTGAATGTCATCTTATCAGAGTCATGCCCATACCTAACAGCCACTCTTTGTCGCCACCCCCTATTGACTCAGGTCATAGAACACACCACTACACAGAGCAGCTTGTTGCCAGTATCCTCCACACCAAAGCAAAGACTTTGTCCTGTTCATCACTGCATTTCAATGCAGCACATGGCCAGGCACGCAGTGGGTGCTCAAAACACTGATAATTTAACTGCCACATTGAAAGGAGAAAAACAGAGACTTGTTAGCAGGCAAGCACCTCGTTTGTTATAGAAGGTTCTCTTTGTGAACCATGCCAAAGGGATTCGTAAATCCAAATAGGACCACATAACTTCAAAAGAAGCAATGCACTCATTCTCTCTCTGATTCCTTCAGCCTTGCTAAAACCTCCAATGTTATTAAAAAACCTAATCACTTTGCCATGGTGCCTATAAAAGTGGATGGGTGATTGATGGAGAGCTCACAGTGGGCATTCAGGTAGAAAAGCTGAAAAGAACTGGTGATGTCCAAATCCAGATGTTTCACCAGCTATGTCCAGGTCCACCTAGGAACTAGCAGTCCTAGAACTGAGTGGCCTTGGACTATGGTCATTCAATGGGCTCCAGTGTGACCGGGGCTTTCGAGGGACTGAAGGATCACCAGAACTGTTGCCATATTCTGAATTATTCAGCTACTAATAGCTCTGCTCATTTTGGCATGGCCAGCTTGTGCCCTGAATGGGAGAAAAACCAGATGTTTCTTCAAGCTGCGGCTTAGAACGGCATTATGTCCCTATAAATACATTCTCTGTAGAAAATTATTAACCTATCAAACATCATTGTGTAACCTAACTTAAACATGCTTGGAACACATGCATTCATCTACAGTGGGTCAAAGCCATATAAAGCAAAGCCTATTTTAAAACAAGTACTGAATATTTAAGGGAACTTACTGAATGGCTATCTATATCCATAAAGTGTTGGCAACCCAGTACACAGTAGAGTACTGACCCTCTGCTCTCCTGCAGTTACCCAGCCTACCACAGATCATTAACTCGAGAAAAGATTGAAGTTCAAAATTGGAAGAGAGAATTCTAGACCATATCAAAAGCAAAAAAATTATGAGTCAAATCATCCCTAAATAAGGGCCATTTGTCCTTATCAGGCATCTACCATGTGCAAATAGTGTGTTAAGTACCCCCTCCCTAATTCAGATTAATGTACTCCTGGAACCTCAGATCTCAGTCTCAAGCACTGTAGGACATGCCTATGCTATCCCAGAGTCTATCAGGAACGGTCTATGTGCTGTGTTTATAGCAATCCGCGGATGCATGTGGCACATGCGGAGTGGACAGATATAATAACACCTGCCACAGCATCTATGTATCATGCAACTCCAGTCACACGGAAGTAAGCAATGAGTTACAAGACAGCTTCCTCTAGGTGACCCCTGAAATGAGCAACCCCAAGTGGTCACTCCATCTGGGTCCTCAGTAAGTGTTGCTTTAGCCAGCAAAGATCAGGACAGCAGATCCCTCAAGTGCTAAGGCTTTTCTAAACTCAGACCCTGACTCCCCTACCTAGGGAAAAGGAGGAGGACAGTCTGCTGCACCAGAATTCAGCCCCCATATGAGCTTTGTGTCGGCATCCTTGTGCCTCTGTTGCTAAGCCTCCTTTTGTCTCTTTTGTGGGCTTACAATACAGAGGCAATCTTTTAGATAAATCACTGTGTTAGAGGCTTTACCATTTCCCAGTGGTGGTTGTTTCTGTTTTACAGACCACACCTACTTGTAGCCAAAAAGACCCAAAGCCGATGCTATGGGAGTCCTCAAGAGAAAAGCCACACAATCAGTGTGGTAAATTGACTATGGCCGAAAGCTGTCGGTCTCCAAAAGGCATCATCCAAGCCCCGAAGAATATATAAGAGCTATGATCAGGATCTATCATGGATGCACTGAGGACAGCCACCGCATAGAGATGGCGTTGAGATAGGGTGTCAGAGGCAGTCCTACGCACTCAGTCAAGGTTCATTAAGATGCTAATTACCCTCCACAGTGGGGGAGTGCTCCCCTTCTGGGTGGAAACTAAGTTCAGGGAGCTCTGGTTCTTTTATTTCTCACTCCCTACATTTCTGGCCCTCCACACGAGTTAGGGCTTTTATTTTCCCCCTAAGAAGTCAGAATGCCACAGTGACTGTGGTTGCCTTCGGAAGGGCATCCTTTTTTTTTTTTTTTTTTTTTTTTTTTTTTTTTTTTTTTTTTTTTTAGCTACTTCAGTTGCCAAAGTTTGCAACTTTCCACTGTGGTGCCCACGCTGGTGTGCAGTGATCTTTTCTATAGTCCTTTAGCAAGGGATCAAGGAAGCAGAAAATTCCTCTGCATTTTTCAAAGTCTGCCGCTGAGATTTCTCTGGCATTACAGAATGCCCTCCAGGGAAACCTGTGGCTTGGAAGTGGACTGTGAGGAATTCAAGCAGACGCTACATTTTAAGTACATTTAGTCAATAATCAATCATTTCCATCTAAAACAGTTGTGATTTGGTTGGGGGTGGGGAATGTGTGGCTTTACAAATACTCCCCATGCTAGTAACAGTGACTTGGAAGCTGTGTTTGCTGGAAAGCTCTGACTATTCACTTGGACTCACTGAAGATGAAATCCTGGACCTCTGTCTTCATTTTAAGTGTCTCCTCTACTTTGAGTCAGATTCCTGCTCAGTTCCTAGCTTAGGCATGTTATTTACATAGGGGATTTTCTTCTAGTAACTTACGTTGCAAGGCTGATTGGCTCTCAATTTACCAACATTTCCCACCCGACAAAGCCAAAGTCACAAAGATAAGAACTAAGGTATTTCTAGTTAACGTTTACAGCACTGTCTTCCAGGCGCCTAAAAAGGTGCTTAAGTGTCTCCAGCCATCCTAAATCTGCAGTCACCTTGGAGATCAGGAACAGCACAGCCTAAAAAGACAGATCACAATGGAACCGCTCTTCTGATGGGAACAACTGCCCTGCCATGGGAACCAGAGCTGTACCCCAAGCACGCAGTCCTAATGGAAACCAGATTGTCCTCAAAGTGATAAGGACTTCCTGGAACTAACTACCTTTCAGAAATAGGCCGAAGATAACAATCAACCAGACCATGATTTGGCCAAGACTGCTTGATAATAATGTTGGTAACTCCTCTCCCCTGTGTCTCGTCTTCCTCCGTGATCTTTAAACAGAAAGATCATGTCAGTTTCCCCACAGTAGACTGGGATGCGTCTTCTTCCCAACCCAACCATATTGACTGAAATCCTTCTTTCCTTTTCACTATTTTGTTTGCCTTTGGAAAGAGGCTGGACCTGACCTGTTGGAACCCCAACAGCAGGATCTCCAACCTGGAAACCCGGTTGTATCCCAGTTACCTACAAAGCTTCAATTCATGCTTGATGTCTAGGTTTACATACATGTAAACCAGGTAGTTAAAGGCCATAATACTTCCCAACAAATTCTTAAATATTGCTAAGCAAATTTATTGTTCTCTCTCTACTTTTTTCCATTTACTATTTTACATGAATTGTGGGCGGTGTGGATACTTTAACAATTTAGGTGTAGGTTAAAAGAATATTCAGATAGGCCTATGACTGAATTTGGGGGAGAATTAACATTTCCCCCAAATGGATGCAGTGTATCAAGGCTCCATGTGTTCCTTTTAGGAAGAACAGTACAAGCATCTTTGCACATAAGAAGGATGTTTTAAATTTTAGGGAAGAATATAGTGAGTGCTGTTATTATTGAACTTTATGGGAGTTCATGTATAATCTAGAAGGGTGGCTATGGACCCTGGGTACCTGAGGGAATAGCTGTGAGGATAATGAAGCTGTCATATAAAACATATATAATTTGGGTATTTATTTATTTATTTATTTATTTATTTATTTATTTATTTATTTATCTTTCAGCTCCACACTCACATTTCTATACTGGAGCAAGGACTGTGCAAGCCACATTTCTCCTTTTACAGATCTTGCCAATAGGAGATGCTAGGAAGGGATCAGGGACTTAGTTCTCCTGATTGTTCCCTGGCTGCTCTGTCTACTTGCTCCATCCATGGTCCTTCATCCCAGGCAGCAGAGGCTAGTTCTACCAGGAGTCTTCCGTCTTTATTGTCTTCCCACATGGCCAGCCTCATCACATATCACTTAATAGTGCCCGCAACTGGCAGGCAGATCTACTATCTGAACCCCTAACCCCTGCTCTGTTGTGTGATATTTTGATCATGTTCTGACAAATAAAGCTTGCTTGGAGTCAGAGGGTGGAGTTAGCCACTAGCTGACCAAAATTAACCACAGAGGTTTTGGAAGACTGAAGACAGATAGGACAGGAAGTTGTAAGGCGGGGTGGAGAGGGATCTGGCTCTCTGTTTGGGGGAAGGACCGGAGCAGGTAGTAGGGGGGACTGGTGGCCTCTCTCCTTCTCTGATCTTTCAGGCTCTTACCCCAATATCTAACTTCTGGGTTTTTAATGATAAAGAATTATTAGCGTAATACTTCATTGCTCCCTGCCATCCCCACCTTAGAGATCCTGAGATACCAGTCTTAGACAGGCAGCTTTGACTTCAAGGACTTGATAGAAATAGCAGCTAGGTATATACCTCTGAGGTATAATCCCAACTCCACATGGTCTTTCTCGAATTATCTAGGTTCTTAGAACACCAATCATGCCCCTTCCAACAGTCATTGTCTCTGAACCGACTGGCTCTTCCTTTCATGATTTTTAAGGTAACATTTATTAATCAATTTCTGAAAAATTCTCCACCCACTGTGATTTCCATCTATTAGATCGCTTCTTGGGTATAATATTGGTCTTGGTGGGGGAGGGGGTATAAAAGTAAAACAGGGGAGTGTTCATCAGCATAAAGACTATTTAATAACCAAATAGCTTCAGGCATCACTAGGTTAAAGCAGAGTCAAGGAAGAGTTCTCTGGAAAGGACTTGCTAAAGCCTATGCAAGTGCTGCTGTCATTGAGGGCTTACAAGTGAAGGGCGTCACTCCAATTAACTGAGCATCATGCTTAGTGTGAAACATGTCATGAGATTCATATTCTACCAAACAAACGTTCACAGATGCTAGATTGAAACACCTGGCCCTGGACCTCTCAGGAAAACTTACCCATGATCAGTAGCCTTGGAGTATCTCCACCAGCTTAAGGCACTTCCTTTAAAACAGAGAAAAATGAAAACCTGATTGATGCACGCTACACATTTGTAGGCCAGCCTCCTCCCCTCCCTAGACATAGTACAAAGGAGACTGTGAGCAGCAATTATTTTAAAAAGGAAGTGCTAACATTTTAGTAACAATCCCAGATAGATGCTTTTTTTTTTCTTAAAAAATGTATAATGCTACATTCTGGTAACAATTTTAAGTTAAGGAGTGAATGATCTTTGTTTCTCTTTATAGTAATGTGTTATTCCTGCTTATTAGTGAGGATTCTATTCCATCCTCTGATCCAGCTAGCCTTAGCAGTAAACCTCCAATTTTCTGCAGTTGTGAGTGCCACAGACTGAGAAAATGTTACCTCCTTTTTATACATAAAGCATACAAAAGTTTACATGTTTAATCTCAGGGGTAATTTGAAGCATAAAGAAATACCAAGTCTGCTGTCAAAATTAAGTAGCAAGCATAAGAAATTGTCTAGTGAATTTGGCTACTTCCTGTCCTCTGTGAGTCTTGCGTCCTCATCTCCAGTGTCTCCTTCCATGCTTATTCGGGGCCTGTTCATTTTGCAGACACAGCTCAGGTAGGATTTCCACCAGGGAACCTTGTTTAACTGCTGTGATTCATCAAGTGCTTCCTTCTCTGATTTTCTAATTTAGGTGTGTCAATAATGCAAAGGCGTACAGCCTCGGTGCTGTGTTCAAGTGCAGAACAGATGCTTTGATTACAAGAAGCACAGTCTACAGTAACCACACCATCCTAACATGCTCTGCAAAGCAATTTGCTTCTAGTTTTCTAAATTTTCCTGTATACAACTTGTGTACTCTTAATATCTGGCATTATGGAAGACATTTCATGGAACCCAAATTTCCCAGACCTTGGTGAGTTTTGAGGTCTAGGTGAACACCTGCTTATTTCAATGCCTTGCTTGTAATGAACAGTCATCAGATGCTAGTTGTTGGTGATGATAATGACTATAGAATCAGCAGAATATCTGGGATTCCATCTGGGATTGCAAATGGCTTAGATGAAAGGTGTGCTTGCTTGAGCAATATCTAAGTTCCAACCATGGAAAATTAGGCTTCGTAGTAATAAATATAGAAAGAACACCAGTTTGGATTCCATCACAGTGTCTCTCTTGAAAGCCCTTACTTGTTGTGTGACTTTGGGAGAATAGATTAATGGATCACTTAATGACAACACACTGTCATTATTGTGTACACAGCATAGAGTGTTCTTAAACAACAATGGCTGCAGCATCACTAGGTGATACAAATTTATGGGACAACCTCCTTAGATGCAGTCCAAAACACTGACCAAACCATTGTGGCACGTGACAGAATCTGACTTTCCCTACAATTAGTGTCTTCATGTATAAAATAAAGATCACCAAACAAAGCGGCACATGCCTGTAATCCCAGTATGCTGGAGGGAGAAGCAGGAGGGTAAGGAGGTCAAGGACAGCCTCAGCTATATAAACAGTTTGAGGCCAGCCTAGGCTTTATGAAACCCTGGAGAAAGAGAGAGGGAGTATTCAAGTACTTGATGTGATGACTTATCACATAACGTCAAGTGCTGTTCTGTTACACATTTGATATATAGTAAGTGACCAAAAACTAACAATCATAGTTGCTATTGCTATTACTTAGAAAAAGCTTACACTCAGATGAGCAAAATTGACAGCCACCTACCTAGAGGGAAGCTATTCACCTGCCTGAAACAGAATTCATTCCTACAGTTTTATAGATTACTCCTTATTAAGGCACTCCACACATCAATCCTCCATCAACATTTACTACTTAATGTGGAAATTTTTCAGCTCAAGTAGCTTAATAATGCATCAATTCACTCTTGTAGCAATCATGGACATCTGGGCGTGAGAGTACAACAGAAGTACCAATGGCAGAGTTGCATAAAATGTCCACGAGACTTTCCTTTAGTGGGCTTGAAAAAAAGCAGAGAGAAAATGGAGGTAAATAAAGGACCACTCAGGTAGCTAAAATACTGAAATGATGGGACCAGTGAACAATAGTGAGACTTTAACTACTAACTATCACCACAACTAACAACAGATTACCCAAGCATATTGCCTAGAAGTGGCCTGCATTAGTTACCTCTACACTGCTAGCTGATAGAAACAACTTGGGGAAAGAAAGGTCTGTTGGGCTCATGGTTTAAGGGGACAGAGTCCACCATGTTGAAGAAGATGTGGCAGCTGGAATTCTACCAACAGACCAGGAACTTCTGGCATCGTGTGTCATGTCTTAGTGGATTAGTAAAGAGAGAGCTTGGGCTGGAAACTTGGTCCAGAAGAAAGGCCTGGCTGTCAACCTGGCTCACCTCTCTAATGACTCCTTTTCTCCAGCTGCACCTCTTTCTTAAAGATTCTACAACCCCTTAAAACTACAGCACTAGCTGAAGACGAAGTTTTCAAAAACATGAGCCTATGGGGGACAGTCTACATTCACACCTGTCCCTGTCCCCAATAGGCTAACAGCCATCTCATAATGCAGAATTCATTCAAACTAATTTTGAGTCTTCATAGTTTTAACAATTCCAACATATTTCAAAAGTCCAAAGTCTCTTCCAAGACTCAAGGCAAAATCTTAACTATGAGCCCTTGCATAAACCAGAAAATACATTATATATTTCCAATATACAATGGTGCAGAGTAGGTACTCTCATTGCAGAAGAGGAAGAACAGAAAACTAGAAAAGGGAGACAGGAAAAGAAGGGCCAAAACCCAGCAGAGGGAACATGAAACCCCATAGTTCCATGTTCAGCATCTGAGGTTTTGATGTCATCACCTAGGCTATAGCAGGCTTGGGTTGTCCCATAGCTCTGTTGTCTAAAGTACACATGACCTCTCTCTTGTGCTGGATTCCTTCAGTACCTAGAGCTTTCTTCAATAGGTATCCTATATCCCTGGCATCTCCAACATCCTGGGTTTTCTATTGCCATTTAGACTGCACATTCATAGATTCACAAACCATCCTCTCAGGACCTTCCATGTTACAAGTTGCTTGGCCTCTTGGGCTTTTTCTGGAATCTTGGCACAAGCCCTCATGATCCTACCAGTTCTACATCCTGAATGTCTCCAAAACTAACATCATGTATATGATGTCACGTTGCTGCTAATCTGAAATGAAGTCTGCCCTGTTTGGACAATGATTACAGCCACCTCTGAGGACCTGAGTGGCTAAACCAGTGGAAATATTTCCCAAGGCAACCACGTTCAAGCAAAGAAAGAGGTGGCACTCTCTCTTCTAGTCCCATCCGATGGAAGCATTTTTCCCAGTTGATGTTCCCTCTTACCCAACGACTCTAGTCTGTATCAAGTTGACCAAAGATTAGCCAGCACAGTGAGGAAGGCATGGTAGGTGGGGTCTACCTATAGCGATGGAAATTTGTAGCATGGCTTCCTACATCTTGCAGACCTAGAAACCCAGATGTTGGGCTTGAAGCTTATACCAGAAACAAGGGGAGGGTGTACTCAAGTCCATCCTGAGTGACCCACTATCTCTAACTAAGCCCTACATTCTAAAGATTCCACAATCCTCCAAAACAATGCAGCTAACTAAAGAACACATGCAGCAGACATTTTATATTCTAACCATAACATTGCTCCATCCAACTCAGCAAGTATGGAAACAATATACATAGAAGATTTGGATGAATTATGATATTTAAAAATCTTTATGTGCAATGGTTCTTTGCCTGTATGTATTTCTGTGCATCATGTGTGTGCTTAGTACACCCACAGAGGCCAGAAAACAGTGTTGGATCCCCTGGAATGAGTTACAGACTGTCGTAAGCCACTATGTGGTGCTGGGAATTGAACCTGGGTTCTCTCAGTGAATGTCTCCATACTCTGTTAAACAATGACCCATCTCTCCAGCCCAAATTACAGGAAATTTTGTAAACATATCAATAGCTGGACTTTTAAAATACAGAAGAGTGGATAAGTTTTTAATTCCACAAGATGCTATGTGGCGTCTGTCTATTTCACTTGGAATAGCAAGACTAGCAATGTCTGGGACAGCCAGTCTGCTGCCTATGCTAGCACACCAGAAACTGGGGTTCATCCTCTGAATATGGCTGAAATTTTCTCCTAAATGATAAGATGGGCCTTATCTGCTAAGTTTGGTTGATGATAATGATCTCCTCCTCCTCCTCCTCCTCCTCCTCCTCCTCCTCCTCCTCCTCCTCCTCCTCTTCTTCCTCCTCCTCCTTCTTGGTAAACTTAAAGACTGGAGAGAGACATAAATCGGCAGTAAAGAGTACTCACTACTCTCCCAGAGGGCCTGGTTCCCTGTACCCATATGCCAACTCAAAACTGCATATCAGTCCAGTTCCAGAGGATCTGACACATGTATGGTATGCATACATACACAAATAGTTACACATGTACATAAAACAAAACCAAATAAAAATTTAAACTAAAGGCAAATTATAGACCTATTTTAAAGAATGAGAGGCTACAGAGTTTGTTCAGCAACTAATAATGCGTGTTGCTCTTGCAGAGTACTGGGGTTCAGTTCTCAGTACCTACATAAAACAGCTCACAAGCACCTGTAATTCCAGTTCCAGAGGATTCAATGCCCTCTGTCCTCCATGGGCGTTTTCATGTAAATGGTGAAGATAAACTCACACAAGTACTCCCGTACATAAATACAAAGAAACAAATCTTTAAAGCATTAACTGTTATAAAGTCTATGTTAATAAAACTAATCAGCTGCATAGAAACAACAGTTAGAATAATTAAAGAGGCTTGGCTGTACCTGTATTTAGCCCCATTCTCCTACCCATTAATTCTGCAAGTTTCTTTGCTTCAAAAAGTATACAAGTAGATGTCTCTTGAAAGAGTGGATAAGTCACGTTTTCAGTAGTCCCTTCTCAATTTACCCACGTTAGGAAGACTTAACAGAGGTTCTCAAAACCTTTGAAGTCAGATTTAAACACACTCACACCATCCTAAACTGTCTTATTCCTCCATATAAACTCAGCCTTCCCTCTGCCTACTATTTTGGTTGTATTTCTGTATGGAGAAACTTGGGGCTCCTGCTCCCACTGAACACCATTTCTTCCTTCTACCCAGAAGATTATCAAATTACAGCTCCAAATTGGAGTTAATAACCTGACATGTTTTATAATTTATGAACATGTGGCATCTGATGAGAAGTGATCAAGTTTTATGATCTATGTCTGCGTTTGCAGTATATTGACCCAGAGTGCGGGTGTTTGACTTCTAAAATGGTTTAATATGGACAGATTAGCTGGCCCTTTCTAGGAAGGCTATCCCAAGCAACTACCCAATAGTTACAGAGTCCCTCCTAATCCCTCCAATATCCCCTCAATATTAAGGCTAAGTCAAGGCTGTGTGTGCCCTCCATCAGAATAATAACAGCAACAATTCTTCATATTTGTATAATGCTTAATATTTTTTCAAAGCACTGTTGTTAAATGTCATACCCTCCCCATCCGGGTGCAATGAAAGGAAACTGAGAAGAATTTCATTTTCCTCATTAAAATAAAGCAAGAAAATGTTAATGCCAGAGGAAACGGAGCTGCCAGCCTGAGGTCCACATTCATTAGCAGAATACTGCTAAAATTTGCTGAACTGCAGGTTGCAACAAGCACCGTGGACAGTTGAATCTGTCTTGTCACCTCACCTCAGTTTCTCCAGAGAGCATGGCTGCTCTTCTTTTTAGCTCTTCTCCACTGATACAGTAGTCACCTGTCAGGGGCAGAGTGTGAGAAGCAGCATGCTGCTGTACCCCCTCAGTGGGCCCTGACTGCTATGATCAGTGTTACTTGGCAAAGGCCTTTCTACTGCCCTCCAGATTGGAAATCCCACTTCTGAATCGGCTGTGCTCAGCACAATCAGCACAGAAGTGTGAGGCCTTCCAAGTCAGTACAGACACAGTCGTGATTCTTCACCTATGAAGTGGCTCTGGGACATCCCCCAGTCCTCAAGATCTGACATGCCCAATTCCCTTCGATCACAGCTTTGCTGAGGTCCCTGCCACCTGCAAAAGCAGTAACAGTAGGCTCTGAGGGCAGGAGCAGAGTCTGCAGGACTCTGGGAAGCTGAGCAGAAAAAGCAGGAAGCAGATCGGCTCATGGAATGTTCCCGAAGCATTCTGCCGGTCCTCATATTTGTTTCACTTTGGACCGCACGCTGTGGGTGTGACCTGTGCACAGCCCCAGGGACTGAAAGTGAATCTGGATATCCATGCTCCTGGCCTTACTATCCCCAACCCAAGTGTCTTCATGCTGTGGCACTTCTTCAAAACCCTCCATCTTATTTCACGACAGGCCCTCCACCTGAGTATGTAAGGAGTCTCTGAGACTCTGTGGACTCTTGCTCTCTTTCCTCAACAGCTGCATTTGTGTACCCAGAAAAGGCACTGGGTAACTGATCACTAATAATTGCACCGATCGCTAGCATATACACTGTCTACCCTTATTTCTGACAGATCTGGTCATCGCTGATGCTGGTAGCAGAATCCTCCTCTCTGTCTTCTCTGTTCTCTGAAACTGGGCATGGCATGGTCCTATTCTGTCCAATAAACAGAAAGCAGAAATGATGCTGGTACTTCCAGGGGATACCCTCACTGCCAGAGGGTAATTTATCATGCCTCCAGCTCATGTCTGTGGTGATACTGAACATGTATGTTGAAGCAAAGCCTCCATCAGCTTGGCCCAGATTACTCTAATGAGCCAATACTCTGACCAACTACCAGAGGACACATAGCATGAATGGGAAACAAAGACATACTGTTTGTCCACTAAGCTTCGAGCTGTTTGTTATTGTGGCATAGCATGGCCTAACCTGACTAGTCCTTGAATTGAGGGAGAACCAGACCATGAAAACTTAGTCAACATAGTTGGCAATGCAGTCTGACTGTCAGTTAAAGAGAGAATATAAGCCAAGTTTGACCAGATAAGACAGTGGATGGACAATGATGCCTCTATTGCCACATGCCAAAATAATACAAGAGGCACGTGGCTTGTAGAGATAATCCCACTCCCTGAAAGTTTCATTTGGGAGAGGGTGCACATTACGCATTTTCTTTGCTACATTTTCAGAAACAAAGAAAGGGGAAAAGAGATCCTGCCAAGAAGCATTTATATTTAGCATGCACCATATGCACATGTGTGGTGCAGAGTACAAAGACATGTGTGGTCCCGCCAGATTGAAATCAGCAGGATAGAGAGCAGGAGATACAACACAAAAGTGTGAGACTCGCCGGAGCATAAATGGACGCATTTCTGAGAACAGAATGGCTCTTTGTGTCTTGACTTCACAAGATTCTTCAGTAACCACTTTAGAATATTCTAACAGAGCTTAATCTTTACCTGCAAGGCCATGTGTGAAAGGCGAGCTCTGAAATCAAACACTGTTTGAAGTGGAGGGCAGTTACTTAGGGCCCAGTAGGTTCTTGCTAATCTACTTTGCTATATCCTCCGTTATGGAGCTCTCTTCTGAACCAGAGGCTTTCTCTTTAGAGTCACAGATGGTGGAGGGGGATTTGGAGGTAGTGATGATGTCTACCAACATCAAAGCCATTCTTAGGGCAACCGTGCACTTTGTGATTGTGAAGGGAGCATGAGAATGAAGTGTTGGGACTCTGGGAATGGAAACAGATCTTAGCAATCACAGATGAGGGGAAAAAAAACAAACAAACACACAACTACTCAGCTGGTGCAGGGTGGTGTGACCACTGAACTCTCCTCAGCTGGCTGCAGGGTGGTGTGACCACTGAACTCTATTCAGCTGGCTGCAGGGTGTTGTGACTACCTGATCTCTACTCAGCTGGCAGTATGATGGTGTGACCACTGTTGCAAACAGGTAGTTGAGCATCAGAAGAAAAGGCTGTTGCCCACCCAAGTTTCCTCAAGGGGGTTTTGCTAAATAGATAACGTACATAACTGGTTGTACATGTTCCTTAATGAGGCAAAGTGATTTAGAGGGTGCACATAACCGGAAGGTAAATCAGGTATATGTTTCTTCTTCTTGCTTGGCCAGTGCTACCTACAATGGCCATATGGGAAAATCCACCTTGACTGCATAACACTAAAGTCATCTTCCCCTTCATATTTCTTTCAGGAATCGAGGTAGTATTTCATTCATGTTTTGCCTCCTGAATTCCTCAAATTATTGTTATTCCCCTCTTATCCTTTTTCTTCCCAAGTACTCAGGCATCACACTAGAGTACACATCTACTACTACCAACACCCACAGACATGCAGTTAGAGTAATCAGAATGAACTATTTCTTTCCATGATCTAGACTTGCTAACCATGCAAGTTTTATGCCTTATACTCATTAAGCAGAAGCTGAATCTCACTAAAAACATAGCATGCTATGGGCTTGATGTTTGTAGCACCTCCTCCTAAAATTCATCTACTAGAATTCTGATACCCTAAGGGGTGGTCCCTTTGAAGGGTGACAGGATAATGAGACCGAACTCATGAATGGAATCATTGGCCTTATAAAAGATGCATGAAGTAACACATTCACTCCTTTGATCACGTGAGCACAGGACAAGGAGGTGCCCTTTATGTAGCAGAGAATGAGTCTTCACCATCCACCCAATCTGCTGGCATCTTGATGTGAGTCTTCCCGACCTCCATAACTAGAAGAGATAAATTTCTGTTGTTTATAAACCATTCAATCTCAATATTTTTTCATAGCTGCTCAAATGATCAAAATTAGTTCTGAAACAAAATGGCCTACTTTACGGTGATTTTTTTTTTAAGTTTTAAATATGATAGGAATATCTATTTCTGTCTCAAAAATGGAATGAAAGACTTGACCCCATCTCACTGCTGCAGGTCAGAGTCACACAAATGTACTTTTGAGTTTTTCCAATGGAAACCAGGGAAATTAACTTCTTGGGCGAATTTATATTGAGGGAAGAAGAGACCATATAAACGCCAATAGGTTCTGGTTGACCATGGTGAAGATCATTCCAGTAAGTACGATGGCTGACACTGGGACTCTCGTACCCAAACCTGCCTGGATGCTTAGAATCACAGTGGATGAGAGGAGCTATGTGTGTGAGCTGACAGACTTCTATAAATCCCTGTACTTTGGGGCGGGGGGTTTCAAGAAGCTAAGCAGAACCCACAGGAAAAACCTTCCTGCTCAGTTTGCAGATTGCACAGTGGATTTCCCAGCTTTGAGGCGAGGCAGGTGCTATCCTTTTGGCAGACACAGAGACTCCAGCTCCAGGGATATCCAGACGATGCCATCCAAAATGATGGGCAGAGATGTGTCAAGTACCAGAGAAAGACTCCATGGAATTGTAGCTCCTAAAGATCTGAATTTGCAGCCCATCTACATTGCTGCCTGTAAAGTCAGAGTTCACTGTGGGAATACAGCATGTTCCTTGGAGAATCCAGAGGTACCTAGAGAGGGAGAAGTTTCCACTCCAATCCCTATGATCCTGGGAACTGGGCCATACCACAGCCTTCTGGAAACTAACCATAGAAAAGTCACTGGTAGTGATTTAGACCCAGTTTAATGAGTCTTTTGACACTGGGATTTTTCTCCTACAGTTTTTGTTCTAACTTGGATAGGAGCTGGGATGAGGCATGCTTGGCTCTGTAAAGCAGAGATGGCTGTAAAAGTCATTCTTTTTCCTCCCCACAGGACTTTTCTAGGTAACTCCCAACCTCAGAGGTGAGCGTACTCACCTACTCCACAACAAAAGATTTCAGGACCCATGAATCTTCCACTTCACCTTTATAGAAGCCAGCCCTGGGAGGACACAAGCCCCTACACAAGTGGTGAGAATGAAAGATCCCCACAAGTGTCACTCACCAGCTGTTAATGGTATAGGCCACTAATCCCTAGCACTCACTGGGGAGGCTAGGGCAGGAGGGTTATGGGTTCAAGGCCAGCCTGAGCTACACTTTGCGACCCTGTTTAGAATGGAAAAGTACCACTCACAAAGTTTCCTACTCTCTTGGCAATGCCTAACACCCTACAGCCACAGATTCATCCATTTGACCTTAAACCTGATGCCAAGTAAAATGCAGACAAGAAAACACAGGTGGCAGGGACCACGAATTGCCTACCCATTGTTCCCTTGACAAAACATCAATAAATTTGAGGTAGCTCATAGATTTGAGAGTAACAGCTAAAACAGTTGAAGGGGAAGCAAGACAATTTAGTATCACTGGTGTGAGTGCATTTAAGTCAGTCTTTGAAGGGTTTTGGAGAAACTTTGTTAAATGGTTTTCACTAAGAAATAAACAACAAACAGAATTTCTCCAGAGTTTTAGGGATCTCGCAAAGATTTTTTTTTTGACAAAATTCAGTACCATGAAGGAAAAAAAATAATAAATCACATTTTATTAAAATTAAAAGCTTCCTAGCCCAAATCCTGGCACTCATGGGGAGGTGCTCTCCAGGACCCACTGTGTATGTACTGTGATAGCCCCTGGAGAGAGAATCGGTGTTTATTGAGAGTGTGGCTCCTGGTAGGTTTCCTGTGCTCCAGCACTTGGCCCTAAACCCATGCACATATGGGCATCAACACATGGAAGTAGTGGGGTATTAAAAACAAAAACTATGAAGCTGGGAAGCGGGGAAAGGTATGTAGGGAGGAATGGATCATATGATCCTTTTTATTGCATACATGTAAGAAAATTCCAAGGATAAAGAAAAAAATTGAAAATATGAAGAAACTAAGCGCGTCTGTTCATTAAAACGTATCCCGAAGTGCATGGTATTGCCGCTGTGAGCAGTGCTGCCGGTCTCTGGTCCCAGCTCCTGGGAGGCTGAGGCAGGAGGATCACCCGTTCAAGGTCAGGCTCAACTACACAGTGAGATGGTATCTCGATAAACAAATGAACAACAAACAGTAACACAATGATACCTCTCCAAAGAAAAACAACAACATGAAAATGGGCCTGAGGCTGAAGCCCAGTGGAGGTTATTTACCCAGCACGCATTAGGCACTGGGTTTGATCTCTAGCACTGTGCATAAAAGGAAAGCCATAGAACAGAGCTGTATTACATCGACACAATAATAGGTCATTTCTAAACAGGAAAAGAACTTCTGAGATGGAAGCAGAAAAAAAGACAACCCAGTAGTACCAGAGAGGAGACAGGAACAGGCGCTCTTAATAACTAATTAGCATATGAAAGACATGCGGCATATCATTAGAAGGAAAAAGGTGTTTGACATAATTACAACTTTCAACTGAGACTACCACACATTTATTATGAGGACTAAAACAAAGTCTGCAAGCCCAGCCAACACGCAAACAAACAAGCCAACAAGAACCTCAGTGACAGTCCTAATTATTGGTGAGGCTGTTGAGCAGTTAGAACAGTGTTTCTCAACGTGTGGGTCATGACCCCACTGACTCTTCCACAGGAGTTGCCTAAGATCATTGGAAAACACGGATATTTACATTACAATGCATAACAGTAGCAAAATGACAGTTGTGAAGTAGCAACAAAAATAATTTTAAGGTTGGGGGCTCACTACAACATGAGGAACTATATTAAGGGGTCACAGCTTAAGGAAGGTTGAGAACCACTGAGTCAGAACCTTCTTACACTGATGGTGGAGAGGTAATCTGGTATGGAGTGGACAGTAGCTAATAAAGCCATATGTGCTTAGCACAAAGCCCAGGTGTTTCACACATGGAAACAGACTTGACAAAGGCAGGTATGCGTACACACTAATGTATTCTGAATAAAACTAACCAACTGAAAATTTGCTTTTGTCCATTAAATGGATAATCTATAGGTCAGCACTTTGTCCATTAGAGTGTTGACCTGTAGTGGACAGATGTGTACAGATGTTCCTTTTGGGAATAGACTTCCTTATAGTCACAGTAAAAAATTCCACTGTTTTTGGCTTGCAGAGATCATGAAAGAAGTGGCCTATGTACATGGGTTGGTGTGTGCCCACAGTCTGACTCTAGATCTAGAACCAGATTTGGAATTGGCATCTGTCTTTTTCTTTGTTTTAGTCCTCATCATAAATGTGTGATAGTCTCAGTTGAAAGTTGTAATTATGTCAAACACCTTTTTTCCTTCTAATGATATGCAGCATGTCTTTCATATGCTAATTAGTTCTATTGCAGTGAAGAGACACCATGACCATGGCAACTCTTATAAACAAAAGCATTTAATTGGGGCTGGCTTACTGTGCAGAGGCTTAGTCCACTATCATCATGGCGGGAAGCACAGCAGCAGACAGACAGACATGGTGCTAGAGAGGTAGCTGAGAGTTCTACATCTGGATTGGCAGGCAGCAGAAAGGAGAGAGAGAGAGACCCTGGGACTGGCTTGAGCATTTGAAACCTCAAAGCTCATCCCCAGTGACGTATGTACATCCTACAAGAAGGCCACTCCTAGTCCT
This sequence comes from Onychomys torridus, assembly GCF_903995425.1. NCBI lineage: Eukaryota > Metazoa > Chordata > Mammalia > Rodentia > Cricetidae > Onychomys > Onychomys torridus. Next base: position 30,771,713 of record NC_050457.1, on the reverse strand, counting down.
ACAAGGCCACACCTCCTAGCAGTGCCACTCCCTGTGAGCCTTTGGGGGCCTTTTCATTCAGACCACCACAGCATCAAAACCCAAGTGTGATGACCATCAGGAGAAATGGGCTTGCATGTCAGGAGAATGACTTGAAAAGCTCACTCTTAAGGGCGTGTTACCATTGGAATCTAGAGTGTCCACATAAATTCATATTCCGAACTCTTGTTCCCTAGCTGGTGGTGCTACATTAGGGATGCCATGGAACCCTTTGGAGAAGAGGCATGGATGGAGGGAGCAGCTCACCAGATTCTGCCCAGGTCTGTATGCTTCTTACTCTCTCATGATGTGAGGGGTCTCCCCACACACTCCCTCCAGGAGCCCCACCGTACCTTGTCTATAGTGCTACACCTAAACTCCCTGAAGCCATAAGCCACAACTCATCTTCCCTCCCTAGGGCGTTTCTATCAGGTGTTTGGTTACAATGAGAGTGCTTAATACAGGGGTCGGCGGGGTGAGTGGTGATAATAGAAGTAGCCAGGAGACTCTACTGAAAGGATAAGCCCCCAAATAAGAGGATTCTGGCCAAGTCCTTTGAAGTCATCCATTTTTTAATGCTCAGATTATAAGGATAACCAAACTGGAAGATAGAGGATAAAAGACAAAGGCAGGGGGAGGCTGTCACTGACTAATGAGGTTTCTTAGGGTTAACAGAAGCATCTTAAAAGATACAAAGGAATTAATTCATTTTACCCAGCATACTTACTCTTAAATTCCCTTAATGTATGCTTGTGTGGCTATTTTTTGGTTGCTTGAGGCTGTGTGTTCATATTCATGTTTACTCATGTGTATTCATGTTTATCTTGCCTTTTTCTATCCGAATACCGTTCTGTCTTGATCTGTGTGTCGGAAGGAAAGCTGAGATGGGCAGAATTTACTCACTGTGTTTAATGCCCGGTCCCTCTTTCTCCTTCCCACCTTGACTCGGGGTTTTCTCTTCTTATCTTGCGGTTGCTGGTGTCACACTTTCATTTCCTTTTCTCCCACAGAAACCAGAATTCAGGGGAAGACCTGATGAATGCAATAATCAACAACACCGCTCACTTCTGGTCACGCTGTGCCTGGGCAGTTCATGAATTGCATTCAGTTACCAAGAGAAAAGACACAGGCAGGGTGGCTTCAGAACGTGGGGTTAACATTTTCCCTGTCCTGAGAAGTCTGGGAGCTAACAGTAGGCAGTTTGGCACAGAAGTGCAAGGTCTCTGTTACTATCTTGACGTGCTCCTCATGCTGTTGAGATGTTTTCCTGCTCCTATCATCATATCCATGTTCCCTGTAAGAGAAAGCAGGACAGTTGGAAAGGGAAGTGGTTAGCTAAGCTAGCTGACCTTAAATAGCTTTCCCAGATGTCTTTTCTAAACGATCCTGGCTACATGGTGAGCAAGCTGTGAATATCCTTGGTTATAGAGTATCGGTTCACCTGCCTGGGCACATTGTCATACAGACTACTAACAGCTCCTTAGGGCTCCAAACTTCAGAGCACAGCCATGACTGAAACCTGGCGTACAGCCGTGGGAGACCTTGAGCAGAGGCTCCAGCCAAGTTCTGCCTGAACTCCTGACCGATGGAAACAGTAAGACAATACATTCATGCTGGTTTCAGGCACACACTTTGAGGAACTGTTTACACAGTAATAGATAATGAATGCAGTCCCCATACCTCTCACTGAGCCTGTCTTTTCTGTCTGGGGATGTGTGGTTATGGACACAGAACCAAACTCACAAGTTTTTGAAGTTCAGTGTGAACTAGTGGCCCCCTAACCTTGGCCAGCTGCCATCCTGAGACCCTCACCCTTCATTTCTGCAAAACCATTGCCTTCTTACAGTTCCCACCCCACCCCACCCCTGTGTTCTTCTGTCTTGGTTTCACTCTCTATTAGTGGAACACCTTCTTTTCAATTGTTCCCTTAGGAAATATGCATGAAAGTGTCGCTGCCAAGACAAGGCCTGCCGAAAATACATTTCCCCATTTCTGTTTGATTGACAACTGCTTTGGAGATAGAATTCTAGATTGGAAAGAACACTGAAGGCATTATCCCAGCAGAGTTGTTACTGCAACGTCAAAGAAATTCTGATTACTGGTACTTTGTACGTGACCCAATTCCCTCCCTCCCGCATGGAGCTAAGAGTCTCTCCTCACCCTCAGTGCTCTGAGTTTCCCAGCAATACGTCTTGATGAGGGTCTATTTTCATTTCTTCTCTGGAGCATCTGGAAATTCAAGTTCTTTGGATCAAGGGAATTATCTTGAATCAGCATCCCTTTCATCAACCCCACCCTTGTCTCCCTCATCTCTGTTTCTCCGTCTCTGTGTGTGTTTCTCTCTCTCTCTCTCTCTCTCTCTCTCTCTCTCTCTCTCTCTCTCTCGTGTGTGTGTGTGTGTGTGTGTGTGTGTGTGTGTGTCTTTCTCCCTCCCTCCAGCAATTATTATCCACCTGTGTGGATGTGTGGGTGTCTAAATTGCATGCAGTCTGAAAGATCTAGCCTCGCCATGCCATGCAACAGGCAACAGTGAACAGCTCACCTGGATTCGGATCCCATCATCCTCTGCAGGTAGTTAGGGAAGTTGCTGAGTTCTGGCCTGATTTTTGATGCAGTGGCTGGGGATACTTCTGATGACCTCCGGCTTGCTGTGGCTCCTCAGCCCTCCTTTCCTTCCCTCACAAACCTCTGGATGGAAGGAAAGCCTCCCTGCGGCACTGCAATGATTTCTCTGCCTCTGCTTCCCCCCACGCCATTTGCTCAGCCATCACCCCACTTTCTCCCTTTTGCCACTTTTTCAGAGACTGGGAGAAATGGCTGCTACATTAATAACAACACCTAGTTGCAAGAGGAGTGTGGAGCTTGAGCAAGAGTGGCTGAACAAACAAACAAGCAAAGGCTGTGGACCTGGGCTTCAGACCCAGCTAGAGTGGGGGCTAAGTATTACCGACATCAGGCCTGCATCTCCTGTCTGCCTCTCTCTATGCCTTTATTCTTTTCTCTGGAAAGTCTATCCTTGGGCCAAAAGTCACAGCCACTAATAACTTCAAAGCTTTTAAATTTACAGCTTTGGTCAGGTGATGAACCAGATCAGCTCACGGAATCCCAAATTCCAAAATCCTGGATAATGACTTTGACTAGCCAAGCCCAAAGATACCTACTCATGGATCAATCTGCCAAAGGCAGAAAATTTGTCATGACACAATAATGCTGGCTAGGTTGATGGCAAAAAATATCACACCTTAATGTCTTCTGGTGTACATTTGGAGAACGCCATAAATACTTCTTGTAAGAAGTCTTATTTTAAATGTAGATGTTGAGCTGAGCCTTCACAAAAAGATTTTGCTCTTCTCTGAGAAAAATGACAAGAGTCTTCACATGCCTAAAGGACATTTTGGCATCCACAGCCTCGTGGGTATAATGGGAAACCAGAAGAGGAACTGGACTAGACCACCATTATCTATTTCCCTGCTCCTTGTGCACATACAATGGCATTTCAGGAAATTCTTCTGGCAAAAACATTCTTAATAAAGTGGGGATCTACACATACAGATTTGCTATAATAGGCTCTGTTAGTAACTGACCACTACCTACAAACTATCACCAGATAATCCCAAACTTCTGTTTGATATCTGTGTAGACCTAATCATTCTGTCTAAAGGGAAAAGAATGTCTTGTACTAAGTGGGTGCTGACTTCCCAAGTGGGTTCTGATTTTATGCAGGGTAAAAGAGACCTTCAAAAACATGGACTCCGGTGTTAATATCACCAGGGGGTCCTTTCTGTGCCTGCCTTCTCTTACTACTGTAATTGAGATTCTGAGTTATTAGCTTTTTTTGGATTCTTTTCAGTTTCTCGTGAGTCATTCAGTATTCCTCTTACCTTTTGCTTTGTTCTTGATTCTTCTTTTAGCTAATGCTTTCTCTATCTCTCTCTTTCTCTCTCTCTCTTTCTCTCTCTCTCTTTCTCTCTCTCCCCTACTGGCTCTTTCCAACTTTTTGTTGAGATGATTATCTAGAAGAAAAACAGAATTTCTTCTAAAGAAAGCAAAACTGAAACTTGCAGTTGTGAAAAGCACTTTACACTATTTCTGTATAATTACTTTCGTTTTCTATAGTGGAGCAGCTGAGAAAAAAATCGCTCTAATTGTGTAATTTTCTGCAACTACTCTGGGACAAAAATCTGGGTAATTGGATTTTTTTAAACTAACAAGTTGTCACAATTGGATAGTTCTTAAACTATTTGTGCTTATGCTTCAGAAATTTTCAGTTGGATGTACAGTGTATTTTAAATGTTTTGCATCAGCGTGTGGCCTCAAATTTGATTTATTTTAACTTCGAGTTTTAAAATAGATTGACAACTCTGATTATACATTGTCTTCAGCAAGCGGACCTTCGCTAAGTTTCAAAGTGTGCTCATCTCCACCCCACACTCTGCTGTTGCCATGGGAGCTGAAATCCTGGCATGTGTAACTCCAACTCCCAAGTGGCTCCGTTTCCCAGAGTGCTTTGCTGTTACTATGGAAATGACTGCCCATTAATCTTGCTTGTCCTTTTACTACCAAAGCACCTTTAACTGTCTGAAGCAATCAAGGGATGTTACCTACAACAGAGCAAGGAGGGCGAGAACCGCTTCCCATTCGACAACTGCTGCACTGATTTTAATCAAGATTTAATCAAGGAACCGAAGGAACTAGAGCTTCTGCCTCAGAACCATACAGAGCAGGATGCTCCTGCAGGCTGAGCACGTGCTCGGCTTCTTCAGGCCCTTGGTCGGGACCTCTTAACATGCGCACGCTGTATTTTTAAAGTTGTATTTGTGCTTTGTAAATATTGTCAAATACCACCATAGAGTGGGGGAGGTGAGTGGCCACTCATTTTTTTTTTAAGTGATGAGAACTGCCATGCTTACTCTAAATTGTCTGAAAAAATGTGTTGTTGAAACACTTAAGAAAACTACCCCCTCTAAGCCTGCCTGCTGATTTGAACAAAACCTAATTGTCCAACCGTGCTGGAGACATAGTAAACATGAGTCCAAACAATATTAGCTAATGAGTTAAGAATGGTTTTATGAACTTAGCATCGTTTTCCCATCACTGTTAGGTATTTGTGTAATTTTTTTTATTTGACTATGTGGTCATTTGTCTAAGATGAAAACAGAACTTACTGGCAATTCTGGAAAGAATTTCCAGGTCATTGATGGGGAGAAAGTATCTGAAAACAAAGAAACCTTGCTTGGGCTAACTACCCAGATCTGAACATGCCTTTATAGGATGACTAGATGGGCTCTGGGAAGTGAGATGTGCCCAATGGCTGTTTCTGGAAATAGGACATTTTAAGTTGTATAAATATATATGGAGGGCAGGATCTAGCTGGTGCCTACAGCACAGAGAGAGGCTGTTTTTGCTCTGAAAATAATCAAATGGTATCAATGTTAGATAAGAAAGGAGAGGTATCAGGAAGGAAAAGTCAGCAGAAATGGCCAGACACACCATCTTCTCTCCAAATAAACACAGGAAAAGGTGTTCTTGCGATCTGAAACATCTAAACAATGATGCCTGTGTGCCTTCCACTCTGCCTCCAAGAAAGAAGACAGGGAGGAGGCAGGAAGAAAGGAGACAGAAAGAGAGGGAGGAAGGGAGAAGGGAGGGAAGGGAGAAGGAAAAAGGAAGAGAAGGGCAGAAAAGTGCAAGATCTGAGATTCGTTCAAATATCTGCAAGGAAAAGTGTGTGTCCATAAAATTACAACTTTAGCGATGGTTGGGAACATCTTTCCACAGAATGAAGATCCTAGAGGTACATCGAAGGAGAGGGGAAAATGTGATTGGTGATCAAAACCTTAAGACACCACATGTCAGTTTTTCAGCATTTCAGCTTCATCTCAAGCGTCAGTGATCGAGCTGGTTGAGTCAGAAACCAACATGCTGCCCCCAGCGGTATCTTTCCACCTGCTTCTGTATCAGTTGCCTATGGCTGCAACCACAAACTGAGCATCTTACAAGATATTACTGTGCACTTTAGAAGTCTGAAATCAGGACAGGGACAGGGCTGTGTTCTTGAAACCCACAGAAAGGCACCTTCCATGCTTCTTTAGCTCTGGTGTTTACCAGTGACCCCTGGGCATTGGTGATATGAACATGTAGATTCTCATCCCCACATGACTGTTTCCCCTTGTGTCTTCAACATTATCTTTGTGCAACCCTATGCCCAAGTCTCACCCTCTCTGTAAGAGTCCAGTCATACTGGATCAGGAAGCCCCTATCGAGTATGATGTCATTTTAATAATCACCTCAATGACCGGGCTATTTCCAGATATGATCACATTCTGGGGGATGGGTGGTTAGGACTTCGGAGCCTCTTTTGGGGAGATGTAATTCAGCACATGACACCTTTCTCCAAGAATACTATGAGGAAAAGTATTGAGGGAAGTTAGTGGAGAATTCTGACAAGTATTGAATGTCTTTATTTCTTCAGAAATAAGGTTGCGGAATACAAATTATTGGACTTGTAGTTAAGCCCAGCTTCCTCTCCTACCCAGGAGGGGGCACATCCTGTACAGATTGGTAAAGTTGATGACAATCGTAACCATGAAGATGATGGAGGAAGATAACACAATACCCCCCAGGATGGTAGTGTTCTAACTTACAGATATCAGTTCATATCTTTCCTATGATTATTTTATGAACAGTGTTTCCACTATTTTCTACATGAGGAAACCAAGGCACCGTGAAGTCAAATAACTGATTTGGGGCAAATTGCCCAAAAGAAATGTAACTATTGCATCTTAATAAATGTACGCCAGATTCTGTGTTAAAGACTTCAATATAATCACGCTGACACCTGGAACTTCTGTAAAGGTAAGCCCATTTCTGAGTTAAAGATTTCTACATAACCATACCAACATCTGGAACTTCTTGACTTAGAGAACAGTTTTCACCCACACAATCCCCAAAAGATAAATGAACGAAGGAACTACACAGATGACCTTTTATGTCTTTGCATTGGTCCCATTTTCTCTTCCCATTTGGAAGAGAAAATACATTCATGTATCCCACCATAATCAATCTCTGTAAAAGAATATAAAGGACATTTTGAATTGAACAGAGTGAACCTTGGGTGCTTAATATCAGCATTTCTTATTGTTTTTACACCCACAGAATACATCTACATCTAGGAGTATGTGAAATATGGGAGTGTGAGCTCCTTTCCCAATAGAAAAATAATAAATTCTGGGTCACTAGAAGTAATGCATTTCAAAAGTGTGTACTACTCGCAGGTTATTATTTATTGAGATCTAGGAGAGCCGGAATGATTCATAGCAATTAAGATATCAATAGAGACAGCTTTTATTCTCTTGAGGTTTCTTGGATGAATTAGAGGAGCATCCTGGTTTGACTTATTTGTCCATCCTTGTGTTTAATTAGTTCCACAAGGCAACAACAAAAGAAATACTTTGTAGAATGTTCATCAGATCTTCAGTGTCCTAGGATGACTTTATGAAAAAGAAGCCATCCTCAGAAACACAAAACCATACAAATGCACTTGTCTCATCATTGGAGTCCAAGTGGTTAAGGGAAGAAACACACTATTCACTTGACCAATAGGATAGCTCAATGGAAGAGCACCTATCTATCTTATGTAAGCCTTGAGTTCAAGTCCCAGGAAACAATCTTCTGTAGACTTGTGAATATAGACAAACATGTTTTTAGCTAACAACAAAAGAAACAACTTTCTGAACTTAGCAAATAAATAGTAACTATGACTATGGTTTCTGATACCATTTGAATTTTTTTTTTTATAAAATGGAAATTGAAAACAATTCTTTTCCTGTGGTTGTAAGAAAATAACTTAAGAAAAGGAGGGGGTGCTTTGTCTTACAGTTTGAAGGGACACAGTACTCATGGCAGGGAAAGGCATGGAGGTGGGAGTGTGACCTGGTGGTCACATTGCACCCAGAGTCAGAGCAGAGAGAGATGAAAACCAGTGCTCAGCTACCTTTTTCCCTTATCCCTCTTTTGATCCACTCCTGGATCCCATCCATTCAGGATGGGTCTTCCTCAGGTAATCCTGTTTGGGACACTTGCAAAGACACACCCAAATGTGCACCTTACCAATGCTATGGGCATTTTTTAATACAATTAAGTTGACAACCAGAATTAACCATCACACTCCCTTGATGGACTGTGTCTTGAGACAGAGGCTTGGCAAGCTGTGGTTGTGCCTCCCTGAGTCCCTGCCTCCCCCTTCTTGCTTCTGAACCAATAATGGTCACACAGCCCCAGCCAAGAATTTGGGCTGTGCTCTGAGAAAAGGAGTGTACTCAGCAAGGGGACTGCAGGACCACCCAGAGCAGGGACCGTGTGCAGAAGAGGATCTGAAGCCTGTTAGAAGTGGGCATGGAAGCAGGAGAGAGGCATGACTTTAGAACCAGTTGGAGAGCACCCTGTCAATAGGCCATGGGTCTTGATGTGCCACTAAGAGTGCGCTCCAACTAAACGGAGACAAATTTTACCTTTGTGGAGTTTTGAAGAAAACACCACAAGGTTCAAGGGGATGAGAGTAAGGAGATTATAGTAGATGGGTTGGAAAGATCAGACTCTATTTACCAGGAAGATCCATGGAACGTTCCTATCATGTGGTCTATAAAGAGAACACTAGAACAACACTGACCTATCCTTTGGGTAGAGTAGGTACAATGCTTTTGTAGTCTGTAAACAGCATTTTAATTCCTTCTAAATTAAGAAAGAAAAAGAAATGAACATTTAGAGTCAATGGTCACCTTCACTTTTATGCCAATATAATTGTAAATGTGTTTTTATGATTTGGGGATGTAGGAAGGAGCATGAAGGCAACAGAGCCCAGATCCCCACATAAACACTCTCCAGTGTTGGTAGGAAGAGGGTACAGATACCAAGCTGTGGGGCTTGGTGGTGGCTGTCCTCTGCAGGTCACACAAGTCAATAGTGATGGTAAAGGATCTTTCTGTTGAACTAGAATGCATGGTTAATGAGGGTTACATGATGTTGGTGGACAGAGGCCAGGTAGCAGCATAATGACCAAAGACAAGATAGATGTCATACAGGAAGAGGAACACAGTCCCGGTGCAACTAGGATGGTGTAACCCACAGCAATGTAAGGTGACAGCTGGTAGACTGGGTACTCCTAGACGCAGGCTGACTAAAGTGATGCTTGGCTTGTACAACAAGGAACACATCCCAACCAGGCAAAGAGAACCTCTTGTTAGCCGTTAAAGTGCAAAATCAATTTATTTATCCAAATGTCAATCATGAATCATTTCTATGACCCAGAGCCCATCAGTTAAGGGTTAGACAAGTTCTCCCTTGAGGAAGATCCTGAAGGACCACGACAAGCATGCATAATAAATACAGTTCAGGTCTTCCCCCAAAGGAACCCACCCACAGGCCCTGAGGTAAGCAACTCCACACTAGGAAAAGTAAAACACCCCAATGGCGGTACCCCCTGAGGGAGATGCCTACAGAGTTAGTAAAGACAGAACCTGAGCTGACGCCCACACTGAAGGACGTTAAAGCTGGGATGCTTGGAGCTCAAGAGGCTGTGTTTTGGATAAGTGTCCCTGTTAAAGCTGGGCCTGTTCAATGCTAGCCAGGTGGCATGTTAGTTCCCTTCTCACTACTATGACAAAATACCCTAAGCGGGGAAGCACCTATTTTGACTCAAGTCTCCAGAGGCTTCAGTCCTTGCTCAGCTTACTACAAAGCTCTGGGTGTGTGGTAAGGCATCATGTGGGGAGGAAGAGCAGAGATGTTCAACTCTGGCCTCTGGGAAGCAGATAAAGAGGCCAGGGACAAAAAGACACCAAAGGCATGTGCCCCTGAGACCTACCTCCTCACACCAAGCCCCATTCCATAGTCTACTTAGTATAAACATCTCAGTGAATTAATCCATTGATGAAGTTAGTACGCTCATAATGCAATCATCTCTCAGTGGTGCCACCAGGTGAAACCAAGTCTTCAACATACTTTCAGCACATTTTATATTTCAATCACAGCTGATGAGACAGGAGGCATGTCCTCAAAGAGGGTCATAGGGCCCTGCTCTCATCTTCTTCTTCCTGTTTCTTCTTCTTTGTGATCATGAAGTAAATGGTTGAGCTCCACCATATACTCTGGCCATATTAGTTCCAAAGTAATGGGATACCTGGTCACGGCCTAGATCCTCCAAACCGTGAAGTAAATTAACTTTCCCTTAAGTTAATTATCTAAGACACCTCATTATGGTAACGCAAAGCTCTCTAATGCAGACAGCAAGTGGAGTGTTAAGTCAACCTTACAGTAGGTCTCATGGATCAATGGCTCCATCTAGGACTGCTCTCCCCAACCCAGAGTGATAATTACTATAGATTTACCTACCAGCTAGAAGATCCTCACAGTGGCTTCACAACCAAATGAACATGAATTATTATGATAGGACAGATGAAAGCTAGCCCTGGAAGTTTGCTTCCAAACCAAAATAATAAATTAGAAATGGTCCCACACCTTAGTCACCAAGTCACAGAGGTCAGTGCCACTCTCAGTGTCTGGAGACATTCCACCCTGGAAGAAACAGAGATTGGCCCTTAGTGAAAAATAAAACCTGATCTTTGCATGCTTGCCTTCCCTTCCCACTCTCTGAAGACTTTGAGAATTCCGGATCGGCTTCACAGCCTTGCCGTGGATGAAAGGACACAGTTGACAGCGAAGGGTGTGCGTCAGTGGAAGGATGTCCAACAGTGAGAACTGCGTGCCCTACACAGGCCCCCTCTCCCAGGAGTAGCTCTGATAGAATGACGGAGAGGCATTAAACACACAATGGAGATGTTGTTCACAGGCAAACTCCTCAGACAAGAGCCAGCAGCTGCTGTGTGGTACTCAGCCCCAGAAACAAGTAGGTCCAGAGATGAGAGCTGAAGGAAATGGACTGCTCTCATCACTACGCACAGAAACTTATTTACTACTTAGCCTTCTTTTCTTTCCATCCCTGTAGTTACCAGGTGTGCTCAGCCTTTTGATAATTCGAGAAGACGTTGTCATCTAAAAAGTTCATGTTCAAAAGATGCACAAGCAAGATACAAAAAAAATATTTCCATAAACACTCTCATAGCATTTTAAGTAAGTTCATAATTTTGTGTTGGGTCACATTTATAATTATCCTAGGCCATGTGTACTCTGTGAAGCTGTGGGTAGAACATTCCTGCAAGCCTTAGGTTGTTTGGGTGAGAGGCCCTAGCTCCTGGATGGGTTGTTCTCCCACCAGGAAGTGTGGAAAAGAATCCTACTAAAATGGAAGTCACGACTAACAAATGGTTACTCAAGACTCATCATACCTGAGCATCAACAATGCTAAGGAAAGAGACAAGAAGTTGGAGTGATGTTCCTTCTTGGGGACAACCAGCAGTGTGCCTGTGTGGGGAGATTCCATGGTATGTCCCTTAGCACTTTTACTCATGATAATAGAAGCTGATGGAGAATTTCAGCAAACAGCCTAACAAAAGCAGGGTAGCCAGAAAGTCAGACCCACAGATGTAAACCCCCCTAGAGACATCTTAAAGAGAGTTTGGAGGAAGATGATAGTACCAGCTACAGCCTGGGGGTAGGGAGGGTAGCTCCGTCTATGAATTTTCTTGTATCAATGTAATGAGATGTGGCTGGCCATGAGGTGGAATAGGTTTCACGTGAGCCATAAGCAGATCTGAGAAGGGCATACAGCAACCATGTGTCTGAAAATTCTTTCAAGCAGCAGCTTGAATACTGAGGAATTCACAGGACACGGTTTGGAAAATGCTGGGTTTTGCCTGTATTTTAAATGATTTTGTTTTCTGTATTTAAAAGATGCATCTTCCTGGGCAGAGTGGTACATGCCTTATAATGTATCTACTGAGGGTGGGGAGGTGGGCTGAGGTGGGAGAATAGTGACCTGAAGGTGTGCCTGGATGATAGAGAGAATTCAAAGTTAGCCTTGGCAACTTAGTGATAATATGCCTTACCAAAAGGAAACAAACTACTTCAGGATTGGAATGTAAGGCAGTGACAGAGCAGCAGTCTGATATACAGTCAGACCCCAGGTCTGTCCGCACACAGAAAAATAAAGGGAAAAGCAGATGCATCCTAATGCCATAGCTGGCTATTACAGTCCTTAAAGACAAGTGCTTCCACATTCATCATCTGTGATGGGTAGTTTTAGGTCATCTTGACACAAGCTAGAGCCACTGAAGTGGAGAGAGCTTCAGTTGAGAAAATAATTCCATTAAGATTGGGCTGTAGGTAACTTTGTAGGGCATTTTCTCAAATAGTGATCAATGGGGGAGGGCCCAGCCCATTGTGGATGGGGCCATCCCTGGACTGGTGGTCCTGGGTTCTATAAGAAAGCAGGTTGAGTGAGTCATGGGCAGCAAGCCAGTAAGCAGCACCCCTGGATGGCCTCTGCGTCAGTTCCTGCCTCCAGGTTCCTGCCCTGCTTGAGTTCTGTCCTGACTTCCTTTGATGATAAACAGTGATACGGAAGGGTAAGCTAAATAACTCTTTCCTCCCCAACTTGCTTTTGGTCATGGTGTTTCATTGTAGCAGTAGAAACCATCCTTAGACATCATCTGAATTTATTTATTTATTTTTTTTAGAAAAAAGGGAAAGGATAAAGAAAATAGGAATTTTGAAAACAGCAAAAAACGCAATGCCAAAATGATGGCTGCGCTGTGTGTACTCAAGAAACCTGAATAATTGCTTCAGTATGCCTAGAAGATGTGCGTGGAGAATACTGGTGTCCATGTTTTGAAAACAAACTCCCTCTGGTCTAGTAGACTACTAACACTTAGAACTTAGTGTTTTCTCAGTATGTGTTATGACATTTTCGCTCTAAAGTGACGGGGTCACTTAGCTGAAAAGCCAAGCTTATCCCCAGTGAATTCTAACATTTGTAGGGCTCAGCACGCCCTTAAAGGATTTGCAGTGATGTATGTCTGTCATTCCAGACTTCTGCGTCTCGGAATACTTCAGCTTGATAACAAGAGCCGGCTTGGTGAGAGTGTCTACAAAAATGTGCTCTGGTTCAAGTGTGGATGGAGCTAAAGACACTTCTGCGAAGGGGGAGAAAAGAGCCCCTGCCCCCCATGACCCCACCACCACCACCATCATGGCCTGCTCCCATCGGTAACTCCTGAACAACCATGTGTGTGTGTGGTACCACTCCTCTTCACGTTCACCCGACTCTGAGCTCAGGAGTTTGGTCACTGTGAGTCAACTTTCAGGACATTCATTCTTCATTTGGCTTGTCTGATAGCAGGCTGTATGGCATGTATCTATAAATATATTAATCTACCTGTGGCCTTTTTTTTTTAGTTTTGTTTTCCTCCTGGATATTAACTCCCTAATTCCCCCCCCCCCCCCCCCCCCCCCCGCTCCTTGTTCATAATAAATTCCAGAGCACAACAATATATTAGGTCTTCCACACCACTTAGAACGCACTCCACTCCTTCACATCTGTCATTGGGAGATAATCAGAATTCGTTCACAACAAGACAACAAACCACTGTGTCTTGAAAGGAGTAAATGACAAATTTCCTTTCAAAATGCAACAGAGGAGCAGTGTTGAAAACAGTGCCCACTGTGACAGTACCGAAAAATAACAGCAATTCACTCTCCGGGTGCAAACACCACTTGGCTCCTAATACCTAATTCACCCTAAACTCCATCATGTGCAGAGAACCACTGTTATGCTGACCAATTACTTAGCTTGGTTGCATTTGTCCAAGCCAGTGACAATCATGACTATACGTAGAGCTGACTTACCAGGTGCTGCCCATGCTCCAAGGGCTTTGCACACAAGCCTGCACTTAACTCCTTCTCTACGGCTCTACTCTTCATCATCAACTGTCACTGTCGGGGGCTGAAGTGACTACAGCAGCTTCCTGATGGCCTTTCCGATTCCATACTCAGCCCCTTTGCAATTCATTCTCTGCACAACTGCCAGAGTAATCTTTTACAACGCATTTCAGATGATATGGCTTCTTGCTTAAAACACTACCCACTGTATTTAAACTCCATTCCAACTCCAACCTCTTACGCTAACTCACAAAATCACAGCTATTCTCCAGTCCACAGCTGTACTGGCTGTCCTCAGACACATCAAGCCAGGCCCTGCTTCATGGTCCTTGGTTCTGCTACTTCCTTTGTCAATTCCTTCTCATTCCTTCTCTCTCTCTCTCTCTCTCTCTCTCTCTCTCTCTCTCTCTCTCTCTCTCTCATACACACACACACACACACACACACACACACACACACACACACACACACATCCTGCCTCCCTCCTTTCCACTCTCTCTAGCATTTTGTGATGATTCACTTAAACTAGCCACCGGATCACGTACTACTGCATGACTTCTGTTTGAATCCCACCCATCCACTTCACAGTCTGTTTTTCTGTTTGTCCTAAATCTTTCCCCTGGAATATATGCTCCATGAGAATAGAAGCATGCTTGTCTTATTCACCACTAAAACAGTATAAAATGGGCTCTCCCTGAGCACATGATGAATGAACAAATAAATGAACACACAAAAACATCCTGAGCAAAACACAAAACACTTGTACTAGGTGTGAAAAACATTACTGTTCTACATGAGGAACCAAGCCTTACATAGAGCAAGCTCTATGTTGACACACAGAGTTTTAACTCTTGGTTTGAAGTAGGGGACTTGATTTAAAAAAAAAAAGTTGGGAGGATAAAGGTGTGGGGTAGGTAAGCAAGCCAACATTTATATTGCCAAATTAAGAAGAAAGTTACCTTACCCACCAGACAAAAACAATAGCATCATTGACAAACACAATATTACCACCACAGAGAAGGCAACCGTGCGCAGGGAACAAGAAGCCATCCATTCTCTGGGGCGCATTTCCAGAACTTCTTTACCTGTGACTGTCTGAGCGAGTCTTCTAACCCATTTAAAGAAAACTTTTTTGGCTACACTTCTTATTCTGTCAGAGTAAGAAGAAGGCTGAGCATGTGATTTCAAAGGAAACATTTCCTTAAGAAAAAATAAGACAGTTCACATACAAATTCAGAAGACCATAAACCAAACAAATAGTCCCAGCATTGAAAGAATTTTTGTTCTGCTTCCTGACTCCCGTAGCATTAGGAGAGAATTTTGGCTCACTGTTCTGGGCAAGACAGACAGACAGACAGACAGACAGACAGACAGACCCTTCCCCTTTGTGGAGAGGTGGCCGAGAAGTGATAAGACGCTGACAGCTGAGAATTCCCTAATTTTAAAGAGAGAGCCTGCTTTCAGTTTCTAATTATCTGGGCTTACGTTTTAAGGACCACCCAGGGCATTGTGGATAAACTATTCTTTCATTCAACAAAATCTGTGACCACATGACCAGTGCACTGGGCTCAGAGGATACAGGTGTAATTCTTGCCTTCAGGGGTTTCACAGAGCATAAGAAAGTAGACGTATGGGTGATGGCATCCAGAGCTTTGTGGATACAGCCATCCTGCTGTTAATGTGGAGCATGTGAGGGAGCAAGCATCATTTAACTGGTAGAAGAATCCCTGTCACTGGCTTTGGTCAGGCCAAAGGGATTCTGGGTCAGTCTACAAAACACCTTTTAAAACATACTTTATGAGTTTTGTTATATGGCATTCATGATTAATGCAAATTATACAGGCCATCTGGTCTACACCTACCTTCTGAAGGAGAGGGAATAACATTGCAGGAAACTAGCCAGGGTATTTATCTCTTAGCTCTACTCAAACTGGAGCAGCTACATTTTCCCCAGAACTGAGAAGTACCTGGGGCTTTGGGGAGAGAACATTCCTTTTAGCTAAAAGCACTTTATAAATGTTTATAGTGTAAGCCTATAAACAGTTTACATTATTTGGCCACCATCCCACTGTTTCACCTCCATAAATGTGGAAAGTGACTAAAGAGGGAAAGACTGTGAAGAACACAGATGGTGTCTCTAAACCAAGGGCTTCGGGTGTGGGAGAAAGGGGGGTGGTCAGAAGAGCTCACCCGAAGAACAATGTAGAGCCAGTTAGATTATAAACGGGCTGTGCCCAGGGAAAGAGACAATCAAATACAAAGATGTCAAGCCAAGGAAACACCTCAAATTCCGAAGGCCATCTCTGCCTTGCTGGGGTAGTCCTTCCTGTGAGTGACAGCACAGGCTGATCACCTAAACTTCCCCAAATCCCCTGCAATTGTCAGTACATAAGTCCTTATTTGCAGCATAAACAAATCCTACACATTCTCACTAGAGTGTAATCTCAAACCACCTTCATATTGTTGGGCTAGAGCTGAAAAATAAAACCTCGCCTATGAAAATATTTTTTAAACATTTTGAAAGAAGCAAAGTTCCTTTGACCAACTGATATAAGAATCCAGGGTTCTTGTATTCAAGTGTCCAATGTCCAAATACTAAGAACTTGGCACTTGAACGTGCTGCTTTAATAGAATTCACAGTATGTTCAAATCACCGTTCTCTCCAGCCAGCCCAGGAGGAAGCTAGAAGGAAATAAACTCATTGATTGTGTCTACAGGAATTTCTTCGATTGGTTATTCACATTTCATATTTCAGAAACTCCAGTGCATCTTCTCCGTAACTCTACACATGATTGGAACCATTTTTCCTGTGGTACCCAGGAGGAAACTGAGGCTCTAAGACATTAAGTGACTTACCCAAGGTCACAGGGTTGCACAGTGGAAGAATTTGGCAGGTGAAATCATTTTCATAAGACCTAAGTCATTAGTCAAAAACCACCCTAGATTTCATGAACCCCCTAAAAAATTCTTAACTCTGAGTATTACTGGAATTCATTTATATAAGAAAAGAGATCTCATACAAGAAAAACTGTCCCATTCACATGTGGAATTTTTAAAAGTCAAACTCACAGAGAGTAGAGTAACCAACATGTTGGGGCTGGGCAGGGAAGAATATAAAATTTTAGTTAGACACAAGAAATAAATTCAAGAGAGGTATTAACAACACAGTAGTTATTGGTGGTCACAATATATTAAATAAGTGAAATGGCCAAAAGTAGGTTTTAAATGTTCTTACCATAAAATGTAAGTGTAATGAGATAATACATATGTTAATTAGTTTGATTCAGTCATAACACAATGTGTATATAGTTCAAAACATATGTACCATGAATTCATAAAATTCCCATTCATCAATTTCAAAAATAATCATTATTTTTAAAATGTGTAAATGATAACAATAATTTTGAAGGCAAATAAAATGGTAAAACTACTGAAAACCCAAGATTAAAGTACAGGATTGCATTACAAAGATGCATCTCACTTTCTGTGCTTCCTGAGTACATGAAGTATTCCAAAAGAAAATAGTTCTTCCTTTTAAGGAATAAATCTAAGTTGAAAGACCCACTCTTTAGAATGCTTAGATTTCACTGGGCAGTGGTGGTGCACTCGGGAGGCAGAGGCAGGTGGATCTCTGAGTTTGAGGACAGTCTGGTCTACAAAGCGAGTTCCAGGAAAGGCTCCAAAGCTACACAGAGAAACCTTGTCTCGAAAAAAAAAAAATGTTTAGATTTCAGGATCAGAAAAGAATCCCCTGCCTTTGTAACTCATGTGTGGACAAAAGGGAAGAGGTCCTGGCTGGACTGACTGACCCACTTGTTATGGTTAGAGTGAAAAATGTCTTGGGCTTGTGTTTTAAATGATCAGTCCCTGGCTTGTGGTGCTCACAGGTGTGGAGCCTTAAAGGATACATGGCATGACCAGAGAAGGTAGGTCACTAGGAGCAGGATCTTGAAGTTTAAACCTGATTCTGGTTCCAGCATGGTTTTTCTGCTTTCTGTCAAATGAACAAACCCCACAGCAAGCTCCCACCAACACTAACTAAGCTGTTGCCCCCACCATGCTTTCTCCACCGTGATGTGTGCTAAGACTCCGAAACTGTGAGCTGAAATAAGCCCCTTCGCGCTTAAGTCACCACTGTCATGTGATTTATCACAACCATTAAAAAGTGACTAACAGGCCACCCTAGTTTCTCACTATGCAATCAGCCCCATTTGCCTTTCTTCTTCCTTCCTTCTTCCTAGACTAAAGTCCCTTTCCATTGGTCTCCTGGGCACTGGAGCTACTCCATAATCTAACCTGAATATTTTTCTGCTTTGATTTCCAATGTTGTCATGAGCTTTTTAAGGTTAGGCCTTCATTATGTTACCCTGGAGAGAGTCAGTGAACACCTAGCAAATGCTAGTGGGGCTTCACCTGCAATCAGCCTCCTAAATAGGAATTGTCATTGCACCCAACAGCTGTAGAACCCACACAAGACACGTGTAAGATGGAGCCAGCCAACACTCCAGCCTGGATGGGGAGGGGCTCACTATCCCCCAGCCCTCCCTGAGGAGGTATTGGCAAGAGATGGCTGATAGAGAAGGGGGTCATTTTCCTCCGTCCAGGGTAGGGTTCCTGGTAGGCTGCCCCTGTTCCCAAGGACGGCCCCATCCCCACACACATGTGTGTGGCACTAATCGGACTAGGTGGATTCATTTTTAAAAAGAAGAGGACATGACAGTGGGAAGGGGACATGTTGGAAAGATCTGAGGTTAGTGAGAGGGGGTCTGAAAGTGGAAATGGTCAGATACATTGCATACATGTGTGAAATTGTCCAAAAATTAATTTTAAAATGTCTTAAAAAAGAATTTCCATTACATGTGCAAATTACTTCCTTTTATTAAAATAATAACAATAATTTATACTCACACAGAAAAATTAATGGAAGGAATTATATCAAAACATGAATAATAGTTCTTGGTGGCAGGAGAATTATAGGTAATCAGTTTTCCTTTCTGTTTTGCTATTTTTTATATTAGCTATAATTTTTGAATTTTCTTCAATGACTTTGGCACTCTTTAAATAATTGGGACAAATTATGTTAAAACATTGAAAAATCTAAATTAACTAGCTAACATAAAAAGAAATCTTGAAGGGTTTTATTCTCCTCAGAAGTTGTTGCCTTTTGTTTGGGCGAGTTGAACTTCACAGGACTCGGTCCTCAATTCCACCACTAATGGTATACAACAAGTTCCTCCTGAGCACTTTATGAATCCCTTTATTGTCCTTTCTTCTCCGTGACTAGAGCCCAACACTCAAATCCCTTCAGCTTTTACTGTGCTAGAAAAAGGAAAGTCAAGAGAATCAAATGTGTCACTTTCAAATTGGACAATTTTACAAATAGATTACTGAGTCCGAGCTCCATATATCAAACACAGTAAATGACACTGTTGTCCAAGCCTACGGACTTTCTAGTCTGATGAATTCAGCAACTAAGGCTGACATAAAATGAGAGGAATAATTTTAAAGGCAAAAACAAAGATTAAAATAAGAGAAGTATCTGTCCCGAAAATATCAAGAACAAATAAGTCCACAGTGTCTGTGATTGCCATGGTAAGTTGGTTGTAGGCCTTACTATTGTGGTTACTATTTGTCAATAACAATGATGAATAACATTATTCAACTTTTCTTGCAGAGTGTTTTTCTGTCTCTCTTGCTAAGAATAATTTCTATTATCAATTGTGAAAAATCCAGGCTAATATAAATCAGCACAGGCTTGAAATATTCTTTGAACATTCATTATATTAGTAACATAAATGTCCTGTTTCACCCACTAAGGTTACAAAATAAGGCCATATTTCTTCTAATACCCTCAGCATGGTGACTTTTGGGCTCTGAGATGCTGTAAGGAATGAACGTCGGAACGTTCTGTATGTTTTCCTCAGCCTGATTTCTTGGAGTATTTGGATATTCAAGTTTCACAAGTCATTCTTAGTTTTCATTTGTCTGTTTTACTGCTCTTCTCTCCAAGCCTGCAACTACAGAACTTCCAAGCCTCACTGTTCCATTTCAGCAGTTCCTACACAAACTACTCGCTCTACACAGATCTGATACAAAAGCAGGCTCTGCTGTTTCCCTGATTGCCTTAAAGGCAGAATCAAGACCAGCCAGTAGTGTTGGCCTGAGATAGTGAAAGTCTGACCTTTTCAAAACACCATTGCTGTGTTACCTCTGGCACTCACAAACATCAGTTCTGGCTTCAGAGTCCCTGCCTGGCTCTCTAGTGACACCCTACATAATGATGGAGTGATGGAATCCACTCCTCTTTTCTGCCTCTGTCTACTACCTTTGATAAGAATCCCTGGACCATCCACCCCATGGTCAGGAGCTTCTGATCCTGATCCTCTTGTCCAGAGATTGAAAACAGCAGTTTCCTTCCCAAAATTCAAGACCTACCTTTCTTTTCCAAGCACGACTAAGAGTAGCAATAGCTGGGATCTTCAGGGGATGTGTCAATCTGCTCAAAGTAGAAATGAAATCTCCACAGCTTAGAGATGGCTGCTAGAACACAGATAGCACATTTCTCAAACTCTGGGTGGCTCATTCTCAATTATCTCTATGGCAGCCACAATACTAGATAGTCCCTGCTATCTTTAGAACCTGAAATGCTCCCCCTACACACACACACACACACACACACACACACACACACACACACACACACACACACAGGCTCGTGTGTCTAAACACCTGGTCTCTAGCTAGTGGCACTGTTTTGAGGGACTTTGAGAACTTGAGTAAGCCCTGAGTGCAAAGGGTCACTATGAGTAGGATGTTGAGGGTTATTGCCCAGCCCCACTTCCAGGCCCATTCTCTACTTCCTGTCTACTACAATGGCAGGACCAGCTACCTCTCACACCCACCTAGACTGAGATGCTCTGCCACCGTGCCTTCTCGGCCATGATAAACTGAAATCTCCTAAAAACCATGAGCCAAAATAAGCCTTTCCTTCCTCCCTTATGTTACTTTAAAACAGCAACAAGTCCTACTTCCTTCCTTCCTGAGTACATGAGAAGGTAGAGTTCCCCAGACTCCCTTGAAACTGTGTTCAAACCATATTGCCTAGATCTAGCCCATGGCCTATATATAAACTCTTTTGGCAGAGGGAGTAGAAAGTCCTTGTGTGACCTTCCAACTCTTTTTCCCTCTGCCACAATTATCATAGAAATTATATTCTCCAATTGTAAATGAATTGGATAATCAAGTTGTTTTCTCTAAAAGAGCCACACTACAGAGTTAAAGTCACCTTGGAGATATGTGTCAAGGGCTTACAATAAAAATTTTCTAAGTGCTACCACTTAACAGACAATGCATGGGTTTAACAATATGCAAAAGGATGTATCCTGCCTTTGTGGTCCAAGGAATTGTATTTTGTGCTCAAGAGTCTGTAATTAATCTTGAAAATGACTTTGAGAGCTTGAATGATGTTTTAAGTAAGAAAGTTGTTTTAGTCAGAGTCCTCCAAAGGACACCTGTGTGAAACTCAAAAGCCTAAGAGCCTGGGACCAACAGTGTAGATCCTAGTCTGTGTCTACAGGAGTGCCCAGGGCAGATTTAAGTTCAGTTCAAGCAGTCAGAAAGAGAGAAATTGAATCCTCCCATCTTCCACCATTTTTTTTTCCTATTCAGGCCCTCAAAGGACAGGTGAGGCCTGCTCCCATCAGAAGAACAATCTGCCTTTGCTCAGTGTGTTACTCAGATGCCAGCCTCTACCAGAGACATCTTCATATATCACTGCATGACTTTCCCTGGGAAGACAAACATGCATGTACTCATTCCAGACAGGGATCAACAACATACCAAAGAAATGATTCCACCCAAGTCTGGCTTGGTAAGCCAATGAATTCATTGGGCTTACTTACAAGAATGGAGATGAAGGATTATTTGCAGATGTGAGTGACTCTATCAGGTGTAACACCAAAAGTCCCACCTCAGCTTGGGTGACTACTCACAAAAGCTTCGTCTCTGGAGTTCCCTGCCCAACTTGCAAGCAGCACCTCTGGCAGAGAGTTGCTACTCCCTCTGCAATTACTTACTGTTTCTGTAACTCTGGGAGGGACTCTTGACTCGTAGAGTTCTTAGGAGACCGTTTAGCTTTCTTGGGAGGTTCATGAGCCTCCCCTCCTCCTCTACCAAGGAGAAAGCAATTACATATTCAGACACATGAAGAAATTATGTTTAACCAGATACATAGGTACTTCCTGATCCAAGCAGGTTGACAACTGACTACCACAGAAGTATTGTGAGCCAATTTTCTTTTCAGAAAGATCTCTTTAAAAGATAAATGAGAAATAGATGCTGGGAGAAGCAGTCCAGACAGGAGGAGCTGAAGTGGCATGTAGGCATCAATAATAAGTGGTAATTGGAATTACAGTGGGTACAGAGAGAAAAGAAAGGATCTGATATGTGTTTTTCCTATGTTCACGAAAACATAAATTCTTGTTAAACTATTTTTTTCAGAAGACTGCCTTATGAGAATTTGGCTCTTCTTGGAATTAATAGAAAATGTTTCAAAATAACCAAAACTAAACAGCCCTTATTCTGAATCAGTATCTCTACTGACTCTACAACAATGTCAGTTGTAGATCACACTCTCTACATTGTGGTCTCCATTGAAGATCACCCACTCGGTGCTCAGAATCATCTTCTGGACACCTCTCTTCACAGGCTGGGGAAATCCTGCCTCTGGTGCCAAATAGCCTCACAACACAAAGTGTTATAGTTGTAAACTAAAAAACAAACAAACAAACAAAAGCACTTTAAATCCTGTTTTTTCTACCCCAATATTTTTGATTGGACATCTCCTCGTTACCAGTAAATTTAACCCTTCTCATACATGCTAACTATGTTTAAACATATTTCCAAATTGACTCCATGTCTTAGCTAGGTGTCTATTGCTGTGATAAAACACCATGACCAAACACAACTTGAGGAGGAAATGGTTTATTCCATCTTATAGTCCCACTTCACAGTCTATCATTAAAGGAAGTCAGTGAAGGAAGTCACACAAGAACCTGGAGGCAGGAGCTGATGCCATGAAGGAGTGTTGCTTGCTGGTCTGTTCCCCCATCACTTGCTCAGCCTGTTTCCTTTCCTTTTTCATTTTTTATTCTTCTTTATGTATTAAACTCCAACCACAGTTTCCCCTCCCTCCACTCCTCCTGCCCCCTTCCCCAACCTCCCCTCTCCCTTAGATCTACTCCTCCTTTGTTTCTCTTCAGAAAAGAGCAGGCCTCTCAGAGATATCAACTGAACACAGTATAACAAGTTACAATAAGTCTAGGCACAAACCCTCATATCAAGAAGGCACCCCAATAAGAAGAAAAGGGTTCCAAAAGCAGGCAAAAGAGTCAGAGACAACCCCCACTGCCTCTCTGACTCCTACAGTCCTTCCTCCCCTTCTTCCACGGGATTCTCTGAGCTCCACCTAATGTTTGGCTGTGGGTCTCTGCATCTGATCCTATCAATTGCTGGATGAAGCTTCTCTGATGGTGATTATGCTAGGTTCCAGTCTATGAGTATAGCAGAATATAATTAGGAATCGTTTCATTGACTTTTTTACTTTTTTTCCTGGTTGTTTGGTTCTATCCCAGGTCTCTAGGCTATCCAGCCTCTGGTTCCTGGCCATCTAGGCAATGGTAGGTGTGGGCTCCCTCTGGTGGCATGGGACCCAAATTGGACCAGTCATTGGCTGGCCACTCCCACAAGTTCTGTGCCACCATTATCCCAGCACATCTTGCAGGCAGGACAAATTGTAGGTCAAAGGTTTTGTGGCTGAGTTGCTGTCCCAGTTCCACCATTGGAAGCCTTGCCTAGTTATAGAAGATGGCCAGTTCATGCTCTGTATCCCCCATTACCAGGAGTCTTTGCTAGGGTCACCTTCATAGATTCCAGGGAGTTTCCATTGCACTAGGTTTCCACATCACCCTTGAAATGTCCCCTAATTCCAGTAATTTCTCCCAATACTCTCTCCTTCCACCCCCTCAACCTGATTCCTCCTGCTCCCATCTTCACCCACCCCCACTCTACCTGAAAAATCTATTCTCTTCCCCTTGCCAGGGAGATCCATGTGTCCCTGCTTGAGTCCTCCTTGTTACTTAGCCTCTCTGGATCTGTGGATTGTAGCATGGTTATCGCCTACTTTACAGATTATATTCACTTATGAGTGAGTCCATACGTGTTTGCCTTTCTGGGTCTGGGTTACTTCACTCAGGATGATTTTTTTTTTAGTTCCATCCATTTGCCTGCAAATTTCAAAATGTTCTTTTTTAAACAGCTGAGTAATACTCTGTTGTGTAAATGTACCACATTTTCTTCATCTATTCTTCAGTTGAGGGACATCTAGGCTGTTCCAGTTTCTGGCTATTATGAATAAAGCCACAATGAACACAGTTGAGCAAGTGTCCTTGTGGTAGAATGGAGTATCGTATCCTTTGGTTATATGCTCAGGAGTGGTGTAGCTAGGTCTTAAGGTAGATTGATTCTCTATTTTTCTGAGGAACTGCCATACTGATTTCCAAAGTGACTGCACAAGTTTGCACTCCCACCAGCAATAGAGGAGTGTTCCCCTTGCTCCACATCCCTATGAACTGCACTTGTGTTATTGCTCCTAGCCATTCTGACTGGTGTAAGATGGAATCTCAAAGTTGTTTTGATTTTCAGCCTGTTTTCTTACACCATCTAGGACCACTTGCCCAGAGATGACACCATCCACAATGGATTGGGCCCTCCCACATCAATCACTAATTAAGAAAATGCCCCCTTGAGCTTTCCCATAGGCCAACCTTACAGAGGTATTTTCTCAATTGTGGTTCCCTCTTTTCAGATAATTAACTCTAGCTTCTGTTGAGTTGACAGGAAAACAAAACAAAACAGGGTGCTCATTTTAAAGAAGTTGGTGTTTTGTTTGTCTTTTCTAAATAGTATATTAAGGCAGAGGCAGGCTGATCTCTGTGAGTTCAAGGCCAGCCTGGGCTACAGAGTGAGTTCCAGGAAAGGCTCAAAACTACACAGAGAATCCCTGTCTCAAAAACACCCACACACACAAAAAGAAAGAAAGAAAGAAAGAAAGAAAGAAAGAAAGAAAGAAAGAAAGAAAGGAAAGAAAGAAAAAGAAAAGCACATTTGCCAGGTGGTGGTGGTGCATGCCTTTAATCCCAGCACTCAGGAGGCAGAACCAGGTGAGTCTTTGTGAGTTCAAGTCCAGCCTGGTCTACAGAGTGAGATCCAGGACAGGCTCCAAAGCTACAGAGAGAAACCCTGTTTTGAAAAAACAAAAGAAGAAGAAGAAGAAGAAGAAGAAGAAGAAGAAGAAGAAGAAGAAGAAGAAGAAGAAGAATTAGTAGTAGTAGTAGTAGTAGTAGTAGTAGTAGTAGTAGTAGTAGTAGTAGTATATTAAGGAGACTCATAAAAAGTAAAATATGCCAATGACTAATGGAACCCAACTCATGTTGAACCATAAGGAATGGATTAAGAGGCCTTGGGATGGGAAAGCAGAAGGTGAAATGTGAACCAACTAAATATCTCCATCATTCCAAATAATTATTTTAGGCAGACTAAGGACAACCCATAATAGTCTCTTCTTACCTCCAGTTCTAGTTACATAGAAGAGGCTACCACATCTCTACACTGCATTTCCTCATCCAATTTCTGATTTTAGGCTCAGCTGTGATGTACAGTTCACACTGGGGGTGAATGGTTCCCAGAGGTATAGACTGCTGGTGGGGTAGACAGTTCCCACTGTATTGAACAGTTCCTACATAAATGGGGTGCTCCCCCAGGTGGACTGTTCCCACTGAATAGACTTTTCTCATTGGGTTAGATTAGTCCCACTGGATTGGATGGCTCCCACTGGAGCTAACTGTTCTCATTGTGGTGTAGTGGGCTGTTTCTGTAGGAGACCAGGCTTGCCTTACTCTGGCAGCATCCCATTTCAGCATCCCACTTCAGCATCCTAGCCATCTTTCTTATTTCTTACTTATGTTTTCCTCCAATGCCTCTGGTACTTATGTGAGCCTGGAGTTGATGTCTCTGAAGAAAACCTTCAGCCAGTTGGCAATAGGAGCTGGTGGATAAACGTTCTGTCAGCAATCCTGAACATAGACAATTCTGGAAGGTACTCTGTCAGGCCCAGAGGCCCCAGAGTCAGTGTGTCGTGCTACTACTCCCTGCAACAACCCTCACAACACACACATAATGCCCTTTATCCCTCACTCACTCACTCTTCATACCCCCTTAACAGATGATTACCGTTTAAGAATTAATATGATGCCGGGTAGTGGTGGTGCATGCCTTCAATCCCAGCACTCAGGAGGCAGAGGCAGGTGGATCTCTGTGAGTTCAAGGCCAGCCTGGGTTACAGAGTGAGTTCCAGGAAAGGCTCCAAAACTACACAGAGAAACCCTGTCTCAAAAAAAAAAAAAAAAAAGAAAAGAAAAGGTTAATATGACAAAGAGGCGATGTGGTGAGTTGAGGGGATACAATCAACGAGGTTTTAGTGAGTGATTCAATTTGAAGAGGAAAAGTTATGGGACAGAACAAAATGTGATGCCCATCAACTCAGTGCAGAATGGGTTGTATATGTCGTCACCTAGATGCGATACATCTGCCTTCCTATACTACGTGTCTTTCTGTTGTTGCTATAGAGACCACAACTTAGGAAGGTTTATTTGGATTACATACCCTAGTTACTGTCCTTCACTGAAGGAACTCATGGCAGGAACTCAAATAGGAACAGAGACAAGAACTATGGAAGAATGTAGCTTGAAAAGGGTGCTAGCCCTGGCTTACTTTTGTATAACCTAGGATCACTTGCCCAGGAGTGACATCACTCACAATGGATGAGCTCTCTTTCATTCATCAAGAAAACGCTCTCATAGGCCAGTCTGATGGAGAGGCATTCTCTCACTTGAGGTTCCTCTTCCCAGATGACCCTAACGTATGTCAGGTTGACAGAAAACTAACCAGTCCACCTCTTAATGTGGGCAGATACATCGGTCTCAAGCTGGGTTTGAAAGAACACAGAAGCATTTCCCTTCTGAAATGCTGCCAGAAATTTCCTTCCTTTCCACCATCTCATTCCCACTGGCCCTTCCCATCCAATGGCCTCATCGAAAGACCATTTTGAAGGCTGTAGACCCAGTTCTCACTAGGCTTTGGAGGTTTTCTGCTTAGACTGAGAGAATGAAAAGGTGAGGCCTGAGAATGGGCAAAGAGGAAAGAGAAAGGAAAAAGAAAGGAGTGGAGGGGAATAGGATAAGAGGTGAGAAGAGAACCAAGGGACCAGAGAGCTCTTGTGCCCTCCTCACTTTAGACTAGTGGTTCTCAACCTTCCCAATGCTGGGACCCTTTAATACAGTTCCTCATGTTGTGGTGACCCCCAGACATAAAATCATTTTTGGTTGCTTCAAAACTGTGATTTTGCCACTGTTATGAATTGTAATATAAATATCTGATATGAGACCCCCAGAGAGGTCACGATCCACATATTGAGAAGCACTGCTTTCGATTCTAAGAGCTTCATAGCCAGTACTTCTCTCACTGGTCCCCTCCCCTTGACAGTGCTCATGTTTCAAAGATTTGTCCTAACACTGACGATAAGTGAATGTCAAGAACAAATACTCTCCTGTCTCATGCCAGTCCAATTTTTCATTTGCATTTACATACTAGGGTCAGAAACAAACTCAATGACAGCGTGAGCTGATAAGCTAGAACCTACAACAACTTTCTATTGGAGGCAGGGGAGACTTAAAATAACGAGTAACATGACCAGTACTGATACTGTTGGAAGGGACTAGGAAGCCGTTTATAGATAGTTTGTTGGAACTTGCTAAATACGCCATGAAAGTGTCAAATGTTCCTCAGCACAATAATGCCAGGGGTTATGGCTTTGAAATGGAAAAGGTCAAAGTCTTGATAACAAGAAAAAGATGCTTTCTTCATCTAAGAATAACTCATATGGGCATCAAAAAGAGCAATGTCAGCATTGAAACATTGGGTTGGGTTCTTGGGAGAGTTAGAGAGAGAGAGCTTGCTTCATGCGAAGACTGAACTGGAACAAGAGCATTCTCAATTCAGGGGCAGTACCCTAAACCCCAGCTCTGTGTAGCTGAAATGACCAAATGAGGAAGAGATACAGCATATGCCTCCAACTGAAGCCAGAGGCTCTCAGGTTCAGGGGACATGGGGTGTCTGGGGACACAGGACTGAAAACCCTTCTGTGTACAGAGGGTCAGTGGCCCTGGGAATCCTAAGGTGAAGAAAAAGGGTACATCTCGAGGCCTAGTCTCTGAGTGCCTCCATCACGTGATACAAATACAGATTATGATAGCATCTCTCCTCCTCCCACACTGAGCTGGCTTTTTGTGATCTTCATGGTCCTTCATATCACCTGTGGCCCATCATGGTTTGATTTATGTTACTTTGGGTGGCAGAGGCTGTGGTGGAGATAGGACTCACCTTCATGGGGCAGGTCTCTGGCTCACACATTCTTCTAACCATTCCATGCTCTACACATTCCAGGCCTCAGTGCAAACTAGAAGAAAGATTCCCTTGCTTTTTCATGCCTAGCTACACCAGCCAAAAATGTCATGCATATCAGATGATTAAAGCCCGGTTTCTTCTACAAGTACAATGTGGTGATATTGTGTCCCCCAATATATTGTGCACCCTAATAAACTTATCTGGGGTCAGAAAACAGAACAGCCACTAGATAGACATAGAGGTCAGAAAATGGTGGCACACACACCTTTAATCCTATCACAGGGGAATAGATTTTTTCCCTCCCAACTCTTCCTCAAACATCCCTTCCTCCATATTCACCCAACTTTATGTTTTCTGTCTGTCTGTCTGTCTCTCTCTCTCTCTCTCAAAAAAAAAAAAAGACTCCATTTATCAATTGCAAATAGCCAAGCTATACTTCTTTTTTTTTTCAGTTCATTTTATTTTATTATTAAGAAATTTTCTATTCATTTTACATACCAACCACAGATCCCTCTCTGTGGTTGATATATTGTGTACCCCAATAAACTTATCTGGGGGTCAGAGAACAGAACAGCCACTATATTAAACAGGTTTAGGCAGTGGCAGCACACACTTTTAACCCTAGCATTCAGGAGGCAGAGATCTGTCTAGATCTCTGTAAGTTCAAAGCCACACTGGAAACAGCCAGGCAAAGTGACTCACACATTTAATCCCAGCACTTGAGATCTCATGTCTTGCTTGGGAAAGACACACGCCTTTAATCCCAGGAAGTGATGGCAGGAAGCAGAACGTTATATAAGGCGTGAGGACCAGGAACTAGAGCTCTTTTAAGCTTTTAGGCTTTTAGCAGCAATTCAGCTGAGATTCATTCGGATGAGGACTCAGAGGCTTCTAGATTGAAGAAACAGGATCAGCTGAGAAGTTGACCAGGTGAGGTTGCTGTGGCTTGTTCTGCTTCTCTGATCTTTCAGCATTCACCCCAATATCTGGCTCCCGAGTTTTTATTAATAAGACCTTTTGAGATTTGTGTTACAGCACTTTCCTCCCTCCTTCCACCCCCCAGCCTTCCCTCTCCCCCAATCCACCCCCCATTCCCACCTCCTCCAAGTCAAGGTCTCTCACAGGGAATCAGCAGAGCCTGGTGCATTCAGCTGAGGTAGGTCCAAGCTCCTCCCCCCTGCACCAAGGCTGCACAAGGTGTCACACCTTAGGCACTGGGCTCCAAAAAGCCGGCTCATACACCATGGAGGGATTCTGATGCCCCTGCCTGGGGGTCCCCTAAACAGTTCACAAACTATACTTCTTAAGGATCAGGTTACAGGCTATATTATTTCCGTTACTAGCCATCCTAATCTAGGGCCCTTTTGCAAACCACAAACAGCACTCACTGCATGGAAGCCCTGGGCAAACAAAGGGTGATTCTCAGAACAGCAGCATCCCCATTCCCATCTAAGGACTAGAGAGGGAAAAGCATAGAGCCTGCAGAGACATAGAGGGCCATCCCTGCCCCCCCCACGCACCCACAGTACCTAACACCCTGCATTGCTGGCTAAGGGTGCCAGTGAGCCGACTTTCAGAGAAATAGATGTAAGGCATCAGATACACCACTGAGTAAGTTCCAGTGCGTATCAGAGGAAACAGATCAGGATCTGAGGAAGAAAGGAAAAAAGAAATAGGAGAAAAAGAGCTGATCAGGGCAGGCAGAAGTATAGAATTCAGCTGGGAGGCGATGAGGGACAGCAGGCTTTCCTCTGCTTAGCTTGGATCTCTCAAAACCTGCCTTCTGCTCTGTCCAACATGAGATGGGAAATAAAGCAGGGACCTGGGCTAGCATAGAAAGGGAATAAAAATAAAATGTAAAATGCAGAAGTCATCTTAAGTAACAAAATAATCCCACATTCATTAATAGCACATACATACACACACACACACACACACACACACACACACACACACACACACCCCTGAACCAAAGAAAACCTAATCTTCCACATTTTATACAGCACAAATCACAATAGCCAAGATATGGAATCAATCTGTCTATCATCTGCTGAGTGGGATTGTGCTGCCTCTATACCATAATAGAACCCTATTATGCCAGGGGAAAGGATGAAATTTTTTTCATTTGTAGCATGCCATTGAACCTGGAGAGCATTATGTTAAGTGGCATAAGAGCACAGAAAGGCCAGTTCCAGGCCAGCGAGATGGCTCAGCAAGTTAAGATGTTGCCATCAAGCCTGATAATGAGTTTGACCCCTAAGTCCTATGTGGTGGATGCAGAGAACGGACTCTGACAAGTTGTCCTCTGACCTCTATCTGTATGCGTGTCCCCACACATGTACACTGAATATGTGTGACTTTAATTTTTTAAAAGGAAAAGGCGAGTATCACATGATAGCACTCATTTATAGACTCTAAAACATTGTGTCTGGTAGAAATAGTGTGTAGAATAATATTTACTATTTTAACATAACCAGAAGAGCGAATTTTGAAGGTTGTTGCTGCAAGGAAAAGATAAAATATTTGAGGTGATGTGTATGAAAACTCCCTGATCTGATTGTTACACAATGTATACACATATCTATCCCATAAGTAAGGGTGACGGTTAATCTTGTCTATTTGACAAGATCTAGATTTACCATGGAAAAAAAAGCCACTGGGGATGTCTGTGAACCATTATCCAAATAGGGTAAACTGAGGTAGGAATACCAGTCCTATGTGTGGGCAGCAACTTTCCCTGGCTTGGGGGTCCTGAACTTCGTAAAAAGAAGAAAGCTAGCTGGATACCAGTATTCCTCACTTTCCACTTCCTCACTGTGGATGGTCATGTGACCATGCCCATGTGACCACGCTCAAGTTCCCCACACTGTGCCTTCCCCACCATGATGGACGGTACCCTAAAACTTGAAGCCAACACGACCCCTTCTTCCTTCCATTGCTTCTGTCAGGGATTTGGTGACGAGAAAAGCGTTGTACCCACATATGAAAGAATTGCTCCAACTAAATTCAGCCCTGCTGCTCATCCCAGTTCCTCAACCGTGGGCCACGCCCATGGATTTTATTTCAAAGCAGCACCATGGACTCTAAACTCTGATTAGCTAGGGTACTATGCCTTCCACTTCCACAACCGTGACCGCCCCCTCTCCTCAAATTCTTCCAGGGGGAAGAATGTAAAATGGTTTTCTTTTTTTATACAGGGGGAATTCATAGTGACCCTTTGGGTTTCTTAACTGTGTGGAAAACCCCGTCCCTCTAATTATTGACAAATAACAATAGCGGGGAATGAACGAAGGGGAAAAGCACAAAGAACAGCGATCCGAGTGGACATTTGGCGACACTCTTCCTGACCCCTCTTTAGAGAAATGTGAGCTCCTATATGGGCCAAATAACCCTTGACTCTCTGAGCCCAGCGAGTGCCGACCAAAAGCCCATCTGAAAAAAATAAAAGGCGGGGGGGGGGGGGGGGGGGGAGATGATGGCATTCACACAAAGTCCTCATGCTGCTGCACTTGAATAGAAAAACCGCACGGAGAGGAGGCTGGAGAAGACACATGGCGAAGCCTACTAACCTCCAGCCCTGCTAAATGGAATACACAGAGATTCACCACGGGGCAACTCCATAAAGCCACTCTGGATGCCATTTTGCTAATTGTGTTTGCTATGACACCAAGCACCGCTTAGCTGGGCTCCCAGAGTGTCTCAGTAATGGCAGTCACTTGCCAGGAGCAAGAGTGATTTTTATTTGATATCCATACAAAGCAGGAGCAAATGAATTTCCATAATGAGAAGCAACATAATGATGTGGAGATGTACAAACTGCCATTGTGTTTAATAACAACAGAGCCTTCCCATTTGAATTAAATTTGCAGGAAGAATCTTACTGAAGCATCAGTGTACTGAAACCAAGTTGTTTAGAACACACACATACACACACACACACACACACACACACTTATTTCAAGCCTATGATTACTGGAAAGATTTTTTTTGGAGATTTTTATTATTATTATTATTCCATTTCATTCTCACTAAAATCGACTTAGCTGTAGCACTCCGCAGCTGTGATTTGTGAAGTAAATGGCAAAGCTAAATGTGCCGAAACCCAACATGTTCCCCAAGCAACAAAGGGATGGAAGGCAAATGTTACAGTGTTATTGTCAACAGCAGTAATGCTTGCATAAGCATCTGCTTCATAACGGATGGAAACCTACATTCTAAACAAAAGGAGCTCCCAACAAGGCCAGCCACCCTGAATTCTGGCTGGGATTTAAATGTTCAAGGCAGTGAGAGCAAATATTGCCACTTTGTATCTTTTCCCTCCAAATTAAAATCTGATTTGCATCCTGGAAATCTCCCCATGATTATCTCCTTTCTCTCTCTCTCTCTCTCTCTCTCTCTCTCTCTCTCTCTCTCTCTCTCTCTCTCCCTCTCTCTCTCCCTGAAGTGATTTGCAGTAATTACCTATTCCCCAGCACTTGATTGTCACGTGATGGAAAATGGAAATAGTATTGACTACATGGCTTTGATTGAAACCCATCTCCATGCTCATCATGAGGATGTCATCCTCCTGGGCCAGTGTGTGAGTGGCTTATGCCCTGCCCTACCCTGACCCACCTGAATCTGCAATGTTGCAATTTGTATCTATGCACACCAAAACACAAACAGTTTCATTAATGGTAAAACTAAGAGCCAGACCAGCAACCTATATTAAGTTGAGACTGAAAAATCCAAAGGACAGTAGTATAGGAATAGAAGTCAGGGGTTCGGAGCCCTGGGTCTAAACCTTGCTGGAAGCAAGGCAGTTTCTCTGTGTGTGTCTCAGTTTTTCCAGCCATAAAATAGGCATAAGATCTGCTCTAATCCATCTTGAAAAGTAGGTCCTACTAAACTGATGTTTTATTTGTTTGTTTTTACAGACTGGTCTCAATATATAGCCCAAGCTGGCTGTGAACTGGTCATTGTACCACAGCCAACCAAGAGCCAATATTACAGGCCTGTGTTACCGTGTCTGGCATTTCAGATGTTTTGTAAACAGTTGTTATTATGTTCATGACAGATAGCAAGTAGTCCTTAGATAAGCTCAGAATGTTTCCGTAAACTCATATAATTGTAATGATCATATTTGGACTGTTGTCATTTTATCAGCCAGAATTATTTGTTGAGTCCCTGTTTGATGCAATGCAGAATCCTTTGTTTTATGGAAATATGCATGTCACAGGACTAAAGGAGGGGACAAGCCAAGTGTAGCCATAGAAAAAGCCACACCTAAGCACCAAATGGGAGATGAGGAACTCGGGGAACAGATGCCCAGACTTCAGCATCCTGCCTTGGGGTCTTGAATCCCACTTTCATCATTGATTAGCTGTGTGACACTGGGCAAGTTGTTTAACTTCTTTATGCCTCTATTTCCTTATCTGTAAAAATGGAAACAACAACTATTATCGTTAACAATGGTTTGCAATTATAAAATTCACAGGATTGCTGTGAATGTCCTAACACAGCTTTAATCTTAGAACTGTGCCAGCACTTACACACAATACAGTTAAAGTCATGGGAGTCCTGATACGGGTTTGAGGTTCAAAGGGCCTCTGATGGACTAGAACCCACCTTCTATGTCAAATTCCTCCCGGCCAAAGCTGGAGTGGGGACGGGGTCTTGCTTCAGAGCTGGCCACAGATTTTGCATCTCTCTGTAGATTGACATTTCCCTATAAAATTGTGTTGCATTTTTGATCTGAGAAAAAAGCAAACACTTTTATGAGTTGTTGGTCCTACAAAGACAGATCTAAACATACCTGGAGTTGTGATGTTTCTGACAGTGAGAAACTAGACTATGTGATAACTGAGGCCATCTTATTGGGTTTGCATAAAATTCCAGGGCTCCACCTGCATACTCCTGGAAAAAGATGGACAAAAAAAGAGCCAGAGGCAGAGAGAGAGAGAGAGAGAGAGAGAGAGAGAGAGAGAGAGAGAGAGAGAACATGGTGAATGTGTAGCCACTTCTGCCCCATGAGCAGGTAGGGAAAGGTTCTGCTGCACTGGCCACAGTACCTACACCTTCACCAGTGAATAGATTCTAAGTGAAAATTACTTCCTCTGGTTCTGCTGGGGAAATGGTGATTCTTTCAGGACTCCCAATCCTCCTCTGACCGTACTGGTATTATAGATGTTCACTTACCGTACGGTTTATACTGTGCTCAGGATTGAACTCATGACTTCCTGCATGTTAGACAAAGACTCTACTAACAGCTACAGCCCAGCCCTGGTGGTCTTTTCTGAACCAGAAGGGTTAGTGAGTAGCCTTTGTTAGGTTTGCTCAGCACATGAGTCCATCCAAATGTGCCTCTCCTCCAAGTCATTTTCAAGGTCTATTTGTTATATAGACTTTGCCATGCACACTGACTGTGTATCTAATCCCTAAGAAATACCTGGCTTTCTGCCAGTAGAAAATTCTTTACTGTGGTTAAACTGTATCCCTGTATGGTGTACATGGTGACATGTGTACCTGTAATCCCACTACTCAGGTACTCAAGAGCCTGAGGCAGAAGGCTCATGAGCTCCAAAGCATCCTGAAAGAAAGAAAGGAAAGAAGGAAGGAAGGAAGGAAGGAAGGAAGGAAGGAAGGAAGGAAGGGAGAGAGGAAAAGGAGGGGGAGAGGGGAGAGGAGGGAAAGGGAGGGAAAGGGAAGGAAAGGAAAGGAAAGGAAAGGAAGAAAGGAAGGAAGAAAAGAAGGAAGGAAGGAAGGAAGGAAGGAAAGAAGGAAGGAAAGGGAAGAAAGGGAGGGAGGAAGGGAGGAAAGGGAAGGAAGGGAGGGAGGAAGGGAGGAAGGAAGCATGGAAGGAAGGAAATGAATTTGTTCCTGCAGATTGTGTTCACAGAAGGAGATGAACCAATGCAGGTAAGGTGGAAGGAAGGAAGACATGGGTCTTCTTCAGCCCTATGTGCTTGGAAAGCTCACATGCTCTGCCCTGAACTCTAGATTGGGAAACGATACTTAAAGTTAGGCCTTCAGGAGATGTCCAGCCCTGCAAAAAGGCTGCAGTAGCCAAGGAACAAGACCAAAATGGGTCCTAAAAGACCTGTCATCTTCGTCTCTATTATCTGAAGTTCAACAACAAGAGAGGTCTGCGTTTTAATTTCTTCTTCTATCCCTTTCTTCTTATGGAGTGTTTGTTTTTAACCATGAACACAAACTAGGCTATGTTTGGGACCAAGTAGAGTGAAGCAGCAGCTTGGAAACACCAAGGTCAAGACCAGAATGCCCATGAGGCACAGAGCAGCTGACTAAATGCAGCCTGGTGCCTCAGCTCCTGGCTAGGAAGTTTTACATTAACAATACTGTACAATGTAATCCAGAACCTGTCAAAGTTAGATGTCCCAAATGTCCACCATGCTTCATCCCCAATCTGTGGTGCTAACAGGAGGTGAGGTATAGTTTTGTTTTTTTTTTAAAAAAAACAAAAAACAAAAAACAAAAAACAAAAAAACAAAAAAAACAAAGTCATGCCCTTAAAAGTGATAATGAGTCCCCAAGCCCTCCTCTCTAATTTTGTCCCCAAGCCCTCCTCTCTAATTTTGTCCCCAAGCAAACAGGTTCCCTCTACCGCGCACTTCCACCATAATATACCATGCCACAGACACCAGGCAAAGGACCAAGTGATAAGGAGCTGAAACCGTGAGCCAAAACGAGCCTTCCCTCTTTGTCAGTTAGTTTAGTTCTGCTATTTTGTCATAGTGACAGAAGGATGGACAGCAAAGTACCTGTCCTCAAGAGCACATGCATGGTAAGTGGAAGTCACCACACACTGTCCCTGAGCAGAACAGTGAGGACAGCCCTCTCACA
The DNA here is from genome assembly GCF_903995425.1 of Onychomys torridus. Classification (NCBI taxonomy): domain Eukaryota; kingdom Metazoa; phylum Chordata; class Mammalia; order Rodentia; family Cricetidae; genus Onychomys; species Onychomys torridus. Next base: position 30,735,500 of record NC_050457.1, on the reverse strand, counting down.
GGAAGCAGGACCCGGCCCAAGGAAGAGCTGTCTCTGGGGCTTTTTCTATGCCCTAGACTCTTCCTCTGCTGAGCAGTCTCATCCTCTCATGGTTACCGGTTCCATCTACATGATGATGGTCCAACTTACCAGCCCCAAACCTCCCTGGAGCTCTAGAAGCCAACGCCTATTGTTCTTTGTGTATCTTAACCTGGAAATCCCATAAACACACCAAGGGTCCCCCACTGTGTCTCTTGCCTCAGTGATCGCTAGCATCTCCCCACTGCCCTCTGCTGGCCAGAGCACCAAATCTCTCTGAGATTCCTGCGGCCAATTTTGATCCCTTCTAAACATCCAGCAGCCAGAAAGGATTGGTGTCAAAGAAGAAACCTGACACCAGGTGGGTTGCTGGAGTTTGCCTCAATGCCATCCCACCCTAAAGGGTGAAGCTCCAACTCCCTTAGAGGACATACATAAGTGTTGTAACCTGGTACCTGCCTGTACCTCCTGTCTCAGGTCCTGGCCTTTCCCGCCTCCTCTCCATTTCTTCAACACAGACTGTTCACAACATTCAGATGGAGCTTATTGTCATTCCTTGGCGTCTATCTTCTCACTCATGCCATCTCCTGTGCACCCTGCTCCCTCTTCGTGGAAGACATGGTTTCATTGGAAGAGTTCTCTCCACTCCTCGGCTCCCGTCTGACACATCACTTCCACTGGAAGTCCTCAGAACTACCCAGAGTCTGCCTTTTCCCCCCAGGAGCACACCTGCAAAGCCCCCTCAATGATGAGCTGCTGGTTTTTATAATAGCTGTTTCTTTGGGGTTTGTTTTTTTGGAAGTCTTATGTAGCTCAGGCTGACTTCAAACTCAATATGCCACAAAGGCTAACCTTGAACTTCTCATCCTTTTGCCTCCATCCCTTGGGAGCAAATAGTGGAGATATAAGCCACCACACCCTTCTTGTAACTGCCATTGCATTGCAGTTAGAGAGTAAGACTCAAAGTAAGGAACACTAAACAGACAGAAGTAATCAACAGGAAGACTGCGCACAGAAAACAGACTCCCTTTTTTCTGTTTGTCTCTTACCCGCCCCAAACACACTATCTCAGGGGAGCCAGTGATTGCATCCTATCTCAGACATCACATGTCAACAAAAAGACTAGGACTACTTAAAAATGGTGGCTCTGCTGTGCAAGGCAATTACAAGAAGGTCCAGACAATATCGTCTCCGCTTGCTTTTTATTATAGAACAGCACCTTCCCAGAGACCATGTCATCATGTGGATCACTGGGAAGCAAATTCCAGTTTCCCATAGGAGCAGTGTTATAATCAGAGGCTGTATGCCAGCCGAGGGACTTGGCTTCATGTAGATATAAACAAAAAATATTTCACAAAGGCGAAGAGTCAAGTAACTCTAAATTTCTCTTATTGTTTCACATACTAAAACCCACCAAGCATTATAAAGGAGAGAGGATCTGAAGCACACACACACACACACACACACACACACACACACACACACACACACACATGACTGGGGGACTGCAGTGTGCCACAAAGGTACATGAGACTATAGCCACTGTGTTATAAATTAGAATCAGAGGCTAACTTTAATACAGGCATTACACAATTAACTATGGAGAAGCAATGAAGTGCCATGGTTAAAGTGTGGTGCTGAGGCTTGAGAAACCCAGTCTCAGCCCTGCCCTTGCCCGGTGAGCTCTGTGAGGCCAGAGGCTGAAGGCAGGAAGGTGTCTGAACAGAGCGTGGTTTAAAGGAGTTCTTAGCATAAACACCATCTTTGAGTTGGCACTTTGGGTAAGTGAAAGACTTTGAGCCTGTGTCTCTGCACTGTAAAGCAAACAAACCAAATGTAAAGCATCATCAAGCTCCAAAAGTGCCTACTCAGAAGTCAGAGAGTTTCTAACCATAGCCCACCACCACTCTGGTGTACTTCCGTAAACAAAGCCACCTGTGTTCCTTTGTACCTTCGTATAGTCCCTGCTTACATTTGGGGACTTGGCCATGTGAATGGCTTTGGCCATTGAGACTTCAGCAAGCACAATCAACAGGCTTGTGGATGGTCTGCATGTTGTATATATTAGATCGTAAGGACTTCTATGTTATGACTTGTTTCCCTGATTATTTCTTGTACCTCAGGCACCATGCTGAGGAGCCCAAGCCCCCATGGAGAGACCAAGACGGAGTAGAACCAAGGCATTCTGATAGAGCACCCAGGTGAACTCGCAGCCTGCCGACAGTACCAACCACTAGTCATATGAGTGAAAATCTGCGGCAGTGCAGCCCAGTGGATCCCCCAGATGGCAGCAGGCCCTGGGGGATTTATGTACAGTAGAAACTCTTCTCTGAGTATAGTCAACCCACAAAGTAATGAGAGATAATAAAATAGCTGTTTCAGGGCAGTAAGTTTGGGGGGGGCAGGATGCTGTGTAACAACACCCAACTACACAAGGACATAAACAGTTTGGGGAAATGAAACTGTTCAAGAAGAACTAAATTGCATATGTGTGTGTGTGTGTGTGTGTGTGTGTGTGCATGTAAACTTTCCTAATTGAGAAACATTCAAAATATTCCAACCATTTGAAAATGCTGTCATAGTGCTCAGTAAATATTTATCACACGTAAAGATGTTTCCGCTTCCTGAAAAAAAAAAGTCTTTCCTCCCTACCTTCTCCTGAACAGGTAGAGTTGTTGAAATGCACAGTCAAATGAAGGTCACCAGGAAGTGATGCATGCTGTTCAGTCATTCTGCCCCACACTCCACTGACAGCTCTCAGAGTGGTCCCCGGTTCCTGATAATCTATAAAAACAGCCGCCAATCAGAGCAGGCTGGAAGCAAGGCGTCCAGTAAATCAGAACTTGACTTTTTTTTTTTTTTTTTTTTAATGAAGAACCCATTGACATTCCAAGCTAACGGGAAGTGGACCAATATGTATGAGACTGGGCTTCCTTAAGTAAAAGTGTTCTTTTGGATTGGCATAATAAAATTCTCATCAATGAGCTGGATGACAAACAATAGATTTTTATTTTTCTTGGTTTTAGAGGCTGAAAAAAATCCAAGATCAAGACACTGGAAGGTTTAGAATTGGATGAGCAAATTTTCTGGTCCATAAACAGCACCTTCTTACTGTGTCTTCACAGGAAAGGCAAGACAGCTCCCAGATGGTAAGATGGGGCCTTTTCTAAGGGCATGGCTATTGTTCAACTTGGGTATGCCCCTGAGAGTTTATTTATTGAAAGCATGATCCTCAGTATGGTGATGTAAAAAAAAAAAAATAGTGTAATCATAAAGAGGTAAAAACCTAATCTTGATAATTAGGTCACTGATAACAATTGTCCTTGAAAGGAATTAATGTGGTTCTCACATACTGTGTTGGTTCTCAAGAGAGTGGGCTGTTATGAAAAGGCAAGACTAGCCCACCTTGTTCTCTGGCTTCCTCTCTCACCATAATCTCCCTGTCTCGAATACTCTCACCGTGATACCCTATGCCACTCACTAACCTAACGTAATCATTAATCATATCCATGACTTGATTACCTCCCTGACAATCATCACCTCTGGAGCTGAGACTTGAATGTATGAATTTTGACACAAACATTCGGATTTCAACAGGATGACACACACACACACACACACACACACAAACACACACACACACACACACACACACACACACACACACACCGCCCTGCAACCTTCCTCTAGGAAATTAAAAGTCACTGAAATGTGCCATGGTATCCTTGATCAAGGTTAAGAGGCAAAGACAATATGTCTATTGAAAGAAAATTAGCATGGGGGACAGAAAGAGACTGAACCAAGGGGCCAGCCCCTATGTAGTTGAAAGATTAAAGGGATTAGGATTCTGGAGAAGCAATGGTGTGGGTGAATTTAAAAACAAATGCAGTCCCATATAATCAGCCCACTCAACCTTGATGTGAAATGTTTCTGGCCAACAAAGAATAAGAGGTGGAAGAGGATCTTTCTGAGGACCTTGAAGACGCAACCTAGCCAGGTAACTACATGGGCTTAAGGCATCAGCCACCATCCCCAGATACTGGCACACTGATCTCTCAGGAATGTAGGTCAAGGCCTTGGAGTTCTCAAGTCTCTTGAGTTTGTCTCAGTAGCCACACAGATGCACTTGGGCAGGGCAGTGCTACAGTCTCTCATCATCCAGGGCACCTCTGACTTCCAGCTCTAGCAGCAAGTAACACCCTTCCAACACTTGAGCTGATCCCAGAAGGATGGATCCTGGAAGTGGAACGTTCTGATGGGCACCTGTGGCTCAGGCCATCTAATCAGAATCCTGAAGAAATGTGGTTTTATTTCAGGTTTCTAACTTTGTAAAGTAGGTTGGGTCTATTTGGGGCACTTGGTTTCTCAGAATATCTAAGGTGGGGGGGCGGGCACAAGATGTAGGTAACATTTAATGAATGCTTCCTGATGCTAGGTACCTTTCAAGATCTTTTATTTTGCCTTTCACTTAAGTCTCACATATAATCCTATGACAGGCACTTCACAGAAAAAGGTTGGGGCCTAAGGAAGTGATATTTCTCCAGAGAACCAACCAGTAACTAGTGGAGACAGCATGCAGACCCAGTCATTTTCTAGACTTACATCCCTCATCCCTCACACACCACACAGGTTGTTGCTGTGCTCTACCTACTTTAGAGGGTCTAACATGGACAAAACCACAAAGGACATGAAGGGGAAAAAACATCTCTTAATGTTCTGCAGCTGGTGTCTCCAGACCTATATTCTCTGGGTCCTCCATTGTGATGTACCTGCTAACTAATCTTAAATTAGAAAAAAAAAAAATACCCACAAGTTGTTAGCACACCCAACCAAACCTCGCACCTCACTAAAACTTGTCCTATACTGGAGTTGAAATCAGTGTGTCTGCTGTTTGGTCCTGCAGTGTAGATGAAGTTCACCACAGCAGTTCTCCAGTTTCTCCGGGGCTGGCACATTTTGTCTAGTGCGCTGAAACCCAGCTCCCTTCCTGCTCTGCGCTTTGCGTGTGTATTGTTATTATCAATTAGCAGCAGTATTTGCTATTGATATAGCACTTGGTATTTGTAAGCCCTTTCCTCTGGGTGTTTGTGCATGGCTGGTCTTTACAGCTGCAGCTATGTTTGCTCTGACTTCCCCTTCCCAGCATTATTCCTACGGGCTAAATGATTTGCTTACGGCAATTGCGGAGGAGCATGCTACAGAATGCAAGATGAGCAATAAAGAGAAAAGAGAGGGAGGAACACCACAGGCTTGCTGCATATGGGGCGTCGTCCAGCAAGAGGCTGAGCAGGCAAGGATACTTACCTGCTCCTATTTATGATCATAAAAGTGTAGTTATTATCGATGCTGTTTTACATTTTATGGCTCTTGTTCTGTTGAAGAACTCCCCTGGGGCGTGGAGGTTGCAAACTCCAAGCTCATGGCTTTACCTTGTTCACACAGGCATTGCACTTTCTCTCCTGTCGGGGATTTTCCTAACCATAAGCAGAAGCAAGGACGGTGACAAAAAAATTTAAAGGGAAGGCGTCGGCATTGCGATTTCCCCTCCGCTCTTCTCAGTGTTAAGAGGGGCTAATCTTTGTCCCCAAGATCTACTCCATCTCCTTTAGGAAGAAGGTGGTGGTTCAGAATCCATTTGCAAAGGCTGATGCCTGACTATTTGCACCACGGGGACGATTAGAGCAAAATGAAACTGCAGACATCCACAGGGAAAGGCTGGAAAGAGTTCCAGCTAGACGTCTTAAGATTGGCTCCTAGTTCATAGGGTGAAATATAGATTTTAATGCCCCAAAGACACTAAAACCATAATGCAAAGACTGTGAAGCACAACAGAAGGTCGAAAGTAGGAAATCTGGAGGAGAGGAGTAGGTTGAAATAGAAACATACAGATGTACGCCACGTGAGAGAGAAGTCTCGAGGCTAATAGCCGCATCAACAACCCTGAGCAAGCATCCATTTCCAGGGTCCCCAGTCCCAAGCCCTTTGGGGGTCTTTGGGACCTGCTTCCTCCTTGTTACCAAGCCCAGATCATGATCATCCACCTGAATTAGTAGATTTTCAATTACCTGGGAATTCTAAAGGCTGTGTTTGGTGCCTGCTTTTGCTAGCTTGGGAGGAGAATCCAAGAAACACTGGTACCTTAATTTTTCCACCTCACCTTTACAAAAGATATTTAATAGGTTAGATTCCACACATACGGTGGTTGTGTGACACTTTGTCCATAATTCTTTTAACTGTTTAATATATTTTTGTTCGGTCTTTTTTCTTTTGAGTCAGGATCTCATCTAACCCAACTTCAAACTCCCCATGTGTCCCAGGCTGACTTTAAACTTCTGGGCATCCCGACTCTCCTTCCTAGTGTGCAGGTTATGGGTCTGCATTACCACGCCCAGTTTCATGCAGTGCTTGGGACTAAACCTGGGGCTTGGCCTTGACAGCACTTATCATAGTCCATACGCTAAGTTCTTAACAATATTACTCATTTAATTGTCTTAACAACCATAAGGGACAAATATTCTACAGTTCAGGAAATGGACAGATAACAAAACTGCGGCACTCCTGCCCCTCACCAGGATGGTGCTGGAGAGCTGGTCTCACCCCTCACCGAGGTAGCAGGGAAGAGCTGGCTCTAGTGGTATGAGTGAAGGAGAGCTGGCAGGCTGACCAACTCAGCTACCATCCAGGCCCAGAGCCAGGGCTTTGAGCTGGCCCACCCTAACATCTAACCCCATCTATGAGCTGCTGAGGGACATGTAGGGCCTGTCCTCTGGATCTGTGGTCACAGAATCTCCACAACTTAGGGCAACAGCAGGATATACAGAAGGAGTCTCCATGAGGGTCCAGCATTGATGGTGAAGCAGAAGCCAGAGGCCTCGAACTAGACTAATGACGCATTGCCATGAACATTTGCAAGTAAAGCTGTTTGGGCTTTATATACTGCGTGACACACCAAAACTTCCAATGCCACTACAAGGAACGAATATGTGATGGAGAGGCAGGAAAGACGGAGGATCGGAATGGTACATGCACAGAAGGTCATGGCCCAAAGGGGTGGGTGAAATACTTTTTCTCTTCCAATTTTTATTTTTTACTTTCTTTGGGGACAAAGGTTACAAGGGTGGAGAGCAGATATTGAAGAACTTGGAAATGAGTGGGATTGGGGTGCATGATATGAAATGCCCAAAGATTCAATAAAAAAATTCTGTTTAAAAAAATAAAAAGAAACCGTGGCACACGGTCTGTCTGAGGCCACATTTCTCATAGGTAATAAAGCCCAGATCTGCAGTCAAGGAGCCTGGCTCCTATCTGTGTTTTCGTCCCTGCACCAGGGAAATGCTATCAAAACAAAGAGCAAATTAAAATATACAGTGCAAGCAAAGAACAGAAGGTGAAGATCCCAGGTTGGAGTGGAAAGGAGGAGGAGGAGATGACGGTCAAAAGCCAAGAGCCACATTTGGATGAGAGGAACAATTTAGGTTTCTGGTTTTTCTTACAATCTCTGGTATTGTGGATATAGTTAATACAGTGCATTACACATTTCAGAATTACTGAGCGTGCATTACAAATGCTCTAACCACAAAAATAAATACATAAAATGATGGCAGTGTTAACTAACATAAAATATTCCTTGCTGTTTTCATAATCATGAAATCAATTTTTTATCCTATAGGAAAATACAACGATAGAGCTATGAATGTACCCCAGGGGTGGAGAACTTACTTAGCATGGACAAAACCCTGGGTCTAATCCACAGCACAGGAAAAAAAATCACTTAAGTATAGACATCCATAATTTTCTCATTTACAATAATAGAGGGGCTGTGGAGATGGCTCACTTGGTTAAACCCTGTCTGCACAAGCATTTTGAGGACCAAAGATTTGATCTCCAGTACATGTAGAAGCTGGACATAGAGACAACATCTGTAACATCTCCCCTAGAGAAGCAGAGGATAGCTGGGTCCCTGGCCAGTCAGTCTAGCCAATCCTTGAACTCTAGGTTCCTTATGCTTTCTAATTACATACGTGATACATGTGTGCTAAAGTTAAATTGTGAAATGATGCACCAATACAGTGAAAGCAAGCCCTTCCTTAGCCCTCTGTTTTAACACATTTCCAAAAACAAGAAATAGCTAACAATTTGGAGAGTTCCTTATCATTCCAGATTTTTGTAGACCTGCACTTTTGCGCGTGCATGTACACACACACACACACACACACACACACACACACACACACACACAATTCTCTTCTTACACAAAAAGGTAGAATGATCCCTGTTATTGAGCTGGCCCAAACTATGTAATGAACATCTTTTCAAGACAGAAGCACAGACCTCATATTCATGAACTGTTTATTCTCCATTGCATAGAATTCCAAATTGTGTTCAGTCATCACCCCACAAGTCATTTCCGGTTCTGTTGTCATTGTGAAATTCCTTGTAGAAGCATTTCTTCAAGAATGATTCCAGACATGCAATTGCTGGGCCACTAGGTAGATGATATGGATAGAGAGAGAGACAGAGAGAGAGAGAGAGAGAGAGAGAGAGAGAGAGAGAGAGAGAGAGAGAGGTGCATATGTGTTTAAATTTCAGTAGACTCTCCATACTGAGAAAATCCATTTCCTAAATAAAATGTAAGCCTCTGTTAGGACTTCTGTCAAAAAGGAAGAGATGACAAATTGAAATTTTCATATTTCACCTAAAAGTCATTGGATACTGTTTTGTTTTTAAAATCGTGTTTTTCTTATTTTCTATAATTTTTTTTAAACTCATGCTTTGGAAACTATGTAGTAACATTCACTTTGAGTCAAATGACATTTTATAAATTAATGCTCAAGAAGATCTGTGTTATGATTCTAATATGAAATGTCTCCAAACATTCAGTTTTGAGCCCTTGGATCCCAGGGGCTGGTGCTATTCTGTAAGGTCATGGAAACCGTAGTAGGTGGCTGGCACCTAAATGTAGAAAGTGGTCACAGGGCCAGGGACCCATGCATTCAAGCATTATGAGGCATGCTCAGCCAATCCTGTGTGCAGCCGCTTCTTGGCTGCCATGAGGTGAACAGCTCCTCTCTGAAAGAGCAAGCCAAAATAAATACATAGCATTAGGTCGCTTTCCTTTAGTTCTTTCTCATGGGAAGCTAACTAATATTCTGGTCAAAGAAAGACGAAATGCACCCACACCACAGACAAACATTGCTCAGCACTGACTTGTGTTCAGATCTCAACGCTGCTACTTTCCCTCAGTGAGAAGGTCATTCACGTGCCAGATTAAACCAAATAAAGGTCTCTGAGGGTGTAGCTTGAGCTCCAGTTTTTAAATGTTTCTGACTGATTCTCAAGTGCAATGAGGTTGAGTGCTGTCACTATAGCATTTGCTAATTTTGCAATTTTGGAAATTTTAGCAAAAAAAAAAAAAAGTGATGGCAGTTGTTCAGCGTCATCGTAGCAAAGGAACATTAGAGTGCAGATATTAATGTAGCATGCTCTCAAATACAAGTTGGCAGAATTCATTTAAAATGTAACTTGAATTATTTTTATGTTCACAGATGGCTCTTAAAAATAGTTATGTCTACAGAGTATTAACAACAGAAAGATATATGGGTCAGAGAGACCAAAACAATAGAATTAGCTGGAATATTCAGAAAAAGATAGAAAACACAGAGCCAGACATAGTTAATGTATAGCAGCATGTGACTCAAAGTTTTAAAGTCCAAAGTCATGGGAAAAATTCTTTGCAATCTAAAAGTTCATTTTGCTTCAGTTTTTTTAAAAGTGTTTTTAAAATTATTCTTTTCTACTTTTATTTACATGTATGTGTGTGTTGTGTTTCTGTGTGAGCATATGACGTGTGTGTGCAGGTACCAATGGAAGCCAGGAGAAGGCATCAAATCCCCTACAATTAAGAGTTGTAGATGGGGGTGGTCAGAACCAAATTTGAATCCTCTGGAATTCAGGTCCCCTGGAAGAGCAGCAAGCACACTTAACTGCTGAGCCGTCACTTCAGTCTCCAATTTTTAAGAATAGATAGATACTGCCTAGTAAGAGTAATGTAACAATGGGGCTGGAGAAATGGCTTAGTGGTTAAGAGAATGTACTGATCTTCCAAGGACTCAAGTTCAATTCCCAGGTCCCATATCAGGTAGCTCACAACCATCAATAACTCCAGCCCCAGGGTTATACAACACCTCTGGCCCCTGTGGACACCCGCACTTACATAAATGCACACACTTACACACACACACACACACACACACACACACACACACACACACACACACACACACACACGAAAATTAAGAATAAGAGTCAGAATACAAACTTTAGTAACTGATTACTATGGCCACCATACATCTACACGATGAGAGATTTAAGAGATAAGAGATGACCAGCACAGGAGAAGGTCAGGCCAGCAGCCTACAGCCAGCACAGGCCATGTCAAAGCCAGCAGCAAGTTGGAGAGGTTTAAGATGTATTTATAGAACAGGGGCTTGGGGAGCACAATTGCAGAATCCAAATTCACACCTCTTCTACACTAAAGTCTTTATCAGATAAGAAGTCAACTATCTTAAAGCCACAAGGAAGGCTGCATTCCACTCTAGGCAGGTAGAACTGAGTCTTGGGAGTTAATGAACACTGTCCTTTAGGTCAGTGTGGCAGCAGCCTGATAGTCCATAACTAGCAATTCCTAGGTGATTAAGTATTCATAATTCTGCTTTCCAGTTTCTTTTGAATACTAAATTCCACACTTGCTTCCTTTTCTTAAGACATGGGTATGGTTATGAGGCTCTCAAAACTAATTTGGTAACAACTCAAGGATGGAATCAGCCACATTCAAAGGGCGGAACAGAACCTAGAACCCTAAAACCATAATGGAGACCAGAAGGCAAGATGCTAAGCCTTGAGTTTCAGCATCCTTGCTGTGGTGAGGACCAGGCTCCAGGAAGACTTTCAAGAAGGGATCCGGGGAGGAGCCAACCAAAGCCATTTATTCCACTATGAGTATCTCACCCAAAGCATGGCAGAGGACTTCAGGTGATAATAAATGCAGCATGTAACTTCCCAAGACCACCAAGACTGTGGGAGCCCTGGTGAGAAGATGGAATGTCCCTGCTTAAATCTCCTTGCATCATGTGACCTGAGTATGAGCCCTGACATCTTGGCCTGGGAGAGTAACCTGAAAGGTAAAATCACACACACACACTGTTTTCCTCGGGATGTTGTCAAAATCTCATGAGTCCCATATACCTTAAAGGAATTCACATTTGCTATGACTTTTAATGTGGTGTCAGAAACAAGCCAAGAATAAAGCAAGAATGAGATAATACTATGTAAAGGATTGGGGATTCCCGAATTAGGAAAGTGAAGCAGAAAGCCACTTTAGAACACATTAAGGTTGGATTCTTCAGGGGAGAAAGCTGCCTGGAAGAAGGATGTGTGTGTGTGTGTGTGTGTGTGTGTGTGTGTGTGTGTGTGTAAATGTATGTATATGTATACATATATAGGATATATATCATATATCAGAAAATACACACTGATAAAGCTACACAGATACCTGCTACACAGCAAAGAGACAGGTGATGTCACAGGAAAACTGGAAAGTTCAACAGGCCACAAAGATGATTGTCATACACAGAGGAAGCTAAAGTCCAAAGGAAGCATGAAGGTATTGGGACAGTCACTGGGGAATGGAGGGGGGAAACAGGTCAGGGAAACGGCACATGGTGTACATCCCAGACCACTGAACCATACAATTTTACTCTTGATTTTTTAGTTCTGTTTGGTGTGTGTGCCTGTACACACACACCACACACACATGGATGAATGCCATTTCTCAGGCACCATGCACTTTTTTTTTTTTTTTTTTTGGTTACAGGGTTTCTCACTAGCCTGGAACTTGCCAAGTAAGCTAGGCTGACCAGTAAGTTATGAAGTCTCTTCCTCTCTACCTCTCCAGCTCACATAACACCAAGCCCAGCTTTTCTTTTCTTTTTTTAACATAGATTCTGGGGATCAAACTCAGGCTCTTATGCTTGCCAGACAAGCACTTGACCAATTGAGCCATCTCACCAGCAGAGTTTTTAGTTTTTAATTCACAGGTCTTTAGCTCCTTTGTGATAGGAACCAAAGAAAAATTAAAGTTAGCCTGTTTTGTGTTACTACAACAAAATACCTAATGCTGAGAAATGTTTGTTGTTTAAGTGATTTTGGCTTAAGATGCTGGGGACTAGGAAGTCCAAACAGCGTGGTACCAGCATCTGTGAAGACCCTGTGGCTAAACTAACATGGTGAGTGGTGTCACATGGTTGGAAAACACTAGGAAAGAGAGGAAACAAAAGAGTGAGGGGGCACCATGGTTTCTTTTTTGTAATAATCCACTCTCTTGGGATCTACTCTATTCCTTTAAGAGGTCATCAATCCCCACATGAAAGCAGGCATGATGAAATCACCTCCCACTAGGCACCATCTCTTAAGGGTTGTACTTGATAATTCTGACAACTTGATACAAGCCAGAGTCATCTGAAAGGGTGGACCTTCAATTGAGAAAAAGTCTCCATAAGATCTGGCCTGTAGGGCATAATTAATTAGTGATTGATGGGGAAGGCCCAGCCCATTGTGGGTAGTGCCCAAAGCTGGCTGAGCAAGCCATGGGAGCAATCCAGTAAGCAGCACCCCTCCATGGCCTCTGCATCAGCTCCTGCCTCCAGGCTCCTGCCCTCTTGAATTCCTGTCCTGACTTCCTTTGATGATGAACTATGATGTGGAAGTATAAGCTGAATTAACCCTTTCCTCCCCAACTTGCTTTGATTATGGTGTTTCATCAAAGCAATAGGAACAGTAACTAAGACGAGTCTACCACCTTTTAACACAAACTCCTTGGGACCAATCTTCCAGCACATAATCCTGTGAGGAACAAAACTTTACCTAAAGCACAGCCACAACACTTCACTGGATATGGCACAAGGCAGCTACGACCACACTGCTGTTTGCAATACCTTACTTAGAATACTGTACCATGAGGTTAATTAATCTTGATTAGTTTTTTTAAAAAATCTTGTTCCTCTCATTTGACCAAGATAGCATGTTTACAAACATTAACACCTGGATTGAATTTCCAATCTTCCTCATCACCCAGTCATTTCAGACTCTCAATGTGTCCATGTGTGCTGGCCAACCTGTCAGGCAAAGATCTGTAGAGTAACCACAAAGCTTTCTGTCTTTCAGAACAGATTTCCATCCTAATTTTGTAGAATAGAAATGGTCATTGGAACATATTTGGGGGAAGAAAGGGAAGTGACTCAGCAGTCACATTTTGCCCACCTCCCTTTTGTGTGCAATCCTGTGTATTTACAAAGACCACTTTGTTGTTGATATATTGTGCACCCCAATAAACTTATCTGGGGTCAGAGAGCAGAACAGCCAATATATTAAACATAGAGGTTAGGCAGTGGTAGCACATGCCTTTAACCCTAGCATTCAGAAGGCAGAGATCCATCTGGATCTCTGTGAATTCAAGGCCACACTGGGAACAGAGCCAGGCATGGTGACACACGCCTTTAATCCCAGGAAGTAATGGCAGGAAGCAGAAAGGTATATAAGGCATGAGGACCAGGAACTAGAGACTTTTCAGCAGCAGTTCAACAGAGACACTTTTAGGTGAGGATCCAGAAGCTTCCAGTCTGGAGGAAACAGGACTGGCTGAGGAGTTGGTGAGGTGAGGTTGGCTCTGGCTTGTTCTGTCTCTCTGATCTTTCAGCATTCACCCTAATATCTGGCATTGGGTTTTTTGTTTTTGTTTTTGTTTTTTTTATTAATAAGACCGTTTAGCAATTTGTGTTACACCACTTGTCTGTCTGGATGTGATGGAAGAAAATAGCTTCATGTCACTAGGCTGGACCAATGAAGAGAGAGGAAGTGATCTGCCTGGGTGTACCGGTACAGTTGGACAGAGATTGCAGCTTGCACACACAGCACTCTTCTCTCTAGATGTGTTGCCTTTTCCGGGTTCTTTTTCAGGAATGGGGCTGTGTGTGTGTGTGTGTGTGTGTGTGTGTGTGTGTGTGTGTGTGTATCCCTCGTGAACGGCAAGCACAGCCAAGCAGCTTTTAATGTAGAAAAACACAAGAGGGACTAACAACTATTTCAGCCGTTCCTCAAGTGAACTCTCTTTTTTACCCCCCTTCTACAATATCAAATGCTACGGTACTTTAAACTTCTCCCTTCATTAAGCCGTCTGAGTGAAATATTGAACTGATTAATGTGGCATTTTCCACTAAACTGTTTCAGGAAATGTTGCACCTTACCAGTGGGATGCCTCTGAATAATGTAACCTCCTTAGTATAATTAAAACTAAGTTCTGAAGTTAGTACCTTTTCTCCCCCGAGGCTCTCATCAAAATGTCAAGTGTTCTTTCTAGTAAAACTGCAATCCCATAATACAAACAAATATATTACCCACTGCTCCTCATGAGCAAGAGGCCCTTGTTGCTTCTTCTTCTCCTCTTTCTTCTTCTTCTTTTTGTCACTTCATTTCGAACCTGAAATTTGGTCAACAAAAATTATCTGAACCCCCACACTGCCCCCAGGTTCTGAACCAGTGCCTGGCTTGCATTTAATAATACGTCTTTTGACTGTCTTCAACAGATGAACTTTTTTGTTGTTGGGTTGTTATGGACACATAGAAAACAGTGTGGATATTAAAAGGTATTTGCTTTCCTAGGGGTTTTGTGTGATTTTTTTCTTAAAGGGGGAACGGGGAGTCAGGGATGCAGAGCCCTCTTCTGGCAGAGAAGCATTTAGAGCTCCATGAAGATCCAGGGGCTTGGTTTTCAGGTTGTTGTTGTTGTTGTTGTTGTTGTTTTTCTTGTTTTAGCAGGTTTTTTAAAAATCAACTTGGTAGAGTGTGAATTACAAAATGAGTAACCAGCATTATTATCAATGCTGGCAACATTACCTCCTGCAGGGACAGAGCACCACCTGCCCTCACAGGGCTGCTTTCAGAAGTCCTGTTCTTATAGCTCTAGAGGAGCAAGATAAAGTGCAGGAAAATTTGGCTATTTGTCCCTGTGCTTTTCCAATCTTGGTCTCAACAATTCACACTCTTACAGTCCCTCCTCTTTCTCAACAATTGGACTCCTGGAGCTCCACTTGGGGCCTGACTGAGGATCTCTGCATCCACTTCCAGCACGACAGGGTAATTGGCCATCTGATCACCAGACTAGGTCAGATCAAGCTTTCTCGCGACCATTGCCAGCAGTCTACAGAGGATGTATCATTGTGAATTTCTGGGGACCTCTCCAGTACTCTACCTATTCCTGTTCTCATGTGGTCATCATTTATCGTGGTCTGTTATTCCTTGTTCTCCTTCTCTGTTCTTGATCCAGCTGGGATCTCCTGCTTCCCTAAGCTTTCTTTCCCTCAAATCTTGCCCCTCATTACTCCCACTGTCGTCCAGGTTGTTCATGTAGATCTCATCCATTTCTCTGTCATTGGGCGATCCCTGTGTCTTTCCTAGGGTCCCGTTTTCTAGGTAGCCTCCCTAGCAGTCTAGTCATCTTTGTTTTATATCTAGTATCCTACTATGAGTGAGTACATACCATGTTTGTCCTTCTGAGTCTGGGTTACCTCACTCAGGATGATATTTTCTAGATCCATCCATTTGCCTGCAAACCTCATGATGTCATTGTTTTTCTCTGCTGAGTAGTACTCCATTGTGTATATGTACCATATTTTCTTTATCCATTTTTCAGTTGAAGGGCATCTAGGTTGTTTCCAGGTTCTGGCTATTACAAACAATGCTGATATGAACATAGCTGAGCAAATGCCCTTGTGGTATGATTTAGCATTCCTTGGGTATATGCCCAAGAGTGCTACAGCTGGATCTTGGGGGAGATGGATTCCTAACTTTCTAAGGAAGCACCATATTGATTTCCAAAGTGGCTGTACAAGCTTGCATTCCCACCAGCAGTGAAGGAGAGTTCCCCTTTCCAAACAAATAGCCAAACAAATGGAAGCACATGAATTATGAACCAAAGGCTGTGGAGCCCCCAGCTGGAGCAGGGCCTCTGGATAAGTGAGACAATTGAATAGCTTGAACTGTTTGGGAGGCACCCAGACAGTGGGACCCAGACCTGTCCTTAGTGCATGAGCTGGCTGTTTGGAACCTTGGGCTTACACAGGGACACTTTGCTCAGCCTGGAAGGAGGGGACTGGACCTGCCTGTACTGAGTCCATTGGATTTAAATGAATCCCCAGAGGAGTCTTGGCCTTGGAGGAGATGGGAATGGAGGGGAGAGGGGGGGTGGGGGCAGGAGGGGGGGAGGACAGGGGAACCCATGGCTGATGTGTAAAATTAAAACACAAATATAATAAATTTTAAAATGGAGAGAAAAAAAGTGCAAGAAAGTAAGGAGAAACAGTGTCAGAGCCTGCCCTCTCTGGAACAAACACTAAGTTTGTGAGGCAAGTTCATTATGCAGGCTTAGGACACTTATTTCTGGCTATCAGAGAACCTGGTATCTTCTCACAAATTACTGGCTTTTTCTAGACAAACCTAAGAGGTGTCAAAGGTTTCCAAATAACAGCCCATTATTTTCTTGTTATAACTGGTCTTCACTTTGCTTCCTAGAGATCATACTAGTTTTCCTCCCTAAAGCCTACACCTGTCATGCAGGAGCCCCATCCCCAAATCTGATGGCCCTGCCAGTCTCCATCTGGGAAGGAGGGTGGACTGAAGCGACGATGGAAATGCAGACACTTGGAGACAGAGGGAGCCCAGCGGGACTTTGAAAGAGAAATATTCAGTGCTGGAACGTGCTTCTTCCCAAGCAATGTTTTCATTCTGTGAAAAACACGATTCTTTCCTGTCTGAAGGCCAGGCTGGCTGCCACTTCTGTTTGCCTGCCAACTAGTCATTAGCAAATAATGAATGACAGTGTGGCTGCCTATGAGAAAGGAGGTGGGCTCGCCCGGCACAAAGCAGAGGAGTAATGGGTGTCAGTGAGGGCAGAGTACCCAAGTGCCAGCCTGGATGTGGTTCTTGGGGAGCTGCAGACTGAAGAGAAAGGTGAAGCTGGGCAGAGCTGAGAAACACAGCCTGGACTGTGCAGCTGAGCAGAGCTATGACTACCTAAAGATGTGTGCAGCTGAGCGTGTGTGAGGCTAGGGCACTGGCTTGGGTATAATGTCTATTTCCAACCAATGTCAGAAACGCTTGGAGCAAATAATTCAAGAAAGTTGTTCGGTGAACATCCAAGCCCAAGCTGTTTGAGCGAGAGACTCTTCAACATCATTTACATGAAATCAGCAGCACATGGAAGAGAACCGTGGATTGTCTCATGACGACCCAAGGGCAAGAATACATCAGGAGCTGATCTGCCCTTGGGCCAGAACTGAATCACAGATAACAGCCCAGGCAGCCATTCCCGCAGTCTGCTCAGTTCGTCTCCACCTGCTCTGTGTGGTCTCGCCTTCTCCTTGCTTGTCCATGCTTTTTGTTTGTTTCCTCCAGTTCCTGTTTAATGTTTAGATAGCCAAACATGTTGGCTCCACCCCCAGAGCTTAATTGTCCTCTGTCCAAATGAACCATAAAATTGAATCAGCTATTCATTCTTATTCACAATTTCCAGAACAGACCATTTGCTTCACCCGACTTCAGCTCATCTGTTTTCTAAGCAGGCATGTGCTGGAACTTGGTGATCAACAGTCACTCCTGTGCATGGGGACATAGTCCTGAGAACAGGGCTGTGGGCTAGGAAGCAGGGCTGAGAATAAACTTACTTTACTAGTGACTCTGAATGACTTTAACACACAGCAGAAATTGTTTTTTGAGATGGCAAAATAATAAACATTTTTACTTTGGAAAAAAAATGATTTAGTGGAATTTTTCCCATTTTTGAACATTTTTAAGAGGAGCAGGAAGTCACTAACTTGTAACTTACTATATAGGACAGTAGTTTTCGATCTTTGGGTCACAGCCCTTTTGGGGTCGAATGACCCCTCTACAGGGGCCTACCTAAGACCGTCTGCATATCAGATATTTACATTACAATTCATAACAGTAGCAAAGGTACAGCTATCAAGTACCAAAGAAAATAATCGTATGGTGGGGAGGTCACCACAACAGGAGGCATTTTATTGAACGGTCACAGCTTTTGGAAGGTTGAAAACCACTGATATAGGGGAGAGGTAACTAATTTAGGAGCTGGAAGATGTGAGGACCGTTCCCAGTTCCCCTAAACTGGCTGTGTGAGGAAACAATGCAGCCTCTTAGCAGTCTTCTCGTCTGTAGATGTGAAATTAGAGTAACGGCCCTGTCCATGCCCAAGTACTAGAGAGTGGCAACTGCTGTGCATCTGTGTCGTGAGTGGGAAATAGGCAGTTTGGGTTTCCCACAGCTAGGAACTGTGGGTCTTGTAGTCCGTGGAGCTACATTACTCTGGATACAAGGAAGCCAAACAATGGAGTTGCTCAAGTCACCATGAGAGCCTTCCTTGTAGAAACGAACTGCACATTCTTAGAGCAAAAACCAGACACAGCTATAATTGTGCTTTTAGTGACATGTTTAGCAAATAACAAAGCCAATCTTGAGAACCATATGAGTAAATGAGACAAGAATACTCACAGTGGGCTCCCGGGTCAGGAGTGTGGCAGACCTGGGACTGATTCCTTTGTTCAGCAAAGTGATTGAACAGGGCTGAAGTGATATTTCTACAAACTGAGTCAAGGCTACATACTCACACCTGAGGGGCAGAGGGGCAGGAGGGGGTGACCTCCACCAGTCTATATGGATGCAGCTGGCTTAACCACCTGGTTGCCTTTCCTCCTCAATCTTCAAGCCTCCTGAAGCTGGCTGCTTACGAAGATGATAGTCTCGGCAAGAGGAGCATCTTCAAGCTTCTGCTGTGAAGTTCTAATAAGATAATGGAGAGAAAACTGCTTTAAAAACTGTGAAATGCTAAACAAATGTAAGTTACCATAATTATTATGATTAACAATGTCAAAAAGGGAAACCATTAAGTCAGTCACACAAATTGGCACATGTACTTAGCACCTAAAAGTAATCAAGCAGGGAGCCTAAAAGCAATTTGATCATCTTTGCCTTTCAAGTTCTTTTTCATTAAGCTTGTGTGGGTTTGTGCATCTATGAAATTGGAAGATATATTTGGCTCCCAGCTTCACCGGCTTAGTGGAGGGATGCCTTCTTTGATTACGCCTTATCTTGGATCTGTAAAGGGAAAAGCACGTCCACCTCCGGAACGCACACCGTGGCACCTAACTGTTATTCCAGAGAAGTAGCCACCATAGTGGGCTTCCGGTTTTTCTCTTTAAGATTACTTACAGAAGGATAGGGAATGCAAGTGTTGAAGAGGCGAGAGAAACAGACAGACAGACAGAAAGGACAGAGGGGGACCTAGAAGATGACACTTGACTGCTTTCCATGGATTGCATCCACTCAACACAGATCAAAAAAAAGTGTACCTAAGAATCAGTAGGGAGCTGTAGTCCAATTTATATTTATATAAAATGTATGTATAGTATATAATTATACAATACACTTATTTGTAGGGTGCTTATATGTGTGAGCATATATAAGTAATATATATGTGTGTATACATGTATACATATATGTTTGTATATATGTACATATATATGCAGCATACAAGACTTACATTTAGATGCAATCAGTACTGAGAAGTTAAAGCTAGCCAGTTTTTGTTAGTTCATTAGTCCTCCAAACTAGATGGGGGCATTCCTATCCAATTCATATGAGAAAAAGGTAGAAACTAGAAAGGGGTCTATTTAATGACTGTGGTAAAGCGGATCCTGTGACAACCCACAAAACTTTCGTTTCACAAGATGAAAGGTGAAGGGAAGAAGAAAGGCATAATCAGTTACTGAAAATGAACGCATTAGAGGCTAAGCAAAAGGAAGGTGATGAGCACTCTGGGAAAAGAAACCGTCTACCCGTTCCTAAGAGTAGGAACATCTCCTTGAGACTTTTCCCTTCGGTCCCTTTGTTTGCATCTGGGGTACGCTGATCCAAAGAGTTCTGTGTATCTTAGATTCCTAAGATGTTGTGTTCATCACTTCTCCCATCACCGTGACGGAATGCCTGGCAGAAACAGCTTATGGGAGGAGAGGTTTATTGAGAGGTCATGGTTCAGGGGGTCCAGTCCATCACAGTGGGGAAGACACGGTGGCTGACAGCTCCATCTGCGGCAGCAAGAACGTGAGGTGAACGTGTTACATCTCTGGGGATCCAGAAGTAAGGACTTCCACCAAAAGAGAGGTGAGCTCAATCCTCCAGGCCCACCCCCAGCAACCTACATCTGCCTGGCGTACCCTAAATCTCAGAGGCTCTACAACCTCCCCAAACAGCATCACTGGCTAGGGACCAAGTATTCAAGCACACTAGTCCATGGGGAATATTTTACACCTAAACTATAACAGAAAGCCTTCTTTCAAACTCGCTGAATTCACAGGAAGGGCCATTTCAGACTTTATAGCCAAAAGATATAACTCTTAATAAGATAAACAGAAATAACTAGAATATAGAAGAACAATCTTAAAAATTAGCTTGTAAAAAACTAAAACCTCATGTAACAATGCGCATTTCAATTTATGCCTTCAGAAATTGTTTTCTCTATAGCTTCTCTCACAGGGGCAGGAAAAAGAACGGTGGTGGTGTCTGGAGCTAGAAGAAGCGCGAATGGGCTTTCTCTGTATCAAGTCGGGTGACCTTGGGAAATCACAGGATGTCAAGCCTGCGACACGGGTGTAAAGATACACCCCTACTCCTGCGAGGCGTGAGCTGTAGGACAGAGACGTGCAGTAAAGTCCAAAAGAGACGTAACGTCCTACACAAGTAACAAACCAGGTTTCAAGATCATAGAATTAAAGGGGTTGTGCCTAATATCATATCAGCCTACTCTCAGGCTTTCAAGCCTTTTCGATGAAAGGACCTTGCTACAATGCAGAATGCTCTAACACATGTAATACACTGACTGGCTTAGGAACTACAGGAAGTCACATTGAGAATTTCTCACATTCTCAAGGCTAGAAGTTTGAAGCCACTAGGCTTGGGTTCTAATGAGGGTTTCCCACTCCCCCCCCCCCCCGCCCTGCCCCCCAGATGCAGGCAGCTGTCCTTCTCAGAAAGATAGCAAGAGAGTTCTCTGAGATTTTCTTTTTCTTACAGCTTCTACTTCTGTCCCTAGGGACTCTCCATCACGACACATGAAGCCCCTGCATCCTAATATCATCTTGAAGGCTGGGATTTCAAAATATGAAGTTGGAAAGAAAACATGCAGGCCAAAACAGACCTCTGAGTAAAACCACATACAGCAGACACCGGAGTTGTTCTGTTATACCAAGAACCGTCAAAAATTCAAGGACCAAGTTATGGCTGCACTCAGGAAGCAGAAGCAGGCAGGTTTCTGTGAGTTCCTGGCCATTTTGGCCTACGTATCAAGTTCCAGGCCAGCCAAGGTTACATAATAAGATTCTGTCTTAAAATAATAACAAAATACTCAAATAAAACAAACAGGCCCCAACCCCAAAGCCCAGCTCACACACTGGGAAATAAGAAGGTACAGCCATGGAGGATACATACTCCATGCACAAATTTGAAAACTCACTGATCTGGTCCAGCCTGTTTGAGTTATAGTCAAGAAAACTGGGGTCATTGAGCAGGTTACAACCAGCTCTGCTATAAAAGCTTTAAAAAAGATCCTCTGTTATCTTATCCACAATTGGTACATAGGGGAATTATGCCAGCAAAATATGGAAGTCATGCTATCATGTGTGTATATATATATATAGATAGATAGATAGAGAGAGAGAGAGAGAGAGAGAGAGAGAGAGAGAGAAGGGTCTGTCCTTCATCTTATTTTTCATATATATATAAATTTAGACAAAGGGAGTTTGACAATCAGGTAGAAATAAAATAAAAGGCCTCCAGCTAGGCTGCTGGGTGAGCAGGAGCCCTTTCAGCTGTGTTAAAAATAAATAAGTAAACACAAATGCCCACCTGGCTCTCAGCTTGTGGCAGCTGAATTGCTTCCTAGGCCTACCAGGCTTGCAGCCCCACTAGCTCAGTGCTCTGTTTCCATCTGTGTTACCACAGGGCCCCAAGTCAGCATTTCCAAACTATTACTTTTGTGCCTTTTAAAATATCCCCTGGACTTGCTGAGTGCCTGGGTTTTGCTAAGAATCTCAAAGGCGCTAGCTACATGGGTCTGTCCAGGCTGCCATAACAAGTTATATACCATGGACCGGGCAGCTTACAACAATACAGATTTGCTTTCTCACAGTGCTGGAACCTGGAAGTCAAAGGATAGATGTAGCTGAAGTTTTTCTGGTCCCACCCAGCTCCCGTGGCCCCCATGGTCCAGCAGCCACTCAGACCCAAATGAACACACAGAGGCTTATATTAATTATGAACTGTATGGCCTAATGGCTCAGGCTTCTTATTAGCTAGCTCTTCCATCTTAAATTATCCCATTTCTATAAATCTATACTTTGCCACATGGCTAGTGGCTTACCAGTATCTTTACATCTTGCTTCTCTTGGCAGTGGCGGCATCTCCTCAGTTTTTTGTTCTTCTCTCCTATCTCTCCAGTTAGAATGTCCCACCTAACCTTATTCTGCCTCACCATTGGCCAAACAGCTTTATTTATCAACCAATCAGAGCAACACATATTCACAGCAAACAGGACACATCCCCATCAGACAGGTACCAACAGATTTGACATCTGGTGAGCCACTCCTGGCTCCCAGATAGTTACTTTCTGCATCCTCACATGGCCTTTCCTTTACAATCATGTAGGAGAGCAGGTTGTCTTTTCTTCTAAGAACAGCAATCCTACTGGATTAAGAATTAAGGTCCCTGTTCCTCCAGGCAGTGTCAGGGTTGGGCTCCCTCTCATGGCATGGGTCTCAAACTGAACCAGTCATTGATTGGTCACTTCCCTAATTTCTGTGCCAGACCCAGGAGAGAACCAAACATGACCGAAAAAAAAAAAAAAAAAAAAAAAAAAAAAAAAAAAAAAAAAAAAGTCAACAAAATAATCCCGAATGACATTCTGCTGTACCCATGGACAGGAGTCTAGCATAATCACATCACCATCATCAGAGAGGCTTCACCCAGCAACTAATAGGAGCAGATGCAGAGACCCACAGCCAAACATTAGGCAGAGGTCAGGGAATCCCTCAGAAGAGGAGCGGGGAGGATTATAGGAGCCAGGAGCCAGGGGCATCAACAACATCACAAGAAACCCACAGAAACAAATGACCGTGGCTCATAGGGGCTCACAGAGACTGAACCAACAACCAGAGAGTCCGCATAAGGACTGACCTAGGTCCTCTGCATATATGTGACAGTTGTGTAGCTTGGTCCTCTTGTGGGACTCCTAACAGTGGGAGGAGGGTCTGTCTCTGACTCTTTTCCCTGCTTTTGGGACCCTTTTCCTCCTACTGGGTTGCCTCCTCCAGCCTAAATATGAAGAGAGGTGCCTAGTCTTATTGTAACTTGTTAGGTCATGTTTGGTTGGTATCCCTGGGATGCCTGCACTTTTATGAAGGGAATCAGAGGAGAAGTGGATCTAGGGGAGAGGTGGGGGAGGGACTGGAAAGAGAAGAGGGAGGGGAAAATACAGTATGGCTGTAATATATGAGAGAAGAATAAAAGATTTTGAAAAAGAAATCAAGTAGAGAAAAGTTACAATTACACAAGAATAGTAGGAACACTGTAATAATTCAAAGACCATTATTTCCTTTAAAACAAACACTGAGCCTCAAAAAAAAAAAATAATTAAGGCCCCTCCCTCCTGACCTCATTTAACCATATCTGCCTCTTTAAAGCCCTTTCTCCTGGTCTCAGGAGGTACATAAGGGCTCAGCAAAGGAGTTGGAGAGGGACATAATCTTGTCTCTCACAGGTACAAGTTCTTGTTAGTTTTCCCAGAGAGCTGAAAAGATTTTTAAATCCTTAATTTGGTAAATACAGGGGAATTGTTTATGCCTAATGCTTCTGGCAACAAAATATAACTCTTACAAAGAGGAATGTGATGATATATATATATATATATATATATATATATATATATATATATATATATATATATATATATATGAAAAACTTGAACAGTTAGCAAATCCCTTCACTTAACCATTTAATTTCTAGCCATTTATCTTAAAGAAAGACTGAATTTACCTCCAGGACATTTACCATAACAATAAGATTTGGAAAACTGGCCCACTGTGGTGGTGTATGCCTGTAATCCCGAGCAGTTGGGAACATTGAGGCAGAATGACCAGGCTAGGTTACATCACAAGAACCTCTATCTAAAGGCTCGGAGGGGCAGCAGAGGACACCAGAGAGATGGCTCAGCAGGTAAAGCATTTGTCATACAAGCTAAGGAGCTAGAGTTTAGGTCCTTAAGACCTAGATGGACTTGGAAGCCTGAGTACAATCCGAGCAAACAGAGAGCTGGGACAGGGAATCTGCAGCAACCTGGCTGAACAAGCTAACCAAAACCAACCATGGATTCATCAAGAGACCCTGTCACAATGTAAGGTACAGAGCAATAGGGGTAGACGCTGAACATTCCAGGTCTACCTCTGGCCTCCACAGGCCCACGCACACATGTGTGCGTGCATTTGCATGCTCAGACACACATGTATCACATACATGAACCTAGCTCTCACACCAAAATTCTGTAAAGCTAGTCATGTAATAACACATAGCATAGAGCATAGAACCACACATTTATGGAGTCCATAAAACACTAATTATTACCATACTAATATGTTAACTTGTGAATTATGGCTAGAAGACACATTAAAAGACAGTGAGCTAGCTCAGTGTGTAAAACTGCTTGCCAGGGGACCTGAGTTCCATCCTGGAACACACATAAAGAGTCTAGACACTGTGATTGGGGAGGGGGGAACCACCCCAAGAGATCCTAAATAAAATAAACATTTTAAAACCATTCTTAAGAATGGTTTACTTCTAGTGAGGCATGGTGATGTACTTGTAACCCCCAGTCCTGGGGAGGGTGAAACAAGAAGGTCAGTTCAATGTATGTCTCTTCTACATAGTGAGTTCGAGACCAGCCTAGGCTGCATGATACACAATCTCAAAACAAAACAAAACATGACTTCTGTTTGGAAAGAGAAAGGGGTGAGGGGGAAGGAGGAGAAAGGACAAGAAGAAATAATATGGAGGGTGTTTTCTGCATGTGTGATAATTCATAATGAAACTCTTATTGTATTCAATTAATAATATGCTAATGGGATTTTAAATTACTGCTGAGTACTACTATTAAGGCTAATATTTATTTCCTTTTTTCAGTTTACTTTTAGCTCCCACAATGAACAAGCATCACATTTGTAAAAAGAACGCTTGTCATCTGAGTTTAAACTGGTGGAGCAATTGACGCTTCAAGGTACATTAGACATTTTATCTAAAGTGACCCCGTATCTACAGTACTTATTTCTTAGTATCTCCTGCGTGCTATAAACATCCTGAAGAACTTTTTCCTTCTTTCAGATGAAAAAGCAACAAAGAGATTACAACAACATTTTAAAAACTCTGTCTGCAGATAGATTCTTTGCCAAACCACTGCTTCCATCTTGTCTTACCTCATCCTCCCTCCCCCGCACCTAAAATCCAAGAATGAAAAGGGAGCCGGCACCATGCTTTGACAGGACTGCTTTCCTAACACAGTATGTTCTGCTGGGATCCACAAGCATGGCGGCTCCAGCAGCCAACTTGAATCCCTAGGACTGTTCCAAAAGGCGATTTTCTAAACCAACATCACTCTTGCAAGCCAAGACAGCTTTTCCTTGAGAGTGCGGAACAGTTCCTTCAGAGTGGTTCCAGTCTCTGAGGCAAATATGTATCCAGGCGCCGTGTGGAGAGTATTTGCGAGTGAGAATATAGCAATACCCAGGTACACACACGGTGTGCGTTTTGCTGTGGAAGTTTTCCCAGTAAACAAGAATGAAGCCATCAAAAGCAAAGAACGCTGTTTTTAAATCAATTAAATTTAAACAGAAACGCTTCCTTTGGGTATAGTTGCCTTTTGGTTAGCACGCTAATTTTGTAGACTTGGGTTATTTACGAGCAAATTGTTTTTGAAGGAAGTATCGGTGGCATTGAGAGGTGAAGTCCAACTGGTCTCTCTGGTGGCTCCTTTCCAGGCCGTGAATTACTGAGGATGTAGAGGAACAGGGTTGTTAGCGCTCCAGCTTTATTCTGGTCACCCTATGTGCAGACTCAATCTCTGCATAACAAAGCAACCCATATGTAATGTTTACTGACAGGAAAGCAGATGCCCAGAAAACCAGGAAACATGCAGTTCTCTTCTGGTTCACATAAGCACCACTAAACAGAAGGACATGCACTGAGGTCAGCTATGGACTAGCACTCTGGATACTGCCTTCAAGAAGAGACACTCTCATCCAACCTTGTTGGAAATCTGCCTCTGACTGTGTCTGGGTCACATGGGTGGAGAGGGACCAAGCTCGAAGCCCTGTTTAGCCCAGCTAAATCAATGGGAGGCTTTGTCTTTAGCTCATTTATTGGCTTTACCCATGAGGAAATTCTTCCAGCGATGACAACCATCTCACAGCAGCTTACACAAACAGATCAAAATGGCACAAGGATCCTGCAAAGGGTGGCTCACCTGCCAAGGCACATGTCACTAAACATCCGGTTTGGATTTGCTGCCGTTGCCTGGGGTAAGTTATTGGGTGGAAAGCAATTTGGATATTGTCTTCCTCCACGGGGCTCTGCAGTCATGGAGACTGATGGAAAGTGGTGGTTTTGGGGGAGTGAGTCTGACATGGCCTTTCTCAGAATAGTACAAATGGCAAGGCCTTTACCTGGGGAAACAGCAGGCCACAGAAGCGACTGCACAGTCCCGAGGGGAAAGGGCGGGCACAAACACTAAGTACGTGCATGACTTTGCAGAATGACGGACGGTGGGCGGCTGCAGATGCTTGCTTCCTTGTAAGGATTTCTCACCATTTGCAGGGGCTGTGTTTCAACATAGTCCAGGAGTGCCAGGGCAACTCAGTAGTACTACACAAGTTAACCCGTGTTACCTGGACATGTTATCCAACTCTTAAAACACATCAGCACAGCTGACCCTCCTCCAGTTCACATTCCAGATGGACAGGGCAAACTCACCTAACTTAGTAAAGAAGACCAAGAGAAAAAAAAAATAGCTTGTCTCAGTTTACCTAGCTGTGTTACATTTTACACACTAACACATCCTCTCATGGAATGGAGGTCAGAAAACTGGATGCCTTTTCTTTCTTTTTAGTCAATTATTTCATGAGCATGTGTTTTATTTCCTTTCCATACAATGAGATTATTGATAGCAGTGTGTCAAATCCTCCTTCAAGAGTAGCCTTGGAGAGCTGAAGCCCGGCAACACTCTGTCAAACAAGTCAGGATGATCTTGAACTCACAGATCCTCCAGCCTCTGCCTCCTGAGTGCTGGGGTTAAAGGCGTGCACCACCACATGCAGCCCATCAAACTCTTCTGTTGGAAGTATCTAGAGTGGAACTTGGTTCTTTTTTCCTAGATGCCCATACTGATACACAAAAAGACTATCACAAGAAACTCCACACAGTATGTAAACATCAAAACAAGCAGAAGAACTGCCAGTGTTGTAAGCTGAGAATTAAAAGCATAATTCCCTCCCCCATGGCCCTATCAAGATCTACACGTTAGGTGGAACAGTTATATGGGAACTGTCTCCGCTCACAGGTTGCTTCCAAATATCAAGAAGTTTAAGGCTTTCTTAATGATGCATGTGCCAATTTAATATGATTTCTAAAATAGGGATGATAAAAATACTGACCTACCTCATAGAGCTGGTTGGAACAACTAATTATCTCTCATAAAAACACTTCAACCTCCTAAAGTACCTCATAAAGGTTTATTATGAGTAGTAATACTAATAGTTAAACATATAATGTGGTATCAAATGCAGGCCTGCTCCACAAGCTGATGGTATTTTAAATTCTCTTTATGGCTGCACTGTTGTTTAGCAGTTCCTGTGTTGAAAGCCCTTCACAGCTGTAAATTAGTCAATCCCCATGGCATGCACTCCTGAGAGATAGGTCAGGATTGTTTCCTATTACTATGGCAACAAATCTTATGTAAATGTCCAACGATGGAAGTTGGAGATGAGAAGCAGGAAAGGTTAAGTGACTTCTTCAAGACCACACATCAAGTAGGTGGCAGGGTCAACTTCAAAATGCGGAAGAGCTGACCTCAAGGGGCACCCCAATCCACCTGGTCAGGACCAAGGAGATCACTGACATTCATTTGCTTAGAAATGCGCAGAAACTGCAAACACCGATGATCTCTCTCTGAGAAGAAGGACACTTATAATTTGTAGGCAGGCAATTAATGGCCGCATTTTGTTAGTCCATGGACAAGAGACAGTTTCAGTCAAGGCAGTGTAAGTTCTGGTCAGACTGCTCACATCCGTTCCTCAGCCAACCCCTGCCACCTACTTGCTGGGTGGCATTGGGCTAGCTACTTCTGTTCTCCAAACATCAGTTTCAGATCCTATGTAGTAAGATGGAGCCAACAAGAAGATAGATCTACTTCATATGGTTCCTCTGAGGAGTTAACATTGGCACAATACAGCAGAGCCAAGTGGCTAATAAGCATTCAATAAGCACCATTGTTAGAGCCTATGAGACAGGAAGTACTCACTGCATGCCAATACTGTTATACAAAGTCCAGAGATGCATAAGACACAATCCATCCTTTTCAGTATAACAGGCTTGTCAAATTGTAGTTTGCCAGGTCATAATGGGGGTAGGTGACGGGATCCAGGGCTGGGGATGTTAAAGCAAAGCCAGGTGTTTTTCAAAAGAAACGATGTGATGGCTTAACCCCCGTTGAAGCTTCTCTGTTTGCTCTCTCTTTCACTTGTCCTTGGTTTCTGTTTCCACGTAATTAATTTTATTTATGTTTTTGCAAAGAGGAAAAAAAACACAACTAAATTGTCGGTAAAAGCACTCTAGAGAGCATCATGGGTGCTCAGAGAAAAAAAAAGGGGTGGAGGCAGTCATTTCTTGCTAGTGGCCTTGAATCCAGTTCAGGACTCTTCGTGGACATCCAAGGGAAAGTTAGTGAATTTACAAGAGGGGCCAGTTACTTTCCTGCTGTCTCTCAGTCAAACATCCACCCTCCTTTTCTGCTATGTGCAACTAGCTACAAGGCGCATTTCCCAGGCACCCTAGCTGCTGACTTTCTATTAGACAGTGAAGATCAGAAGGGGAGAGCAGGGAAGACACCTTCAGGTTTGTGGGAGCACCTCTACAGGTGGCTGCCCCCTCCAATTCTAGCTCTTGTGGCAGCTTCTCTGCATAGTGTTCCTGGGCCCAGGAACCTGACAGCCTTTCTTTTGCACCCCTCCTCCAATCTGGGAGTGTTGATGTAAGAAGTATTATCAGAATTTGGTCTTTAGGTATTTAAAAATAAGACAAGCTTTCACCGGTGCACACACCTTTATCCCAGTGCTGAGGAGGCAGAGAAGCAAGCAGATCTCTATGAGTTTGAGGCCAGCCAAGGCTACCCAGTGTTTGTGTCTCAAAACACAAACAAACAAATTTTTTAAATGACCACAAAAAAAGTTGGATTTTAAAAGCTCAAAATGGCTGAGCACTGGTAGGGGAGATCAGGATGATGGATCCCTCCTGAAGGAGTATGGACAGGTCGAAGCAAAAGGATGCCAGAGCCCACCCCACCCCAACCCCAAAAAAAGAGGGCTGGGGGATGGTTATTGAACACCTGCCACCATCCAGCAACGGTGCTGTCATAACTTAGCAGAGGCCAGATAAGTGGTCAGTGACCAAGAGGTGACTCAGATTCTCTTCCCAGTTTCAAACAATGGAAAAAGGCCCTTGGTGTGGCAAATGTGATGCAAAGTGGAGCCTCTGCAATATGACATGGTTGTAGTATTTAAAGAGGATTGAATAGACGACTAAGCAGGGGTGTTTGCACCAAATGATGCTCGAGTTCCAACTTGATATTCACCTCAATATCACTTGTTATTTTGTTTCATTATTAATAGTAGTCATTGGCATAGATATGAATAAGAGCATTTTTAAGAGCTTAGCTACAAAGATAACCTCGAAAACACAAACATGAAAATAATTTTGAAGTAAAACAGGAGAAAATATGTGGGGAAACAAAGCAAACGTAACAGGCATAAAAATAACACAAAATAAGATAGTAAAGTCTGATATGTCAGTTTTGTCAGTAAAAACATAGAATTAACTCACTTGCTAAAAGATCTATTTTACACGTGCGCACACACACACACACACACAAGATCTAACTGTGTGTTCTATACTAGAAACACATGGAAAACAAAGTAATTCAAAAAGGCTGAACATAAAAGAATTGACACAGATTTTCCAGACAAATAGGGCTCTGTGTGTGTGTGTGTGTGTGTGTGTGTGTGTGTGTGTGTGTGTGTGTGTTTTATGTGTGAATTGCAACCCAACATCATCCCATGGTGAGAAGTAAACTGTCTGTATCCTCTTTACATTCCTGTTTTTGGTAACAGTTCTGTGTTTATGAAGTCTGATTCTTAGATGCACATACTAAAGAACATTCAGAGGTAAGTATTTACCCTCAAGTATTCCGTAAGGAAAAGAGAAAGAGAATGACAGTGTGAATGGAGAAAACCTTGACCGATTTCTGTATACAGGTATATGTGAATACTTGTGCCTTTCTTGCAACTTTTTCATAAGTTTTAAATTTTACCAAAATAAATAATGTTTTTAAGCAATAGCCAGAACTAACTTCTTAGAAATGATAATTCTTTTACCTTCAAAATGGAGCCAAGACCATGGCATTTTGAAAGCTGTCTAAGTGATTCTAATAGGCATCTGGTGTTGAGAACCTCTGAGCCTGTCAATCCATGGGACTGGGTGATGGTACATATGAGGTAATATGAAGAGACATTGTGGTCGGCCAAAGTGTGGCGCCAAGAGATGTTCAAAATTGAGGAAGGGAAATTACAAATATTCTTTCTATTGCATTGATACATGAAAGGTTTCAAAGCATTTCTGTTGTATGGAACATGGACGGGAGTCACGGGGGTCGAAACAAAGACACAGAACCACAACCCAAAATACTGTGGGGGTGCAGGAAGTGGAACCTTGGCTCTCTAGCTCCAAGAAAGAGGGAAATGTCAAAGCGCTGGGTTGTCTGGAGGGTTCGTGGCATGTCTGCACATAACACCAACATGCTGAGGAAAACAATAGCCCTTACCACTCCCCTCCTACTTTATACAGCCCAGCATTTACCCCCATCAAAAACTCCAGAGGGCTCCCCTTTACAGAAACTGAGCTGAGTTTGGTTTGTAAGAAGCAAAGACTCTGGGTTAGATACTGTCGCCCACAGATATGCCATCATTTTGACCTAAGGAGGAATTCCTACCTACTCACGCCAAAGCTAGGCAACCAGGAGTGCACCTAACCTGCCTACTCATGACCAAGCAGAAGATCATCTTGCCAAGACAGAGGAAATGCAGAGCATTTGCTTCTAAACATCCTGTTTTATTTTATTTATACATGCATGGGTGCTTTACCACATATATGTCTACACTCCACATGAATGCCTGGTACCCAAGGATGCCAAAAGAGGGCATCAGATCCTCTGCAGGTAGTTACAGATGGTTGTATACCACCACTAGAAATGGGACCTGGGTACTCTGGAAGAGTTGTCAGTACTCTTAACTGCTGAGCCATCTCTCCAGCCCCTCCCTGCTTCTGCTTTTAAATATGACTGAACAACATCAATCTATTAGAACCCAGAGCAGGGAAGCAATAGAAACAGCAATCCAAGGAGGTTGAGAAATTCATGAGTTATGTGTGAAGTATTCTAGACTTTAAGCAATTGTTGAAAAATGGGAGCAGAGAACAATTTTTACACTGAAGATATGGTTGTATCTTACGTAGCCCAAGGGACTTTTCTTCTAGGAGGAAATGTAACCTAATACACTATTCAGCTTTTCAGTGAACAGTATTGACAGCTACAGTGTAACCTGGGTATTAGCCAAAGCTCTAAAGAGTCCATCACCTGTGGTTTGAAATGTTGGACACACTAATACATGCCTGTAATCCCCAAACTCAGGAGACTGGGGCAGGAGGTTCAAGGGTGTGAACATAGCCTGGGCTTCATTGCAAGGCTCTATTTCAAAAGAAGAAGAAAGTGGAAAGAAAGGAAGAAGGAAGGAAGGAAGAGAGAGAGAAATTGGTTGATTAATCATCTTTACAATGTAGAAGTTGAAACATAGCTGAGACACAAAGGAGCTGGTAGGAGAGAGGTCATGTAGAAATATATGATAAAGAGAATAAAGTTAGATAGAAATATGATACCTGTATCACAACATTACCTGATAAAATAATTCAAAACAATAATGTAAAGACAAATATTGTAAGGATATAAAAGTGGGGTCTGAGTTTAAGCCTTTGTCTTTCATGATTGAAAAATCACCATATTGTTTAAAACATCAAGAAATAGAAGTACAGCATTTAAGGGTATGAAGATGTGATGTGAATACTAATTGTCAGCCATAGGAGTTCTCTGGTAGAACTTTTGGGATCACTTATGCATACTATCATATCATCTGCAAATAATGATATTTTGAATTTTGACTTCTTCCTTTCTAATTTGTATCCCCTGGATCTCCTTTAGCTGTCTTATTGTTCTAGCTAGAACTTCAACTACTATACTGACAAGATATGGGGAGAGTGGACAGCCTTGTCTTGTTCCTGATTTTAGTGGAATTGCTTTGAGTTTCTCTCCATTTAATTTGATATTGGTTGTTGGCTTGCTATATATTGCTTTTATTATGTTTAGGTATGTCCTTTGTATCCCTGATCTCTCCAAGACCTTTATCATAAAGGGGTGTTGGATTTTATCAAGGGCTTTTCAGCATCTAATGAGGTGATATCATGTGTTTTTTTTTTTCTTTCAGCATGGGTAGACTGGGGGCAAGTGGGGATGGGAACATGGAGGATCATGTGGTGGGGGGTACTGAAAGAGCTGACTGGAAAAGTTGTGGCACTTGGGGTCAGATAGAAACCTGGTTCAAGGGAAACTATGAAGAGTCTACAAGGATGACCCCCAGCTGAGACTCTGAATTGCGGATATATAGCCTGACCTGGCCATCTCCTGTGACTAGGTAAGACTTCCAGTGGAGGGATTTGGGACACCAGCCCAGGCACATAACATTCAACCTACAGTCTGTTCTACCTATGGGATGTGGTGGGGTAAGAGTGGCTCAGAAAGTGTGGGTGTGGCTAGCCAATGACTGGTCCAGCCTGAAACCCATGCCACAGGAGTGAACCCATCCCTGACACTGCCTATAAAGCCAGGACCTAGAGGCTGGATGGCCCAGAGACCTAGGATGGAACCAAACATGACTGGAGGCAGAGGGATGTCAATGCAATGATGCCTAACAATATTCTGCTGTACTCTTAGATTGGTGTCTAGCCCAACAGTGATCAGACAGGCTTTTTCTAGCAACTGGTGGAAACAGATGCAGACCCACAGTTAAACATTAGATAGAGTTTGACAAATCCTGCTGAAGAGAGAGAGAGGAAGGATTGTAGAAGCCGGAGGGGTCAAGGACATCACAAGAAAACCCACAGAATCAGCTAACCTGGACTCAGAGGCTCACAGACACTGAACTGACAACCAGGGAGCCTGCATGGGACTGACCTAGGCACTCTGCATATATGTGACAGTTGTGTAGCTTGGTCTTCTTGTGGGGCTCCTAATAGTGGGAGCAGGGGCTGTCTCTGACTCCTTTACTGGCTTTTGTGACCCTACTCCTCATACTGCCATTTTGCCCAGCCTTAATACAAGGTGAGGTGCTTAGTTTTACTACAACTTGATATGCCATGTTTTGTCAATATCCATGGAAGGCCTCCTCTTTTCTGAATAGAAATGGAGGAGGAGGAGATGGGCATGGAGGCATAGGGGAGGTAGAGGGAGGAACTGGGAGGAGAAGAAGGAGAGGAAACTGTCGTCAGGATGTAAAATAAATAAATAAATTTAGATGGATCGACAGACAGACAGACAGACAGATAGATAGAAAGAGATTGTCAAATGGATTTGCATCTAGA
Source organism: Onychomys torridus (assembly GCF_903995425.1). Classification (NCBI taxonomy): domain Eukaryota; kingdom Metazoa; phylum Chordata; class Mammalia; order Rodentia; family Cricetidae; genus Onychomys; species Onychomys torridus. The sequence goes on along the minus strand of NC_050457.1, from coordinate 30,701,306 downwards.
ATCAACTAAGAGCCACACCTCTAAGGAGTCAGGTCTGTGAGGATACCTTCAGGAAGAATTTACAGAGGAGAGAAAACCCTCCCCTGGAGTTGGTGGCATCTTTGGGCATCACCCCAGATACAAAGAGGTCAAAGGAAGCAGCAGAGCTGCTTGCCTATCTTTGCTTCTTGCTGGTGAGTGCATCTATTCTGCTGCTGCTGTTGCTGCTGCTGCTGCCACTGATATCATCCTCCACTGACACCAGAACCCCGCTTCTTTAGCCTCAATGTGGACTGAAGACATCTCCAAGAATCTTCCAGGTCTTAAGTGCCAGAATGGGACTGCCTCTCCAGAGTGCAGATAATACTGCACAATCCCCTTTTGTAATACATGTTCATTCTATTTCTTCTGTTCCTTTAGCATACCCTGACTAATAGAGAAGACAATAATTACCAGCTTGAACATAAACAAAGCTGCCCTGGAGAACGGGGCTGGGATGACAAGGGGTGGAAGATTGATGCTTTTCATATCAGCCCTCCTGTATCTGTGCCACTTTTCTGTTACCACATGCACACATTTCTACAGTAAGTATAAGTTGTAAAAGGGAGAAAATATAAGGGACTTAGAAAGTTCTCAAAAATTAGCAGTCTGATGTTGTTTCCTAAAATGATTCAGTATCACATATTACCTTGGGACCATTGCTTAAGGCCTAAATCATGGTGATACCCTAGGATATTTGGTGAATCTAATAGCCAATCACTGTACCCTTCCATTAACAAATGGAATATGGAAATGGACGAGGAGGAGACAACAGTGACTGGAGGGGGTCTAAGTAGACAGTAGTCAAATTGCTGATGTCAGATCGGAGAGCAGCTTCTGCACCCTCCAGGAGGGTTTCCCAACAGGAGGGAGAGCTTTGGGGACCAGCCATAGCCCAGAGATGCTGTATGAAGCTGTAGTCACATAAAGTAATAAACTCCTAAAATGATGAAAGTCATGATTTCTGCACTGGTCCTCCAGCTCTTTGCAGAACAGGCTTCTCCTGGTAAACAGGCTTCTCCTGCTAAATGGGCTTCTCCTGGTAACTGGGCTTCTCCTGATAAACAGGCTTCTCCTGGTAACTGGGCTTCTCCTGGTATATAGGCTTCTCCTGCTAAACAGGCTTCTTCTGCTAAATGGGCTTCTCCTGGTATATAGGCTTCTCCTGGTAACTGGGCTTCTCCTGGTATATAGGCTTCTCCTGCTAAACAGGCTTCTCCTGCTAAATGGGCTTCTCCTGGTATATAGGCTTCTCCTGGTAACTGGGCTTCTCCTGGTATATAGGCTTCTCCTGCTAAACAGGCTTCTCCTGCTAACTGGGCTTCTCCTGGGACTTTCCAGCTCCATCCTCATCCCCTCTCAGTACACACTTACAAGGTCTGTCACTTTGAGCTCTGCAATAAAGAAGGCCTTTCCCAGTGCCAGCCCCTTCTGCCCTCCCTTTTTAGCACCTAGGCCTTGCCAGCCTCCCCTTCGTCTGCAGTAGGCGGAGCTCAGTTTCACACTTGACAACCACAGCTCTTCTAGTTTGCATTCTCTAACTGTGATAATGGCCATGACCAAAAACAATCTGGGGAGAGAAGCATTTGTTGCATCTTACAGATTAGAATCCGCCATTACGTAAAGGGACAGTGCAGGTGCTCCAGGCAGGACCCTGGATGCAGAGACTGAAGCAAAAGCAACAGAGGAAGTCTGCTTACTGGCTTGCTCACCATGGATTGCTCAGTTTGCTTTCTTACACAACTCAGGACCACCTGCCCAGGGCGGGCACCGCCACGCTGGGCTGTGCCTTCCCACATCAGTCATTAACGGAGCCCACAGTTGCCTACAGACCAAAATTAGGGAGGCATTTTCTCAATTGAAGATCCCTCTTCCTTCCCAGATGACCCTAGCTCATGTCAAGTCAAGGAAAACACAACAAACCAAACACATGAGGATGACAATAGCACCATTTGTTTCCCCAGCCTGTGTCCTAAGCCCTTCTACCCAAACATATCATAAGGGCTTTCTCTTTTTTTCCTCTTTTTAAGGTTGAAGCCCTGACATCCCTCTTTCCTCTCTCTAAAGGACTACACAGTGCTGGCCTTCCAATAAGGAATCACACTTTCAGAGCTGCTAAAGGTAATGGCCAACTGAGATGAAGCATGCCCATAATCGCAACACGCAAAAAGCTAAAGCAAGATAGTATCACAATTTCAAGGCCACCCTGTACTACACAGTTAGTTTCAGGCTAGGTGAGCTACAGAGTGAAACTCTGCCTCATAAAATAAAATAAAATAACAAAAAGACAAAATCCTAGTTTTGACTAAAACAAGTTTGTCTTCCTACCTCGATCAAATAAGGAGAGAAAGGTAAGACACTCTACCTATCCATTTTGTGATGTGGTTGTGACCATTGAGATCTGACATGATTCCAGGTACTTTCAGTTTCTGGGGCAGGAGCAGGGGATAGTGAGAACTGGGAATTGAAGAAGTAGAGTAATATAGCTGCCTTTTGTTCCATGAGATAACCCCTCCTAAAGCGTTGAACATTCATATAATAGGCAGGAGTTCATAACCCTTAGGTCTGAGCTGGCCACGATACCTGACTTGGCCTCTATTGCAGAGCAAGCCCAGATCCAGTGGAAGTGCTCAGAAAGACCTTGGCATCATCTAGAGAAGGAAGGGCAGTCTGTTGGCATCCCCTGCTCCTGTTTCTACCCTCCCATTCCCCTTACAGAGTCTACTGCATGATTTCTTCCAATTATTTTTGTGTCTACACCAAGGCTATTTGTTTTCCTTGTTTTAGCAGACTTCATTCAAGCTTGGGTCAAGGCCTCAAAGGAAGCATGTCAACACCACTCCCCCGTTGCCCCTCACATCATGGTAACCCCTCAGCACATGCTTATCTGGAGAGCCCCAGGCAGCCAACATGCTCAGACAAGCTGAACAGAAGAAATTCTACTGTGTATATGAGAATGGAGTTTTGGGCATGCCCTGTGACCCCAGAAATAGCAGTGGTTTGGCTTGGAAGATAACTTCACCTTCAAAGCTTTGTTTGAAACACAAACCCACACCTAGCTTAATGGTCTTTATTCTCCCTTGCTTGTGAAAGGATGCAGAAGACAGGACACTCCTGAGGTGTCAAAGCGGGAGCAGGCCCATCCCTCACTCCTACTGTGACTTCTTTCAATTTGACAATGCAGGCCCAATCCAAAGGAACACTTCCGAGGTAATAATGAAGAAGCTAGAGTCAAGTAGCGGAGAGTGATTGAATCGCCTGCTTTATCCATTCCTTCTGTGTCACAGCACTTTTCCCTAGAGCAGCCTCGTAATTGCACCACAGCATCATTTATTATGTACAATTGCCTCATTTTCTTCCGAGACCAGGCTTTGTTTAAAAGTCCATTCAAGACCAGCTGTACTTCAACTGAGGGTCACTTGAAGCATCCATGTAATCTGCTGGATGTCAAATGTCATTATGCTGTGCGCCCCAAACCAGCAAATGAAGGAAATATATTCACCTACATTCATAGACACTGCCATACTTCTTGCTAGAACTTTAATATCTACAAGGATGTGTCAACGAGGAAAAGAGGCCGGTCCCACGGCATGCTCTACTGGCTGACGGGTGGCACTCATCTCTGGCATGCGAGTATTTATGTACACTTTGTAGGAGACTTGCTAATTGTAATTATGATTGCTTACTACAGTTTCCAAGGCAACAGTTGTCACTGCAATGCTTCACTGCCAACTCAATTTCCATTCTCCTGTTGATATAACAAATATTATGTGACATTTTAACTGAAAATATCTGTAAATGGGCGTCTGAGTGTGGTGTGTTTCTTTAAAAGGGAAGGAAAACAATTATTAGCTTTTCATTATTCATCTTAGTGGCGTGTTTGATTGGTAATTACTTCAATTTTATATTTAGGGAAGAATGCACTGGGGTCCCACGAGGTCTTGGATTTGGATGTCCTAGATCCTGATCCTGCTCTTCTCCAAATGACCCTCGCATTTGATTCCGTGGCCAGGAGCCGGTCAGAAGACTGTCCCACATCAAAAGCACTCTCCTGTGGGTGTCACTGCCCTAACCCTTCAGTTCTCAAGCAGCTCCTCTGACTGACAAGCCACGTGGCCAGAGAACAGATAAAGCAGGTATCCTCCACCATAGCTACTGAAGTAGCTCCATAAGGCCTTGAAATCACGTCAGATAATAGATCAGAAATACCGTGTGAGGAAGGAGGTGCGCCTTGTCATTGAGTCTAGTAAAAGCTAGAACCAAGAAATGCCTCCTAAGCCCACAGTGTTGTCTTTATAGTCAAGAAACCTAGAGTGACCCACACTTCTAGCCCACACTAAGGTTACTCTCTGCCATAGTCGGAGACATACATCTAGTATGGGCAAGCACACACACACACACACACACACACACACACACACACACACACATTGTGTCTCTATTTAGTGTGAGTTTGCACACACTCCTCCACTCATGTGAAGGCATGATGCCGGTCCTTGCCACCCTACACCATGTTCTTCAACTGAAACATTTCACCCCTACCCCTTTTCAGGCTGGACTTCTAACACACTGTCTTGCTTTCATCTGGTTTCCAGTTCCTTCTAGCTCGATCCACTAATCCAGAAGGCAGAGCTGCTTGAATCTTTAGCACTGTGTGCATTCAGAATCATGATCCCCACCCATGATGCTGCCATTGTCACTGGTCATATCAAGATATTCCTCTTTCCCTTTCGATTTTCTCTTCTTTGTTCCACTTTGTGATCTTATGGAAGTCAAATATTATGCCTCTCACCTTCTCTCTGCCTCCCAATAAGATGTGCTAAATGTTCAATAAACAACTAATTCAGTGAATGTCTATAAGCATTCTGTGTGGATGTTCAAACAGTTAAAAGAATAAGCTGAGTTTGAGCAGCTTTAAACCTCAAAAAGCTTCTCTTGTACTTCCATAATAGGACATTATAAAACAATGTTGAAAGCAGAGATTCACAGAAAAGACAGGAACCTCCTGTGGGCTTTCATTAAAAATACAGATTATAAAGAGTCTGAACCGGTTCTATGAACATACTTTAAATCATTCTTAGATTGATTAAGTGTGATGCTCTCGGCATGGCTAGGCTTTGTCAAAGACTCCTTTATCCTCTCTCATTTCACAGCCCAGACTGAAATCTTTGTTTAAAAGACTATGTTTGGGATCTGCTTTTAAATAATCCCCATTGTGAGGATACTGAGTAACAGAACTTGTAATAGACGTGGATGAGTTGGAGCTAGGCAATGGGACATAAGAATTGATGGTACTATATTCACTGCTTTTTAATGCATGAAATTTTAACAACAAAATGTATCTAAAACACATAGATGTAGAAAAAAGTCATCAGTGTTAAAGGTAGATGGGACTATTTAATCTCCCAAAGATAAGAAACTGCTTCATAGTAAAGTGTGTGTTCAAAAATGACAAATTACCATTTCAGGTTTTTAATAAAAATTTAGTAACCCCAAATTTTGCTTGTTTTTCCTGGACCCAAACCTCTGGAAGTAGATACAGATTTATATATGTAGATAGATAGATAGATAGATAGATAAAGATAGATACTCAAACCTCTAGAAGTAGAGTAGATACAGATTTGTATATATATATATTCTGTGTGTGTGTGTGTGTGTATATATATATATATATATATATATATATACATATATATTTATATACATATATATAAACTTTTAAAACCACAAGGGAGAAAAGCTATCCACAAACTCTTTATTAACATAATATTAGTTGTTATAATACTCAAAATCTGTAAACTTATATTTATTATAAGTTTATTTATTATAATATATATATGTATATATATTGTTGAAAATAATTTTGTCATACAATGTTATTTTAATTATGGTTACCCCTCCCCAAGCTCCTCCCCGATCCTCCCCACCTCTCCACCCACCCAACTCCATGCCCTTTCTTTCTCTCTCTCTTTAGAAAAAAAAAATAGGCAGGCATACAAAAAGTATTTTAAAAAGAAAAGGAAAAAAAAACACAAGAAACAAATACACACAAATCATAAAAGCACAAAATTAGAAACCATAAAAGACAAGCAAAGACCACGAAGACAAAAAAAAAAAAAAAAATGCCAAGGGGCTGGGGATTTAGCTCAGTGGTAGAGTGCTAGCCTAGCAAGCTCAAGGCCCTGGGTTCGGTCCTCAGCTCCAAAAAAAAAAAAAAAAAAAAAAAAAAAATGACCAAACAAAGCCATCTGAGACAAAAAGTCTACAAAAATACCATAGAGTTCATTTGGGGTTGGCCATCTACTGCTGGGTAGGGGGCCTACCCTTAAGTGTGGTTAATATGCACAGTGAGACTCTATTGGAGAAGATTAATTTTTCCTTTGCAGGCAGATGTCAGTTGGAGACAGCTTGTTGCTTAGGAATAGGAGTCCATGTCTACGTCCCTTTTTCAGTGCTAAGACCACATCTGGATTAAACCTGTGCTAGCCCTATGCATACTGCTGCAGTCTCTATGAAATCATAGGTGCTTTGGTCCTGTTGTGCCTGGATATCTAATTCACTTGGACCTTTACCCCACCCTCATCCATGTTCTGTTAATCCCAGTTTAAAAGGGTGTATTTTGTAATGCATGTTTATTTTTCCTCCATAATGTATATTCAAGTAATATTATTATCTTGCTCTTTCCACCATAACAAATAAATTTGTGGACTTCAGAAAATATGTTTTCTGAATATATTAGTAGGGTAATGTCATAATGTATTATTCTAAATATAAATATTTTTCTCTAACAAAGAGAAAAGGTTTAATTGTAATAAATTTGGATTAATTTCCTATTGCTGTTATGATAAATTATTACAACTTACTGGCTTATAGTGCAAATTTATTATCTTTTCTTTCTAGAGGTCAGAAGTCCAAAACAAACCGTATAGGGCTGATGTCAAGGTGTTAGCAATGCTGCTTTCCTTCTAAGCACTTCCCTTTTACAGCTCCTACAGGCTGTCCACAGTCCTCAGTCTCTTGACCCCACGGCTCCAGTCTCTGCTTTAATCACAGCTATTTCCTCCAAGTTGGACATGATCATTGCTGTCTGGGATCACAGCAGTTGTGACCAGCTGCAAATGACTTAGCCTATTTGCCTTCTCTCCTAGAGGAAACATGGAGGCTCATAGCATCACAGGGTCATGGGGCTTACGTGGTTCTAAGGCTCTGTGAAATCCTTACAAGCTCCCCCCGACCCCCGCACCCCGCCAATGAGATATAAGAGATAACAACTGATAGGGATGGGATTCCTCAGTAGTGCAGCTGCATATTAATTGCACAATAGACTCTTCAAGAGTACAGTGTTTTTATGAGGTATCCACACTCTGAGTGGGACTCTTCAGTGGTGCGGTTCCCTTGAGTGGTGCATGTTCCTATAAATAAGCGAAATCTCTCCAAGAGAGCTGATGCCCTCTTCTGGCTTCTGTGAGTGCCTGCACTCATGTGCACCTACTCCCACATAGGCACACACATATACATAATTTTAAAAATCTTTTTTTTTTAAAGAGTGATTGAGCTAGACAGTGGAATGTATGAAGATAAGCTCTCTCTCCCCTCATTATCTTCCCACCGTCTAGGACATTGCTTTACACAGAGCATGCACTCACTAAATGAATATGAAATTAATGTCCACAGTGTTGGAATGTTAAAACCATTAATTATATTTCATTTGTGATATCACAGAAGAATTCCATCAAGTATCTGAGCCACCATGAGCTTAGCTGAGAGGAGCTGGGAAGTATTTCTAAAAAGGCAGCAGAGATAACTCATAAGACCTCAAGGCAGAAGGGCAGGTGGGAAGCCAAAGAGTGTTGTCTGCCTGTGTCTTCTGCTTCTGTGTGCACATCTTCATTCTCCGCAAAGATTAGCTTCCTTCCAGGAAACAGGGAGAGCAAAAGCTTTCTATTTTCAGGACAAGAAATGTGCAGAGGCTGGATAAGTCTCTCCAAACTTTCCTCAGATTTCTAGTAGGGAGATTTTTCTCCACACTTTTTAGTCAGCCAATTGTGAGACACACAGAACAGGTATGGCCACTGAGGGTCTATGGAAGGCAAACTCTTGTCCTGTGTAAAAATACCTCTTGAGTGTAGACTAGACTTCAGAAGTCACTTTTAATTAGTCCAATGGAAAGAAGTGAGAATGTATCATGTCTAAGGTTAGATTGTAAAAACGTTGGCTTCCACCTGAGGTGATGTGCTCCTTAGAAGCTCTTCCTCTGGGGCTATCAGCAGCCATGTGCATGGTTTCAGCAGTGGATCTCTTCCCACAGCCCGAGTAAAACTTCAGCTATAACCACAGTCCCACCTACCCCTGCCAATAACTTGGTTGCGATCTTCGGAAACACCTTGACCTAGAGACACCCCCACTAAGTCATGCCTAGATCTCTGACTCAGAAACAAGCAGATAATAAATATTTGCTATTTTTAAACCTTGCAATTTTAGGGTAATTTGTTTCTCAAAGTAAATTTTCCCAAGGAAAATTGTGGGGTCAGTGGATTCCTAAAATACATCTCCTGAAAGTCTGCCATGGAGTTGCAACTATTTCTACCCCTAATAACGAAAACAGACAAGCTTCATACTTTAAAAGAAAATCTTTCAATCATGGAGAAAGTTAGTGGTCCTTCACAAATCATTCCCTAAATTTCTAACTATACTTCTGTGCAAATTCTGAAACTCTCACAGGCATATCACTCTTCTGTTTGGTAACACCCTCCTGGGGAAATGATCCAGGCCTCAGGTGTTCCCTCTTTCGCCATCCCGCTCTCCTCACCTGGATCTTCCACTATCCATTACAACCCCACTGAGACTGCCTGTGAATGAGATTGAGTCTGCTACTTCTCCATCACAGGGTTGCCGCTGACTGGGAGAATCTGAGTGTTGCGTGTGAGTTTGGTTTTCCAAAACATGTTGCTCTCTCGATTGTTGTGGATAATGAGAATTTGCATATTCAGGACTTCAATTCCAGCACTAGGCAAAGTTGCTGTGACTACTTTGTATCTGCAAGACCAACTGGAGACATACCTCTGAGGATGTGCTGTCCTTAGGAAACTGACAGGCTTGAAAAGTCAAAAGGGTTTCAACCCATGGGAGGTTTGAGAACAGTGGATATATGGTGAGTGGATGGGGAAGTCTGTGTGGAACTGGAGAAATAAGAGGAAGATTTAGGAGATGGTACAACTTGAGCTGGATGTAAAAGGTAGGGGAACTGTAGAAAGAAGAAAACAGAGATCATGTCTTATCAGTGTTAGTACTGTGTTATCAAAGCTCTCCAAAGGAACAGAACTGAGAGAATGAACATATGTATGGGATTTATTAAACTGATTTATAGAATATAGTCTAGGTAGTCTCACAATCGTTGTCTCATGATAGAAAGGCTTAGAATCTAGTATTTGTTCAATTTATGAGGCTGGGTGTGTCTCCTAAACTGGCGCTGGAGTCTGGGAGGATTCCCAGAGATCTGCTGGAATCCTGAACAAGTTGAATTATACTGACCACAGCAACAGGATAGGCAAGCTTGCCATTGAGAGTGAGATCAAGCAGACAAAAGCCAAAAGCTTCCTCCTCCCATGTCCTTTCCTGTGGGTGGCCACCATAAGGGATGGCCCAAAGGTGGATGGGTTCTTCCTTCTTCAGATACTCTGATTAGTAAAATCCTCACAGGAATGCCTAGCAGCTTGAGTTCTAGCTGATTCCAGATGTCATCAGGGTGGTGACCAAGATTAGCCAACACAAGTACATAGGGGGAAAAATCCCAAATCTATTTAGGTTTTTGCATATGTTTATGTTAAACATAAAAAGCTGTTTGCTTGTAACTATAACAGATGGAGAGATGACATAATAGCTCAGCAGTCAAGAGCATTGCTGCTCTTCCAGAGGACCTGGGTTCAATTCTCATCACCCACCTGGGGACTCACAACCATCTATGACTCCAGTCTCAGAGGATTCAATACTCTTCTGGCATCTGTGGGCAGCAGGCACACACATGGTGCATAGACATACATGCAGGCAAAACACTCATACACAGATAATAAATAATATATTAAAATACTTTAAAATTTTAAAGAATATAATTGTGTTCAATAGCCGTGATCATACAGTCCTGGGCAAAGTTAGGAGGACAGTCATATATATCTTGAAGAGAAAGAAATGGATATCTCCTTTCAGCTCTGAAACTGACATTCTAAGCCAGTTATATGATGCAAGAAAACAGCTTTGCCCATTGATTGATATATTTGCAAGACTCTTAGTTTCTTGTCCGTACCCAGTACTGTTCCAGAAAGAATAGTACTTTCTTCTTTCCTGTCCCTTTCTTCCTCCTGGATCTCTGGGATCCTATCTGCTTATTGCATCTTACATTCTTGTATCCATCTTGCCAGGACCCATGAAAGGTTCATCTGAACACTGAACAAAGAAACCCAATCGAGGGAAATCAAAGGGGTTAAAATTCAGCCTAACCACTTGAAGACTCGGAATTTACCCTGAAGAGAGGGTGAGTTTGTAATTCATCTTCCCAGGGAACTCATTTTCTTGCCATTTGCAAGAATGCTATGTAGACAGGCAGTATTTGCTAGCTCCTCCAGAACCGCATTCTGCTAGACAGTTTGAGGTCAATGCTATCACTTGGGTCCTCCCCTCATGCTCAGTGTCCATTGATCTGACAAGTAGTGAAGTAGCATAGAACCTGCTTATCAACAGGGAGAATCTGACCAGTTTTCTCTGTGATAGGGAGGGGCTTTAAGCAGCTCAGTTTGCTGTAAAAGGAAATGCAGGGTGTCAGGAAAACATACAAGGAGTCTGAAAAAGATTTATCTTCAGACCCCAAGCCCAGAATGGTGCCCTCCATTTTGATTGATACCACCATTAGCACAGAATACATGCTGCTTGGTGTATAAACTAAAGGTATAGTTTTCTCTGAGTACAGTTGCTCCCTAAGCTCCCCAGGTACAGGCTGCTCTGATACAAAGCCCTCTTGTTGCAACTCACTGGCTAAAATCTCATCAACCACAAAAGAATAGCCTTGAAAAAAGGATCATTTCAAGGTTTGGGAATGGGGAAGCCATTTACTGTCTCAATGGACCTCAATGGTTGGATTTTTTTGAAATCAACATATAACATGATGATAATAATTATGATGATAAATCTTTTTTTTTCTTTTTTTAAAAAAATGGCCTTTCAGCACAAACTGAACGACCACTTCACGAACAATTGGGCACCCAAACAATTGGAAATATTTCAGAAGAACAAATGAAGCAAAGGAGATCATGGAAACCAGGAAATATATGGATGCAATTTTGAGCCTAAATGAACATGCAGGGCCATATACAAAATAACCAGTGAGATGTGAAAACTGATGTGGGTCCCTTTGATTTGAATCAACAGGGTGTGAAGGACTCTTATTATTGCAGGAAAACCTCAGTGCCAGTTTGCCCTTGTCCAAATTCAGGCATCCACAGTCCAGGCATTGGAGATGTACAAGCCCAGGGCTAAGGTGCATCCTACTGGGAAGTTAGTGAGCAATTTAAGGCCAATACTCTCATGGAAAATGTCTCAGAAGTCTTCCTCCTTATATTCATCTCCTGGAAATGTTTCTACTCCTTGGAAGTTTGAAAATTCTCTTGTAATGTGGGGGTTCTGTTTGGAAAAAAGAGGGAGGTGGACTATATTTTCACGTGAAATCAATTTGCTGCAACATGTAGAATAGTCGTCCATCCATTCTTTCAGATAACCAAGGGCAACAAAGAGCACTGTCCTTCCTAGACCAAAGAAAGAACAAAGACTGTGTTTCCAACCCACCAGTTTCTAAGCTGAAAGATGCTACAGTTAGGAAAAGTGCTAACCTGCTGTGCAACCATGAAAAGCATGTATCTACATTTATTTATTTTGTACATGTAGAGGGGGTACATATGTACCACAGCGTATACATGGAGGTCAGAGGACCAATGGTGGTAGTCAGTTCTCTCCCTTCACTATGTAGGTTCCAAGGGTCAATCTCAGGTTGCCAGGCTTGGCAGAGAGTACCTTTATCCACTGAGTCATCCCAACAGCCCAGGCATTTAAAGCAAGAAGTATTTGTAGCTTACCTCTAGGTCACCTTAAAATGACAAGGAGAAAATTGAACAAAACTGTGTAAGTGTAGCAGGACTCTACTTTAGAGTCATAATCTGTATATGATTTCTCTATTCTCCACTGCTTTCGTAACAATCCTTGAGAGCATTTATTTTCCTTTTCTATCCAGAATAGAAAGGGAGAGAAAATTCAAAGATGGCAGCCCAAGGCGTGAAAAAGTTCAATGGAAACACTTTCCACTTCAGAGTAGAGAGGAGACAGGTAGAGGGAGAGTAGAATGCAGCAGGTGAGGGAAACTGGAGGAGAAGAGGGTTCATACAAGTCCTCCAACTGGAAAAGACCAAAGGGCTTTCCATCCTGAAGAATGGAAATGGAAGTGGATGAGGCCTCCAGGAATTGACCCAGCTTTGGGAGATAATCGTCCAAGAACCCTGAACATCTTTAAGTCCCCCAGAACTGAAGGTGGGAAACTTGAATACTATCAGAACAGTGTGGTTGAGAATGAGAAAATTTGCCCCCAACCTAGGTGACAACAAAACAGAATCATTCTTCATGTTTCTTTCCTCAGAGCCAAAGTAGAGGGGCACACATTGTCAGGATGCACTTAGGCTCATTGTAGGCCAAACTAGATGACTTAAAATCCAAAGAAACTGCTAGATGAGCCTGACTAATGCATGTACTTTTTACTTAACTAGCTGGGTAACTCAGATTAATTCAATTCCTTTGATCACATTTCAAGAACATGTGGAAATAAAGGAACATATCTCATAATTGTTTTTATTTCCTGTATTTATAGTAAAAATGTCCTGTGCTAGTATCCAAAGTGCTTAATGATAGTCACATCATTCTGCCTGTTTTTTTTTTTTTTTTAACAACTAAGGGGAAGGGCAGGGGTGCACTTGGACATGTGTATGAACAGCATCAAATCTGTGATGAGCAATGCTTCAGGAATGGACCAAAAGCATTATACAGTCTGGTTGGAACAATAGATACTGTGTTCACCCAGGGTGCCTCGATGCATAACGTCTGCTCCTTATCTTCTCACTGTGTTCAGTGAGCTGGTAAAAATGGAGCAGGCATTTGCACTGGTCCCATCACCAGAATGACTTGATCAGCTTTTAGTCAGAAGCTACAACTATTGAAATTTCACTAACAGTTGCCTGAAAGCGTTGCCACAACTCAGAAACTTTAAAAGTCTAGATGGCAGGAGGGACAGAGAAAGTGGGGGAGATGAAGGGAGGCCAGAGAGAGAAAGGGCGTGGGGAATCGTTAGATACTAAAACAGATTGCTGGGCTCAATGTCTACCACTCATCTTATTGAATAATCGTATTCATTAAGTGATGAGTTAGTTAGAAATAATGTATATTTTCTCCATAGTTTATGATTTATGTTTTTATGTCAGGACAGATAGGGATATGTTCTAGAACTAAAATTCACACAAATTTGTGGCATAACAGATAAGGGAGGACAAGATTGGAATACAGTCGCAGATTCCTGAAGATATTGATTAATGTCCTTGCTCTTAGGGAATCCTAACTAGGAAAGGTTAGGAACCACCAGCCTGAAGTCTACAGATGACACTATAAGCTCAGTTTTTGTGACTGCTAATACTAGGAGAGGCAGTGCCAACAACTAAAACCCCTTCTGTAGAGGTGGCTACTTGGATGTTGTTGTGTAGCATTTCAGGAAATGCAGAAGTGCAGACACTTGAACAGGCAACATGTCTCAACTTCAATATTGACAGAACTCTATTAGAAAGGATCCAGTCTGGAACCCATGCCACCTACACCCCTTAAAAACAAATACCCATTAGTTGATAATGTGTTTCAAGGGAGAATGTTCTAAAGACACTGATGCCAGACTCATCTCCTATCCCTAATTATTAAGTATGAGACATTTTTATCTACACATTTCTGTGGCTGTGGTGCCTTTCCTCTGTTAAGACAGTTCAATCAAAATCATCATGGAGAGTCTTCCATTCCCTAGCTCAGCAAGCCCAGGCCTCAACTTACTCAGCTTCAAGATGAGTCCCACTCATTCTCTGCCATCTTATGTCTTCCGCTACATCTCTACCCAACCTCCCCTAAAATGGTATTTACCTCACTGCCTCAGTTATTTATGCTGTAATCAAGCCTGTGTCTTGGGTGGAATTTTAAAAATAATGCAGGGAAGATTACTTTAAATTGAAAACTTCAGTAATTTGATTTGCAGGAAATGAAGAACAAAGTGTCACCACCCAAGTGCTTTTAAATAAGTCATAATTAATTAAACATGAATCTATGTTTGGATGCTCAATTTATGACTAATTATGCAGAAAATGTAATTGCACACTGAAGTATTCCATTGCATCTTATTTATGCCAACCAGAGGTTGTGGGCTTTTTGGGTTTTTACTGTTGTTGTTGTCAATGGTGTGTGCACCTGTTGTGATTGTTGAGATTTTTGTCAAGACAGAAGTAATCAGATGATTCTCCTAAAATATAGCTGTTCCTGTTGAGAAGACTGCAGAAAAACATAAAATTGTTTCTTCTCTTATCCTATTTTTACTTTTAAAACCCATATCTGGGGATATATCTCAGTGGTAAGGACACTTGCCTTGCATATGGAAGGCCCCGAGTTCAAACCGCAATACCACAAGAAAACGCATTTCTATTCCTTTGTCCTCTATACTTGCTAAGAAATCACATTAGGCACATCTTTTCAGCTCCGTTTCTCTTATAGACCTGTGATATAGACTTTTTATTTTCTTGGAAGACCCATAAAGCTCAAAGGGATCATGAATGACCATCACATTTATGTCATCCTAGACAGGCTTCTTTTTAATAACTCTAAAGGGAGTTTGTAACCTTTTCGCCATCTTAAGATGCCCAATAAAGTGAATATCAAGGAAGCAAAGGAAATAAAACCAAATTTAAAACTTCCTCTGAATAAGTCATGGGAATAGGAGCATTTATGAATATTTTCTCACTGAAGAGAGAGACAGAGACAGAGAGAGCAAAGGGGTAAAGTTTCAAAAGCTCTCATAATATCAACCAACATTACAGCTACTTTGTTGTGCTGCTCAAGAAAATCTATGGCACCTTTACTACACACAACTGCATTTTTTTTCTGCAGAAGAAGAATAAATCCTATCATCCTTTGTGGCCCAGTGGCTTACAGGTGTCACCTATACGAGACTGTCCAGCCAACAAAAGCAAAACCATTCAGCCTTCTGCGTGGAGAATCCATGATGCTAGGCACAGCTCCCTTAGACACATTTCAAAGAAAACACAGGTTCCTGGCCCTGCCACAGGCAAGTAGCCTGTGAGGCAGCTACATGCAATGGCCAGTTAGAAAAGGAGTCTCCTAAGCTCTCCCTCTGCCATTCTTCTAAAAGGAAAGCCTAAGATCAAAGCAGCTGGGGCCACCAAGTCACTGCATTCGGGAATCCACTGCGACCTTACAATAGACCATGAGCAGGAAAGGAATTTGGGTTATGGGACCACAGGGATCTAGGAGTTGCTCACTACTTTTAAGCAGATCAGCCCTGTCCTGACAACACGTGTCAGAAGGAATCTCATGTGTACTCTCCACAGAGCTCCATGAACCCCTCTATCTGCTCCCTCTTTAAATTCTGTTCCATCCTTCCCCGCTCCACAGCTTCTTCCTCCCAACATCCAGTCAAGCCCGGCAGTGGGGACTCTGAATGACTTTTCCTTGCCTTTGTCTTCCCTGTTCTCAATACAGCCTCCGGGTTCTACATCACAAGGTCCCAAGAGTTGGGCCGGCAAAAGCCAAACTCTATTTCAAGAGGATGGGAGTTGAAGGATTCTCTATTTATTTAAGCATGGGAATAAACTGACTCTTCAAGAAGAAAAGCCTAATAGCAACAGCCACAACAAAGCCTCGTAAGTTGGGCAAAGCAGGGTAGAAGAAATGAACATGTAAGTTGATGAAAATATTCTCCCTATCATGTTTGGTTTGAACCCAAAGCAAGTGTATTAAGATTGACAGCCTAGTGGCTTCTCCCCATCCATCCTGTTGCAATTACAAACATACATCTTATTTTTGAGCATCAGTGCTCCTATTCTTCAGCCTCTATGTGTCAGAACCCTCAGCAGCACTCACCAGGGCTGTCACAGACATGAATAGATTCTGTGGAGTTGTTCAGTGTTCAACCCGAAAAGTTACTATTGCACAATCTCCATGCCTCTAGTAACATGGAATTAAGACTCAGAAAAGACTAGCAGCCCACCTAATAGCTGTTTAGGAAAAACTATGCCAACTTGCACATGAGACTTTTTATTTAATTTTTCAAAAATATTATTAAGAAAGCCCATTATTAGTATTATGGTTGCAACATCATCACAGGAGAGGACATTTTTTTGTTGTTTTTGAGACAGGTATCACTGAGTGTAGCCTTGATTGGACTGGAACTCATTAGGTAGACTAGGCTGGCCTTGAACTCACAGAGATCTGCCTGTCTCTGCACCCCAAGTGTTGGAACTAAAGGCATGCCCCCACACACCCAGCAGATGAAAAATTTACAACAAAAAATATGAGTGTTATTCTTGAATCTTGAAAAGAGTTACCTCTCTACATGGGAAGACAGGGCACATTCAGAAAAGAAACACAAATTTATGAAAAATAATGTTTAACACAGGCAAAGTAAATGGAATCCTAATGGTACATTATAATCAAAGTGAGCTGAAGGGATTGAGAAAAAAAAAAACAAAACATCAGAAATGAGTGTTCAACTAGGCACCAGTTACCTGTGCAAGTCAGAAAACAAGAAATGTGGAGCCTGTCTTTCACTGTGTTTGATGACAGGACCTTGGGAGAAGGCTGTTTGTCACTGTGTGGGATTAAACAGTTTCCAAGGCCACCCAGAACAAACTGGAAGCAATGTTACTTCCATATTTCACCGAAATGCTTGCCAGTGACAAGTTCACACCCCGGAAAGAGCACTTCTCTGTCTCCCTAACCAAACTATCTAATCCACACTTGTCTATCTGAGAAAAAAAAAAAAAATGCACGGCACAGACACGACCCTTGCCCTCGAGGGGATTACAGTCCAAAGCTGGCAAATTGGGCTTTGGCGAGCCAGCAGCATAATTAACACAGCTAATGATGAAGAATGGATCTTCTGCAAGCCTCACTGGCATCAGACAGAACAATTTGTAGTCATCACTGATCTGAGCTGAATTCAAATGGGTGAGCCAAAGGCTCCACTATCTGGGTATTATTTTCAATCTCTGTGGCTATCCAATCTCCACGAGTTTCATTTTTCATTCTTACTGTGCGGTCATCATCAGCCACCAAAGGGAAAGGCTGCAATCCAGACGCACTAAAAATAGCATTCTTGCCTCCTGTAAGCCAGACTCAGATTTATGACAGTTTTAAAATTTGGTTCTTCGTCTTAAAGTTCAACAATCTATAAGAACTGCGCAAAGTAATACCTACCTGGTCTTTAGAGCATGAAAGACCATAGCCTAATGCAGGGAGCGATCAGGCCTTGGTGTGATCCATTTACATCAGGGTGAGAGAGTGTGTTCCTTTGCTTGACGGGTTGACGTGCCTGCATGAGTTTTCCACTTAATCAGCAGAATCATTAAAGCACTGAGGGCTTTGATGGCCTCAATAAAGAGCATCTATTTCTGTAGAACCTATCACTATAAATAATTTAACCAACATACTCCCCCCCCAAAAGCCTATAAAAAGAGGAAGAATTATTCTTTCGTACTTAAATCATAGACCACTCTGAAGCTGAGCCAACAAGGAGAGTCCAGGTTTAAAATGAGAGCAGATGATGTCCCATACTAAATCCCCAAGTGAAAAGCAGGATACAAAAAGTATAATCCATTTTCTATTTTAAACGGGTGTGTGTGTGTGTGTGTGTGTGTGTGTGTGTGTGTGTGTGTGTGTGTGTTGCCATCCCATTGAAAAGTTCTTGGAGAAATATGTCGCTATAGACAATCAACATATTAATCATAGGGGTGACTTATGGAAAACAAAACACTCACATTCTCTGACTCTTTGGCATAATCCTGTCTTAGAAAAAGAAAAGGATTTCCACATACAAAGGTATACTGATTTTACACCAGTGCAACTCAAGCTGTCTTCCGTGTCTCCATCTGACTATGAACATATCAGAAATGGAGTGATATGGCACTGTAACATTCTTAAAGACTAAGCTCATTCAGGAAGACAACACAACTGAGAGGCCAGAATAAGAGAGAACCTTATTATGGGATGCATGTCCAGCAGTTCACATGACAGCGTCCCATACTGAAACATCCTACTGACAAGGTAGAATGTGGCTGTGGAAGTCCAGTTTCTGGATGTACAGGAGAATTTTGCTCTGGAAATGAGCAGGAGGGTGTTCATCAGCCAGAAGTGGAATTTTAGTCACCTATGAAGAAAGGTTAGTCAAAGTTTGAAAGGTCTCCCTGCACAGACAGTCAATAGAAATTAGCATAACAATTAGGGAAAAAGTGCAGAATGCCAGCCAGACCTGGGGCAGGTATTGGGATCTAGGGAGGAGGACACAGCCAGGGGAGACACTCCTCCCATCAAAGTCCACAATGTCATCCTGATTCCACCTGTGATGCTGGGAAAGAAAAAAAAAAATCTTGTCAGTATTACTTGGCTCTCCTTGATTCTGAGTCTGGACTACAGACCAAAAAAAAAAAAAAAAGGTCTCAATGTTTAAATTAGAGCAACACAGAGCAGGCGAAATCAACACCAACTTTCTCACCAATACTATCATAATACTTCCTCTGGTGTTAGCAGTTGAAATGTAGATAAGACAGTCTACAAAAAGCAGGTGTTCTGATAACATATAGAACATCCTATTGCCAAAGCCAAAACCACCTGTAAAGCAGCTGAGAGCTTTTGAAGTCCTGAGTGTACATAACAGAAGACAAACGTCTGTTTCACATCATCTTAAGACTGTGTTGATGCCACAGAGTTCATCTAGAAACTAAGTCATTGAGCATGTGGCCTTCCCAGTCAGCTTCACCAGTGACATTCAGAGTGTAGATTCTGACAGGAGAAATCCTTCACCCAGGGTCTAGGATCTTTCACTTACCTTTGTTTGCTCAGGAAAGTTAGTCCTTTCCTACCTTCTCGCCAAACAGCATTTGAAACATATTAAGTGAGTTGACAGTTTAGCCTCCATCTTTTCCAGAACCAAGAGATCAAATTCATCAAATTCAAATCAAAACCAAAGCTACAGCGCCCATATATAAACAAAGAAAAGGGGGGAAGGCAGAATATGTTTTAAGACTCCAGACACTTGGGGAATGGCCATGAGGCTGTGTTCCTGGGAACAAAATGCTGGAGAACAGAGAGAGAGTCATGTCTGTCCTGGAGGACTACTTACTCCCTTGGGACCATATCACCAAAGCAAGTTCAGAACAGCCACAGAGTCCAACTGAAATGAAGATCCACACAGCTGTGTTTAGCCAAAACCTCTTAGAGTCAGAATACTAAATTTGGCTTGGGATGCCCTAATTTGCAAACTGCACATCTTTGGGAGATGAATATCCCACTGCCACAAAGAGGAAAATGGCATTTCTCCCCTCCCAATTCACAGGGATAAAAGTCCTAGTGTGTGAGCAGAACTTTCTCAGTCTTAAGATTTCTCTCTCTTAACCACTTCTTATCGAGTGGTACCTGCTCTCAGTGAAGGAACACCATGGCAGGCCACTGTAGGGGAATCGGCACCCCAGAGGAGACATTACCACAAGCACTGTGGGAGAGTGTGGAGGGAATTTGGCAAGAGTTCAATGAAAGACTTAGGGGTGGAGAAAAGGAGGAAGAAATGCCCTGCCTTGCCCTTCCCACTCTGCCTCCAGTCTCCCACCTTAACTTCTTGTCAGGCAAACCCCACAGGAACAGCTATCACAGGAACCCAAGAGACCACAGCCTGCAGGAACAAGCTCCAGAATAACAAAATGGAGGAACTCAGCCTGTGACTCTGAACACAAACAACAACTGATTGGGTGAGAATTCAAATTGGTTAAGCTACACTGAAAAAAAGATTACCTTTCCTGTGTGGGACTCCCTCTGTTGCCAGCTTATCCAGTATGCTCGCACCTGGATCAGTGTTAGTATGCACTCTAGGTCTGTCTCAGTGGTAGCACACTGTGTCTTGGTGGTTCTAGGGGGCTGTCTTCAGTGGCTGTCAAGCGGACAGAGTGGACCAGGTACACTGGGCTCCAACCCCCACTTGTAATTCACCCAGAATGGCATCACTCGTTTGTGTCACAGCGTGGTAAGAGTCTGCTTGAACAGAGTTTCTAACATAAACAGGTGAGTGTTCTTTAGCAAATCAAGTTGCTACTGAGACGTGTCTCGCTCAGTATTAAACTACACATTTTCCTTCCAGTTCTTACAATAGTAAGTTATTAATGTTTTAGGTCTTATACTGGACATTTACAGACTAAAAATGAATACAGGCCGCCATCTTAGAGTTTGAGCACATATGTAGTGATGAGCCAAATGTTTGGAATGCCAAACACTTCTCTCCAAAATAACCTCATGGTGGTCAGACTCTCAAACCAGCTTGCACAATCCTCTTAACCATAATATATCAGGAATAGATCCTAGGCCTGCAATGGAGTCCAGATGCCATTTATAACAACATCTGAAAAAGGAAGTGGTGCTGTGGATGTCACTCTGTATAAATAAATTGCTGATTGGCCAGTAGCCAGGCAGGAAGGATAGGGTAGGTGGGACAAGGAAGAGGAGAAGGCTGGGAAGAGAGACTGCCAGCCGCTGCCAGGAGAAGCAACATGTAAAGACAACGGTAAGCCACAAGCCACGTGGCAAAGTATAGACTAACCGAAATGGGTTAATTTAAGAGTAAGAGCTAGACAATGGTAGGCCTGAGCTAATGGCCAAGCAGTTTAAATAATATGTGTCTGTATGATTATTTTATACATCAGTTGTGGGACTGTGGGGGCTTGGTGGAACCTGGAGAGAAGCTCTCCAACTACAAAATAGACTCCAAATTCCATCAGAAATACTGGGCAGGGACCTGCGAGGATCAATGAGGGACATTATGTCCTGGGATAGGACAGCAGAGAGAGTCATTTGCCCCCTTCCAGGATGTTTGGTTGGTTGGATGGTTATTTTGTTTCAGAGATTTTGTGGTTCTGGTTATCAGATGTAGGTCCTTGCTTATGCCAGATAAATATTCTACCATTAGACCACACCCCCACCCCTCAGCTAGGCCTTTTGAATACTGTTTTTGTTTTTGCAGAGTTTTTTTTTTTTTTCAAATTTTTTGAGGTATGTGTATGTGACAAAATAAAATGTGCATGAGGCACACAGTGTAGTAGTTTGACAAAAGACAGCCTTGTGTTGCTGGGCGGTGGTGGCGCACGCCTTTAATCCCAGCACTCGGGAGGCAAAGCCAGGCGGATCTCTGTGAGTTCGTGGCCAGCCTGAGCTACAGAGTGAGTTCCAGGAAAGGCGCAAAGCTACACAGAGAAACCCTGTCTCGAAAAGCAAAAACAAAAACAAAACAAAACAAAACAAAAAAAAAACTGTCTTGTGTGACTGGGGCTTTGTGACTCATGACAGTAATCCCAAATGTGTCTTTGGAAGGCTGAGACATGAGGACCCCCTTTTTAGTGTTTCCCACAAGCAAGTTAGTAACATCTCTATCACGTGACACCGTTACCATTTTGTGAATACTTGTACACATTTGTGTGGTGACAACTTAGGATCCATTTCCTTAGAAAGTTTCAAATACTCAACACATTATTACCAACTGTAGTCACATACTGTGGATTAGACCGCCAGAATTTACTCATCATACACTTGAACTTCTGAGTCCTTCGACCAACAACTCTGAATTTCCCCATTCCCCATGCCTGGAAACCACCAATCTATTTTGTTTCTCCAAGTCTGAGTTTTTAAGATTCTGAATATAAATGATATTGTGCTGTATGAATCCTCTGTGTCCAAGTAATTTCACTCAGTGTAATATCCTCTAAGTTAATTCATGATGTCCCAATGGAAGGATTTCCTTTTTTGTTTGTTTTTGTTTTTCGAGACAGGGTTTCTCTGTGTAGCTTTGCACCTTTCCTGGAATTCACTCTGTAGCCCAGGCTGGCCTCGAACTCACAGAGATCCGCCTGGCTCTGCCTCCTGAGTGCTGGGATTAAAGGCGTGTGCCACCACTGCCTGGCCAGGATTTCCTTCTTTGTAGGACTGAATAATATTCTCTTCTCTCTCCCTCTCTCCCTCTCTGCCTGTCTGTCTGTCTGCCTCTCTCTTTCTCCCCCCCTCTCTCTCTCCCTCTCTGCCTGCCTGACTGTCTGTCTGTCTCTGTGTGTGTGTGTGTGTGTGTGTGTGTATGTGTGTGTATATGTGTATATGTGTGTGTTTGTGTGTATGTGTGTGTGTGTATGTGTGTGTATGTGTGTGTGGTATGTGTGTGTGTGTCTGTGTGTGTATGTGCGTGGTATGTGTGTGTGTATGTGTGTGTATGTGTGTGTATGTGCGTGGTATGTGTGTGTGTATGTGTGTGTATGTGTGTGTCTGTGTGTGTGTCTGTGTGTGTGTCTGTGTGTGTATGTGTGTCTGTGTGTGTATGTGTGTGGTATGTGTGTGTGTGTGTATGTGCATGTATGTGTTTGTGTATGTGTGTATGTGTTTATGTATGTGTGTCTGTGTGTGTATGTGTGTGTCTGTGTGTGTGTGTATGTGTGTAGGTGTGTATGTGTGTGTGTATGTGTGTCTGTGTGTGTCTGTGTGTCTGTGTGTGTATGTGTGTGTGTATGTGTGTGTGTCTGTATGTGTATGTGTGTGTCTGTGTGTGTGTCTGTGTGTGTGTGTGTGTGTGTTACAATTTCCTTCTTTATTCATCAGTTTGCTGGGAGGGGGAGTGTGCATGTCCAATGCATTTGTGCAATGTGCGCATGGAGGCCAGAGGTCAACTTTGGCTATTGTTCTCCAATAGTCATTCACTTTGTTTATTGAAATACAGACCTAGGACTCATCAATTAGGTTAGGCTGACTGGCCAGCGACACCAAGGGCTCCTTCTGTGTCCACCTCCCTAGAACTGGGGTCATAAGCACACACCTGAATTTATATGGAGGTGCCGGGGATTGAACTCAGGTCCTCATGCTTTCAAGACAAGTGTTTTACTGACTGAGCCGTCTCCTCTCTTTTCATCTGTTTATGGACACATTTTCTCCATGGCTTGGGAACTGTGGCTAATCCTGCAGTGATCCTGGAGTACAAATATCTCTTTGAAATGCTGAGTAAATTTCCTTCAGATACACACTCAGTGGTGACACAGCTGGATCCATAGGAGCGCTTCTTTAATTTCTTGAGGAACCTCGATTCTGTTTTTCTATCTTGGCTGTCTCACTATGGGTTCCTATCAGCAGTGAGCAAGGGTTCCCTTTTGTCTGCCTCCCCATCAGCATGTTATTTCTTTCCTCTCCAATAACAGCCACCCTCACCGGTGTGACATGGTAGCTCATGGTGGTTTTTCCTCTAGGTTGCCTGACAGTTGGTGACACTCAGACCTTTTCACAAACCGCTGGCCACCTGCGGGTCTCCTTTAGAAAAGTGGCCATTGGCACCTTTACCAGCTATTGTTTTCTTCTATTCACGTGCATGAATTCCTTGTATTTCTAAGATTAACTGTTTCTCAGAGACAGGGTAGTGTTATCATTACTTCAGGAATACGTTTGGGTTAATGAGTATGAACATTATTTCTAGAAAAGATTGACATGTACAGTGGTGGACTAAGCTGCAAAGAGCTGCGAAGATCTCTCTTCAGTGACAGTGGGTAGCACCCAATCAGCTAGAGACTCTCAACCATAGCCAGGGGGAAGGGAGTAACTCCCCTTCTGTGTGTGTGTGTGTGTGTGTGTGTGTGTGTGTGTGTGTGTGTGTGTATGTGTGTAGGTGTGTGTGTATGTATGTATGCTGAGCGCGTGCACACACACACACACACACACACACACACACACACACACACACACCTCTGGCTGGAACACCCTTCTGTTTTCCAGCCCCTGGATTCCAGGACCCGCACCTGCACTTGCCCCATCCCCTCTCCCAGGCTTTCAGTCTTGAACTGAGAATTGCATCAGGGATCACTGGTTCTGAGGCCTTCAGACTGGATGGAGACACACCAGTGGCTTCCCTGGATCCCAAGCCTATTCATGTAACTTCTCAGCCTCCATAATCACATGAGTCAATTCTTCTAAATTGCCTGTTCTCTATATATTTATCTATAGCTACTGACATATATCTACTCTATGGGTGCTATCTCTCTGAAATACTGATTAATCCTTAAAGTTTGTAAATTTTCTAAAGTGTTCATTTTTTAATTTTGTTGAATCATTCTTCTATGAAAAACTTTTTTAGGGAGCTGGAGAGATGGCTCAGCAATTAAAAGAACTCAGGTTATAGTCTCAGCATCCACATGATGGCTCACAACTGTCTGCAGTTCCAGTTCAGAAGGATCTGACACCCTCCTCTGGCCTTCACATGCACCAGGCATCACATAGGACACAGACATACATGCAGGCAAAACATCTGTACATATACAATAGTAAAATAAAAAGCAAAAGAGGTTTGTGATTTTTCTAAATACATAAAAATGTCCTAGTTTAATGGAATCCAGTTTTAAATTTCTATCTCTACTGTCGATGCTTTTGATGTCATCTCTTTAAAAGTGTGGCTAAGGTCAATCTCAAGTAGTTTGTCCTCTATGTTGTGCTGTAAGAGTGCCACAATTTCAGATCTTCTGTTGAAGTCTTTACTCCATTTTGAGCTGTTTGTGTATGGCATAAGATAAGGGCTCAATTCATTCTATTTTATGTGGCTATCCGGTGTCTACCACAGACCATACTAATAATTCATTCATTTATTTATTATGAGTCTATTCATTCCCTTCTGTGTATCCTTAGCCTCTTTGTCACAGATTAGTTCACTGTAGCTTGTCCCTTTCCAGATTAACTCCACAAGGAAGTTAATAGCATTCTTCCCATCAGCCTCAGAAGCAGACCCACACACTCCCCTCGGGTTTTCCCTGGACATCATCCCTAATCACAGCTTCTCTCCTGTTTGCCCTTCCCCCCATCAAGAGAGTCCCTGCTTTCCTTATCTGCTCCTTTCATCCTTCTCTGAGGCTTTTGAGGTACAGGGTATCAGTGTGCTATGACTACCATTGCAGACTACTAGAAATCTAAGGTGGTTTGTTTCCCCCTGGGGCATTGTCTTCACCTCTCTCTCTCTCTCTCTCTCTCTCTCTCTCTCTCTCTCTCTCATATGTACAAATGGTCCCCTCTCACTGTGTGCTTATATGATCCCCAGTGTCCCTCAGTTTGTCCCAGTGTCCTCTTCATCATAAAGACGTCAGTCAGACCACCATTATAGGCTCTGTCTCCATTCTGGGTAGTGGAGGTTAATTATTTAGCAATGGAACTTGGGCAGGACACAACAGCTAATAATGAAGACGAAGTGACAATAAATGTGTTCCTTCCTCCTGTAAAGAGGTCACAGGTCGGTGGGAATGTTCATAAGCCCACCCACAAACTTAACACCTGCCTCTTCCACTCTGCCCTAGGTTCAGAGAAACTATAGAAGAAATGGATTCAAGTTACCAGGTTCTAGTGGTAACTCACAGGAACACTTTGGTTCCCCTTCTAGCCTACACTCAGGCCAAGTCAAGAGACAAAAATTCACATCCTCAAGAGCTGCACCAAGAAGAATCTGCAACTCAAAAAAAAAAAAAAAAAAAAAAAGTCCGTCCTGCCCACAACAAAAAGGGATAGTGCCAGAAGACCAATTCCCCACTCAGGTCTCAGCCAGACTGCCTAATCCATAATATTTTGGAACTACAAAATGACTCCACAGTTGGCTTGGGTCAATTCCTCAAAATAACCCTCCTTCCTCTCCTCCTCCTTGTCCACATGTGTGCATGCTTGTTTCCTAGCTATATCAAATACATCAATAAAACCATACACAGACACAACACACACACACACACACACACACACACACACACACACACACACACACACACACAGAGCCACCACCCAAAAAAGAAGCTTGCTAAGCGTGGTCTTCCTGAGTTTCACTTCCTGAGTGGGAATTGAGAGCTAGGACCAACAATGAGGTTGAAAAGACCACCCATTTCCCCCTTTTGTGATAAAAATATGAGACAGAGATGGAGTTTTCACCACCCTAACCTAAACACCCCCACTGTCTTTAGAAGCAACCCTGCTGCCCTGGTTTAACACTGGGACTGTGCTCCCTTGAAGGGTGAATGGAAGCGCCTTGGATTAGGGATCTGTAGCCACAATTAGTGGGAAGATTATTCCCCGTTGAACAAAGTTTAAGGAAGCAGGGTGGGGGGTGGAGAATGAGCTGTGTTATGATGGCAATCCACACATCCTGCTCATGCAGGCTGCCAGCCACATTTGCTTGCCCAGCTGGTGTAACTCCTAGAACAACGGGCCTCAGATCTCATCCTGTGCAAATGACAAGTGATTGAGATGACTGCTTTTTGCTTTTGGATGATTCCCCAAAGAAGAAAATGCCACCCATGTGGTGAGGAGCAGGAACTTGGGTCAAATGCAGAGAACAGAACTAAGACCAGGAGCAGAGGGAGGGGCCTCACATTCAACTTCCCTAACAAAAGCCAGTGCGGAGGCACAGTGAAGTTGTTCATGAGACACAAGTCTGGTTACATGGTTCCAAAGGACATCAGGTTTCTTGATTTCTTTATCCTTCTCATCACAGAGGCTGTGGATCATGACAACCAACAGCACTAAAGACCCTCAGAGAAAAGCAGTCAACGCTGAAGGCTGTGTTCAGCCCCAGGCAATGGCATGGGTAGGTAGTTGGGCAGTGTCCTGGTTAGATTCTTGTCAACTTGACAGGAGCTAGAGTCAACTGAGAAGGAAACTCAACTGAAGAAAATTCCCCAACCAGACTGGCCTGTGGGTAAACCTGTGGGGCATTTTCTTAATTAATGATTGATGTGGGAGGGTCCAGCCAACGGTGAGAGGTGCCACCCCTGGGCAGGTGGTCCTGGATGGTGTAAGAAAGCAGACGGAGAAAGCCACGGAGATCAAGCCAGTGAGTGAGCAGCATTCCTCCACGGCTTCTGCTTCAGTTTCCGCCACCAGGTCCCTGCCCCAATGTCCTTCAATGATGGACTGTGATATGGAAGTATAAGCAAAATAAACCCTTTCCTCCCCTAACTGCGTTCAGCCATGGAGTTTCATCACAGCAACAGAAACCCTGACTAAAAGAGGGACAGTGAGAGAAACAGAGAAGACACACGGGAGATGGCAGCTAGCCTAGCAGCAGGTAGAGGAGACATCTCAAGAAGAGGTCACGGTGAAGCAAAGGACCCCACAGGCCACCTGCCACCTTGCCTTCACTGGAGGAAGACTCTGGTGTAGGAGGGGGACACACAGGTGGCAACATCTCAAAGGTGCTCAGAGTCAATTATCATTACCATCTCTGGCTTCTTCTTACCTCTACTGAAGACAGAGTAAACAGTGAAGCCCTGTGACCTAAATCACCTTCCTGAAACTGACAGTAAGATAAGCTTCATTTTCTGTAGCAAAAAGACATTTTTTTTTACATAGCCAAGTTATCACAGTGCCCGCTGATCAGAACAGTTTTGAATTTACACATGTACATTTCCTGCTGATGGCGTTATTTAATAAGGCCTAAAGTAAAATTGAAAGCCAAAGTAGAGCGTGTCTTGCAAAGTATTTATCTTCGGTTCCTGACTGAAGAGATAAATTTAGTAGTTGCTTCTCAGGTAACT
Organism: Onychomys torridus; assembly: GCF_903995425.1. Lineage (NCBI taxonomy): Eukaryota > Metazoa > Chordata > Mammalia > Rodentia > Cricetidae > Onychomys > Onychomys torridus. The sequence goes on along the minus strand of NC_050457.1, from coordinate 30,673,380 downwards.
AAACTTTGCTGTCTGACTTGGTTTTTTATGCATTCAATTTGCCTTTAAACCTGGATTCTGTGCAGAGTTCCATAACTGCTTTAAAATATGGGCTTTATTAGAGACGTGAAGGCTGGGAAAGCAGGCATATTTTCTTCTTATTAACTCATCGTACAATACTAGGGCTGGGTATGGAGATTCAGAATGCTTGGATATCCAAATTGGGAAGAGTCAAGGCCAAGTAACTGTGTCTTTTCATGACCCTGAAACTAAATGAAGTTATGGAAGAAGAAGAAGAAAAAAAAAAGAACCGTTTGGCTTTGGAGTTGACTCATGTAATATTTCACACACTAAGGTCTTTGGTGCAAAGATTTTCTTCAGAGGTTTATGTGTGCGTCCTTGCCCACGAGCTGATAGGATGTTTGGGGTTTGGATTTGTCTTGCTTTGCTGTTTCTTCTTGGAAGTGAGGCTTCATTTTTTTTTTGCTTTTAAATCCCTTTAAAAAGATTCCTTTAGGGGTCACAGAGACGGCTCAGCAGGGACAAGAGCTTGCTGCAAAAGTCCAACAACCTAAGTTCAGTCCCTGGAACAGATATAAAGTTGGAAGCAGAGAACTGACTCTGCCAAGCTGACCTTTGGTTACCATGTACTGTACACATACATACTGACAAGCAGAAATAAGATTAAAATAAACACAGGGATGCCTTTAAATTCAGTGAATGGGGAATGGGTGCTTCACACCTTCCCTTTTGAGAGGAGCCTGGGTGTCTGAGGAAGCCACAGTCAATTCTTCTGGTTGACTGGAATTCCAGAAAATCAGACTATGTCATCATTCACGTCACCAACCGCTCTTTCCCAAGTGAGATATGAGTGCATATCTGAGTTAGCAAATAATGGCACAGTTCAATGCAAAATGTATGATGGGCATGGGAACATGGTCACAGTGCTTGAGGCCAGAAGCACCTCGGCCATTGAACCAAACTAAATAAAATGGGCAAACCTCATGCTTTGGTCTGCATGGTTTTCAACCTTAAATTCAACAGGAGCAACTTCTGAAACGCTTCCCACTGAGAAAACCTTGAAAATGATACCTTGCTTGAGACTAGGTGAGAGAAGAGGGGACCTGATGCCTAAAGACTATGCTGCAAATAACAGCCTCCCTGATTCCCACAGGACTGGGTGCTAGAACCCAGGGCCGATTCTTCCTACTTAACCAAGAAAAGGAAGTCTTTTAGTGTTTTGAAGCCCACAGTGCTTGCAACATGATCCTTGTCTGCACAGCTGCTGTATGAAACTCTCTGTTGAAACCAGCCTGCTGCCAAAGGCCAGCAATTACTGTGGAAACCATATGTCCTAAAGGATGCCTCTCCCCCCAAATAAGCAATGCTGCATACATGTGTGAAATAGTCAAAAATAAATTTAAAATGCATTTGAAAAAGCAATCTGGCTGGACAGTGGTGGTGCATGCCTCTTAATCCTAGCACTTGGGAGGCAAAGGCAGATGGATCTCTGTGAGTTCAAGGCCAACCTGGGCTACAGAGCGAGTTCCAGGAAAGGCTCCAGATCTACATAGAGAAACCCTGTCTCAAAAAACCAAAATAAGTAAGTAAGTAAATAAATAAATAATAACAAAAGAAATCTGCATGTCACTTGAGTGTAGTTGGTTCACGCCTTTACAGTGGGCAGATCCCTATAAGTTTGAGGCCAGCCTGGTCTATATACAGGCCGGCCAGAGCTATGAAGTCTAAGAAGAAAAAAAAAAGCTGTATGCCCATGAACTCCTCAAGGACAATTCGCAGATATGAATATCTAAACAGCTGAGAGCATATGACAAAAATGGTAGGCTGCATTATTAAAAAGCTGTTCTAACTTTTCCGAAGTAGCCAATATTTTTGAACTAGCAAAAGCTGACAAGACTGGGTAAAACACTCATTCTCATCACTTTCTTGTGGAAACTGTGGGGAGAAAAGACAAATAAATATAACTGTCTCTGTGCGAATCTTCAGAGACGCAGATGGTAAAACTGGACTGAACACACAGACATTCTATAAGGGGAAGTGTCCTTGGGAGAGGAGATGGAAGGAGATCAGGCAGGGGAGGGGCTGCCCCACTAACAGTCCCATATGCCAGGCAAAAGGGGGGAGGTGGAGCACATTTGTCTCCACACCCTGGCAGCCAGAGGAGGACTCATCAAGGAACAGGGGCCTCCAGTCTGGGGCAGTCCATCACAGAAGCCTTGTGTCCTGTGGGGACTGGCCTGTCTTATTGTCGCTGTTATGTTGGGTCATTGGCTGGGGGCGGTGTGACCTTCATTAGGCCCTGGCTAAGCTATGTCTGTAAAGGATAGTGAGGCACATTTATGTGACTGCCATGGTCCTTTAAAAAAAAAAAAAAAAAAACTTTGGCAATGTGTATTAAAAGATGTAAAAATAAATTAAGAGCCAATGAGATAGCACTGCCAGTAAAGGCTCCTCTTGCCAAATCCAGTCACTTCAGTTTGATCCCCAAGACCCACACGGTGAAAGGAGAGAACCAACTCCTGCAAACCACCCTCTGACCTTCCCATATGCACCATGGCATTTGCATGCACGCATGCGCATACACACACACACACACACACACACACACACACACACACACACAATCAATTAATCAATCAATAATTTTTTAAGATTAGACAAGGGGTGGGCTGGGGAGATGGCTCAATGGGTGGAAAAAAAAAAACCTTGCCACAGTACCCTTATAAAAAGGGTGTATGAGGCTGGGCAGTGGTGGTGCATGCCTTTAATCCCAGCACTGGGGAGGCAGAGGCAGGCGGATCTCTGTGAGTTCGAGGCCAGCCTGGTCTCCAAAGCGAGTTCCAGGAAAGGTGCAAAGCTACACAGAGAAACCCTGTCTCAAAAAACCAAAAAAAAAAAAAAAAGGTGTATGCTCTTAGAACTCGGGCCTGTATTCTCAACACTGGGGAGTGGAGCCCTGTGGCTTGCAACCCAGTCAGTCTTGCCAACTGATGAGCTCCAGGGGCTGTGAAGGACCTTGTCTCTTCAAAAATAGAGAATGATAGAGGAAAACATTTGACCTCCAGCGTCTAACACACACACACACACACACACACACACACACACACACACACACATACACCATAGACACATATTTTTTCAATTGTTCGGAAAATAAGTGGCCAACATCACTAGATTTTTTATCTCCAATAAAAGTAATCATATTATAATCTAAATCTTACTTACTCTTTAAATTAATGCTGCAATCTGTCACTTATTTGATGCATAACATCTGCCCCTGAGAGATGACTAAATTAATTTGAATTCAAATGAGAACAAAATCTCACTCAGTCAGAGTTTGGCCCCAGTCAGGACAAAGCAGAATTCTGGATGCAGATACTCAGCATGTGTAACTTAGAAACAAATTGTGACTTGGAATAATTAACTCATAAATCAAGGTTTACACTCATTGAAGAGTATAGTGGCAGGTTGCTGGCCTTAATCTTACACCATTCAACAAATGTATATTGAGGAAACATCTACTGTTGGCAAATATTGTGAGTTACTACTCAATGTCTATTCTTTATTCCATAATAACAGAACCTTTATTTATTCTGAGTGGCAATGTGCCTAGGCTCAAACAATAAGTCAATGTGAGTACACATATCCATGGCTGAATATTCTAATCTTCCTTTTGCAGCTAAGAAGGACCATCGGCCTTGAATGGTGGTACATACCTGTGATCCAAATGTCTACATATAGAGACACTGGCTCAAGAAAACCTTACTATGGGATTCACTTATTACCAAAAAGATAAAAGTAGACGTTTATTGGGAAATGTTGAAAAAGGCTTTGCTTTCCTGGTACAAGAGATAGACGCAGGTGGCAACAGCATCTTTTATCTATTCATTTTTCCCTAATGTGAATGTCACCTATGGATCTACAATCTCTACATCAGTGGTTTTTAACCTGTGGGTCATGACCCCTTTGGGTTTGAACGATCCTTTCACAGGGGTCACCTACAACAATCAGAAAACACAGATATTTACATTACGATTCATAACACTAGCAAAATGGCAGTTAGGAAGCAGCAATGAAAATAATTTTATGGTTGGGGGGTCACCACAAAATTAGGAATTGTATTAAAGGGTCGTAGCATCAGGAAGGTTGAGAACCACTGATCTAGATCATGAAGCAACCAACACAAGGAAGAAGAGGAAGTCATCACACTGAGGATGATGAAGAGAAGGTACCATCACTTCCTGAGATTAGAAGCCCAGCATAAATTAGGAAACTCGGGAGGGCAGAATGCCTGATAGTGTTAATTAGCCAGTAAGACATAGAATCCATGAAAATCAAATGCTAGGAATCCCGAGGTATATTGCCAGCCCAGGTGAATAGAACCCATTCTCATTCAAGCCTGGTAGCAGTGTAAGTTGCTGTAACTTTTTTTGGAGGGTAATTTAGCAACATTCATCAGCATTTAAAATATGCAGATCCTCTGAAGTAACAATTCCACTACCGGGAAACTTTCCTACCGAAAAACACAGGTGCAAAAAGACAACCACACAGGATTACTTATTGGAGCATCATTTGAAGTAGCAAAATATTAGACTCAACCTAAATAGAAAATTAGAAAAACAAATTATATATGCATACAATGAAATAGGAAGCTATTCAAGTAAATAATAAAGGGTGTAAATCATGGAATGTTGTGGAAAGATGCTCACTGGGAAAACATTCTTATGGTTAGAAACAGTGTATAACATGATACTATGTTATAAAAAAATCAAAATATAAGTTATCAATGCTGCATGTGAATTCCACTGTGTGCTTAGAGGGAGAGGAGAGCCTCAAAGAGAAGAATCAAACATAAAATTTTGTTTGCACAGTACATTTTCTATTGCTATTACTGGATATTAACTGAACACTAACAGACAAGAAGAGTTACTCAAAAAGACTGAGAATCAGTATGGGAGCGACGGGACAGAAAACCACAGGTGTAAAGAAGCACCGAAACAGCCATTTCTAGACATGTTCTGACACTGAAAGTAAATAAGCCACTCTAGTCCCTCCTCCACCCTCCACCCTCACACCACACTGCACCAAAGGGAAGAGCCGTGAAGCTGGCCGTGCTGCTGGCTCAGATCTTTAATCCCAGTGAGCAGATCTCTAAATTTGAAGCCAGCCTAGTATACAAGAGTGTGTTTCAGGACTGCCTGCCAGGGCTACACAGAGAAACACTGTCTTAGTAAAACCAAAAGAGAAAGGAAGGAAGGAAGGAAGGAAGGAAGGAAGGAAGGAAGGAAGGAAGGAAGGAAGGAAGGAAGAGAAAAGAGAAAGAGAGTGGGAGAAGAGGAGAGGAGAAGAGAAGAGAAAGGGAGGGAGGGAGGAAGGAAGAAAGGAAGAAAAACAGAAAAGAAAAAGAAATAAAAGAAGAGTCATCACACACTTAAAGTCATTATCAAGATTAAGAAAATGGAACCTGGGTCTCTGGAAGACAGAGGGACAACATGAGTGACAAGGACATTGTATTAGAGAAGCAGGAAGCTCTGAATTTGCTAAAGAACTGGACAGCTCTGAACAATGCAAGAGTCTGAGGAGGGACGTTGGAGTGCTGTGTTCCTGAGGGTGGTAGATGGTCATTATGATGGCAAAGTCCTGCCAGTAATGTATACTACAGATCATCCTTTTGAACCCAAGGCTGGCTCTCCATTTACCCTACCAGCATCCATTCCATTTCCACTGGCTGGTCTATCTTCTCTCCTTCACTACTAGACAGTATGCTTCTGAAATTGCTTCTGCCCCCAGATAATATAGTTTCATCTGAAGGTTGCAAAGGGATTTTGTTACTAAAAAAAAAAAAAATTGCAAAGTATAACAAATAATAAAAGCTATTGTTAGGCAATAGAATGAATCCATTTCACCTTTACAGTGTAGTGTTGTTGCATGTATTAACACATCTCTCTTAGATCTTGATTATGAACTCAGCCACTAAATGCCAACCTGTCCATCCTTTATTGCCAATCAGTTCTCTCAATTCCCCTTCCAGCCATCTCCTCTCTAGCTTAGCTCCTTGGGTTTGAGTTATGATGTTATCACCAATGGGCGGTATTAGCTTATAGATAGACTCATTATGGTTCAGGGCAAGCTTCAGACCCACTCAGCCCATCTCAATGTCTTCTTAATTCACCCCAAAACCATTTCATAACTAAGGTCATTGAAGCTGAGACAGAAACAGCAAGTTGTCCATGTGAGCACAGAGACTTCAGAGAATAAAAACAAGAGCTGGATACAGATGAGATTCTGCAAGCCAGCAGAAGCAGAGGTGAGTTTAAGGGGATACTGCCAGAAGAGCTAACGCTAAGAAATTATAGAAAGGGGGTATGGTCTCCATGTGTGATGGCTATTCCTGGTTGTCAACTTGACTACATCTGGAATTAACTAAAACCCTAAGGGCTGGGTGCACCTGTGAGGAATTTTTCTTAGTTAAATCATTTCTAAGTGGGAAGATCCACTTTTAATCTGGATCTTTTGAGGTGGGAAGATGCAACTTGAATCTGGGCTATACCTTCTACTGGCAACCAATATAAAGAACATGGGAGAAGGATGTTCTCGCTCTCGTTGCCTGCTTGCCCTCATTCTCACAGGCAAGTTCATTCCTTCACTGGCATTAGAGCCTACTTCATCAGGACTCTGAAATGCACTAAAGACCAGCTGAGACAACCAACTTCATAGTCCAAACAACTACTGGATTCTTGGGCTTTCCTTTGGTATGCAGCCATTGTTGGACTAGCCATTGTTGGACTCTAATAAACCCCACATATAGATTTCATTCTATCAGTTCTGTTCCTCTAGAGAACCCTGACTAATACACCATGTAAAAGAGAAATACCCCTCTCCACCACTAGAGTACAAGAGGAAATGACTTCAAGTGATGAGACTGTGGGAAGTGTTATCACAAAGTAGAAACCAAGTACATCTATCTATAAGGACTTTTAGTTGCAATAGACATTAATCAATTGAGCAATTAATATAGAATTTACTGAACGGTAATGGGTGAGCCACATACTTTCTAGCAGGCCCAGAAAGTCTTGGAAGTCATACTGCCAGAACAATGTTCTCAGTCTCCCTCATTAGGCAGGCACAATGGGACAGGCCTGTAATCCCAGCACTTAAAGATAGATGCCAGAGGATCATGAGTTCTAGTCCAGCCCTGCCGCACCACGAGACCAAAAAGGAGGGGGAGGGGAAAAAGAATCTGGAAGAGGAAGAGGAGGGAGGGGGAAAGAAGGGTGGGACCTGGGACAGGAAGAAGAGGAGGAGGGAGAAATGGATCTGCAGGGGAAGGGGAGGAAGGAGGAGAGGGGTGAGGGGAGAGGAAGGCAAGGGAGGAGGGAAGAGGAGGAAGGAAGAGCAGGAGAAGGAGAGCAAGAGATGGAAGAGGGGAGGAAGTGGGAAGAGGAGGAAGAGGGAAACAAGAGGAGGAAGGAAGGAGGAAGGAAAGGAAGGAAATCAGTGTCTCATCTAGGGGACATTCTCCTTGGCTGACACTGCCAACACCGAACACCAGAGACAAGATGACAGCCACCAGCATCAGCAACACAACCTGCTCCCGGAGCCATGCCTCTGCCGGCCCTGCCGCCACCAATGGCTTCCTCATGGCTCTCCCTCTGTACCATGTCCTGTCCCGATGCCTTGGGCTGACAGAACCCACACCTTGAGACCAAGGAGGCTGAAGGGGCCGTCCAGCCTGTTTATTTCTACAGTGGACGGATGCCGGAAGAGTAAAGAAGTGTCATCTACAGCAGGATTGAAATGAGTGAATGAGAGGTTTGAAATACCAGACAGTTTCCATTAACAAAGGCACTCTGTGAGACTGAGGAAGGCCGGAAGGAAGTCAGGACTTCAGTCCTAGAGTAAATGGGGGCTAGGGTTCGATATGGAGCGAGAGGGTTGGGCTTTGATGCTGTTTTTTACTTAAGCCTTTTTTTTTTTTTTTTTCTGAGTTAAATATTTGTAATTTGGGTAGCGGAGACTTTCAAATGAATGGGGGTTCTCTAAAGTATCATGAGCCAGTCCTTACATTCCCGATCGGTGAGGCCACACTGAGCTGGTTTTCCTCTGCATCCTTGCTGTAGGACATGGTTGAACTCACTAATGCTGAGCCAGTGAGCCTTCCTACTCAGTGCAGATTATGATGGATAAGCAGAGAAGTTTGCCGTGAGCAGTTCAGGACCCATTCTCAACCACACACATCATTCATAGAGGATCCAGTCCAATGGGTGATCTTCAGCATGAATCTTCAAAAACTGAGCATCCTTTAGATAACCACAACACCTGTTCTTGTGCCATCGACAGGCAGAAAGCACACCGTCCTCTAAAGTAAGTTTAATACAAAAGGAGCTCAACTAAGAACGTAAAAAGAGCTTCGGTGAGTATGCCAGAGGTCGGGGGAGACCCCGAGGAAGAACAGACTTGGGAAAGAGGATCAAACGCGCTGGCCTAAACCCTTGTAGGGAGTGTGTGAAAAGTACGTGCTGCAGCCAGTGGGCGAGAAACTCAACTGTTCCTAGCGCCAAGTGTGCAGATGCTGAGGAGCATCCATCCGTCAACCCTCCAGGAGCACCCTGAGCCACACGACCTGAGAATGCAGGTACCAGGAACAGAGCGACGCTGTTGGGAGTCACACTACAGTGGTTGTGGGGCGTGGACTACCAAGCCGGCACGTGTGTGTGTGTGTGTGTGTGTGTGTGTGTGTGTGTGTGTGTGTGTGTGTGTGTGTGCGCGAGCCTTCTGGACGTGAAGCTGAGGCAGCGCACCACCCGACGTCCCCAGATCCACCTGCACGCCACCGATCAGACAAGGGCAAAAGGAAGACAAAACTCTGAAACCAGAAGCCTCTTCCTTCTCGATGTCCCTCTTGTGCCCTCTATCGACAAAGTTTGGCACTGCAGGGATAAAATTGCTCGTCCAGTCCACTACTGCAGGGAGCTGAGTCAGTGAGTTGATAATTTAAACAATACGATAAAATGAGTCCATGAAAACGGTCAATCTCATACCGATCTGGGTGGCCTTCGCCGCCTCCTGGAGCCATCGTGACAACCAGATCCGGGCTACTGCCGAGAACCATGTCTGAGTTCATGGTCAGCAGCCGAGGTCTGTGTTGATGTCCCTGGCCCGAGTTGCCACCAGAGGCCACATAAAGCCTCGGGGTCTGGGCTGAAACCTGTGGCCTTGTTGATGTCTGGGGGACACACTGCTTCCAGAGCCATCCTGATTTAAGTGGCCGGGGCTACCACCTGGAACTACAATGTCAACCTTGCAAGCTGCTGCCTGGGGCCATGTCTGGGTCCGTGCTCTAGCTGCAGCTGGGGTCTATGTTGAAGTCTGTGGCCTAGGTTGCCACTGGGGCCCACATGGAAGCCCAGGACCTGGGCTGCAGCCTTCGGCCTTGTTGGAGTCTGGGGGCCATGCCACAGAAGGGGCCATACAGGACCATGGTGTCATCCCAGCCCAGGCTGTTGTCGAAGGCTATGTCTGGGCTTGTGACCCTGTCATGGCCAGGGTCTGGATTGACATATGTGGCACCTGTTGCCACGGAGGGCCATGAGGATGCTCAGGGTCAGGTCAGCCACCTGAGTCCAGGTTAGTGTCCTAGGGCCATGATGCACGCAGATCTAAGGGCCAGAGCTGTAGCTGAGGGCCATGTCAGGGTCCGTGGCCCTACTTCAGCCAGGGTCTGTGCTGATGTCCGAGGCTCCTGTTACCATGGAAGGCTGTGCAGATGCATGGGGTCTGCAGCCATGTTGATGTCTGAGGGCCACACAGCCACTGGGCCCCATGCCGATCTGAGTGGCCTACACTGCCACCTGAGGCAATGGTAACATCTAGACCCAACTGCTGCTAAAGATCGTGTCTGGGTCCATGGTCCTACAGCGGCTGGGGTCGGTGTTGAAGTCTGAGTACAGTATTGCCACCAAAGGTCACATAGAAACCCAGGGTTAGGACTGCAACTCGAGGCCTTGGTGGTGTCTGAAGGTCATGCTGCTGACAGAACCATCCCAACCTAAGTGGCCATTGCTTCCACCCAGAGCAGGATGTCATCATCGGGGCCCAAGCTGATGCTAAGGGCCATGTCTGGGTCCATGGTCAACTGCAGCTGGGGTCTGTGTTGATGGTGTGGCCTGTGTCACCACAAGGGGCCCTAGGAACCATGGGAGATGAAATCAGAGGGCCATGCTGAGCCAGCTCACCTTTTGCTAACCCAGAGAAAGCTGGCCCTGCCCCTCACTGGACACTGCAGAGAGAGCTGGCTCTGACCCTCATGGGAGAGCTAAAAGCTCTGTACTTAGGAGAGATGGCCCCACCCCTCACCACAGGCCAGACAGCGTGAACCGACCCTGAAGGCATGGCCATAGGGGAGATGTCTCCACCCCCTGCCTGAGGAGGGTGGCCCCAGTGGCCTGCACTGACAGGCTCAGGCTAGCACCCAGGCCCACACCCTTGGGTTGGCCCACCCTAACATCTACCCCATGTAGGACCTGCTGGAGATCATGAAGGGACTGGTCGTGTGGACCAATACACTCAGGATCTCCAAGACTTGGAGCTGCCATGGGCTGTCCCAGAGGAGTTCTGGTGAGGATCCAGTGAGGATGGTGTACCAGTAACAAGAGGCCTTGAACCAGACCAGCGAGTTATTGCAATGAGCATTTGCTGGTAAAGTTGACAGGACAAAAGGGTTATACTACATGACACACAGAGGCCCCCAATGCCACCAGGAGGAGTGAAGAGGTGTTGGAGAGGAGGGAAGGATGGAGCAGCAAAGAGTTTGTTGTTTTGTTTTGTTTTTAATTTGGTTTGGTTGTTTGTTTGCTTTGTTTTGTTTTCTTTTGAGGGGGTGTTGTGGGGACACTTGGGGGTGAGTGGAATTAGGGTGCATGGTGTGAAACTCCCTTCCAAATGTTGTTGGGTGAATAGAGTTTTGTTTTTGTTTTTTTGTTTTTTAGGGTTTTTTTGTTTGTTTGTTTGTTTTTCGGGGAAAGGGATGCATTGTTTTGTTTTCTTTGAGATTGGGGTCTCGTGTAGTCCAGGCTGGTCTTGAACTCCAACACAGCCAAGGATAACCTTGAACTCCTGATCCTCTTACTTCAACCTGCCAAGTACTGAGATTACAGGTGTGTGTTACCACATCCAGCTCCAGGGTTTCTACTTAATGACACTCATCTTAGAAGAAATTCAGCCATTTGCTTTACAGATTGAGTCTATAAATCGTGTGGATTTGCCTCTTACTGGTACTGTTTAATTTTTTTCCTGTTCCCTGAGTCCCTTGTAAATTGGAAGTTAGGTCTACAGGTGTGATGATAGTCCAATGTTTTAACAAGAACACCCCATGGGTGGCACAGCTCCTTATATTGTATTCATTATGGACACATTGTTGGTTTCCCAGTATTTTTGTGTGAGAGAAAATGAGTATGTACATGTTTGTGAGCACATGTGTGTACAGGCCAGAGGTCATGTTGGTTTTCTTCATCCATCACTCTCCACCTTTTCGCTTTTTGTGTGTGCCTGGATAAATGTATGTGCACCATGTGCATGTAGGTTTCCACAGAGGCCAGAAGAGGGCATCAGATCCCCTGGAACTGAAGTTTGAAGAGGTTGTGAACTGCCTAACATAAATGCTGGGAACCGATCTCAGGTCCTCTGCACTGTTGATCCATCTCTCCAGCCCCTGCATTGTCTATTTTGAAACAAAGTCTCTCATTAAACATAGAACTCACTAACTCTACTAGACTGGCTGGCCAGAAAGGTCCAGGCATCCCCCTGTCTCTGTCTCCTTAGTGTTTGGATTCCATGATTTGAGCCACCATGCCTAGCTTTTAACATACATGCCAGGGACATAAACTCAATTCCTTAAACTTGCATAGTGAGCATTTACCAACTGAGCCATCTCCCAAGGCCCTTGCTCCCCACTATTAAAGTATAAAACATTTTCATGGATGAAGTATCAGTGGCCCCCATACCCAACTGTGAAAGCCAAGGCTTCCTTCTGAAATGAACTAGTAGACATAGACAGGCTAAGAGAGTACCGTTCCCCAGCAACTGTTTGCAGGTCCAACTTATCACTGGGAGGTATGACATGGGCATTTTCTAATTCAGTCTTTCCCTCTCTCTCAGCTGGCATTATTTTGTATAAAGCAGATTTCCTTCATCAACTGGAAATGAACCACACTTTTCCTTAAAAAGAAAAAACGCATAGTTTCCTACTTTCAGTGTATTAGAAAGTCAGTTTGGTCTAGAGAAGAAGACCTACTTTGGAGAAAATCTCGAGAATACTAATCCATCCAGGGATGGCAGGAGAGCTGTTCCCATGAGACCTATATGACAGGGATTCCAGGAAGTTGGAAGGACATGGAGAAAAGCCAGCTTGCCTTTGAGGACCTGGAGTGAGAACCCCTCTGCCCCCCACCACCCCTGTTAGTCACTCAATTATCTTTCCAGTCACCTTCAGCATGTTGGCTACAACATGTTGATGTGGTCTTGGAAGAAGTGGCCATTTCATTCCCAACCAGCCCAGAATGACTAAGTAGAATCAGGACAAAGAGGCTCCCTGGGTTGCTGTGTTTGAAAGCGCTCAGAAAACTTCATGTACAAACAAAGGTGAGATGTTCTTCCATACTTTCGCTCTTACACAACTTTATTTCCTCAATAATTTCATGATCTCCTGGGGAAATTTTTTAAACTACCATCTCATTTAAAGCTTGAGGCCTAGGGCTGGAGCGATGATGGCTCAGTGGTAAGAGCAGAATACCAGAGTCTGGTCCCCAGCACCCACATTGGATGGCTTGTAAGTAAATTGGTAGCGACTCTGTGCATTTGGTCCTGGGTTTTGGCACCAACAATGTAAGTAAATTGATAGCAAAACATGAGTTTTTCAACTCTGTGGGTTTGGTTAGAAATATTTTGGATCTGTTGCTGAAGAAAACTAGCAAAGAGGTTTTATGAGGCAGGGTGCAATTAGTAGGGCTAAGAAAAGGAAGAAAAGAGGGGATAAGAAGGGTAGCATCCATTTCCATATCTGACTACTAATGATCTACTGTCTAGATGTGTCAAGCTTTTCTGAGTTTGAAGATCCATTTGGAGTTGTTGGATCTTATCTTTCATGGCTCACAATCTCAGAAAACTCCAGTTGCAGGGGAGTCCCAAGATGCTCTTCTGGCCTCTTTCGGGTGCTCCCATACATGTGGCATACACTCACACAGACGTTCACACATACACTTAAATAAAAATAAAAGAAAAACCTTGAGATTGTCATCTAGAAACCTAGGAATCTGACTTGACTCATGAGCCACCCAATGTGGGTGCTGGGGACCAAACTCTGGTCTTCTGCAAGAGCAGCAAGTGCTCTTATCCACTAGGAATCTGACTTGACTCATGTATGTAGTATGCTTCCTCAATAGCAAGACATTTTCTCTACAAGGACCATCTTAAAATTTTTATCTCAAGACCTTCACAAACTGCCTTGTGTGTACATAGGAAAGCAACAGAATGGCGTGTAAGAGAACGTTGGACTGAGACTTAGGACCTGAAATCCTGGACCAGAGAGTTATGCATCCCTCAAACAAAATTTAAATTTCCCAGTGTTGTAGAAAAATGAGCGTGGAGGTTAGGAGTGGGAAAAGTCTAGGTTTGTAGGCTAAGCTCTCATGCTCTACACATGACCTTGATCAATTGAGGCTGCAGCTTCCTTTTTCTAATGCTGTAATTTGCAAAACATTGATTTTTTTTTAAAAAAAAAATACTTATTTTATTCAAATATGGGAAATTCCTTTTTCCACCAAGACAATTCACAAATATAAGGTAGTGAATTCACTTTAAGTGAGTGAATGAGCATTTTGAAACAATAACAGATTATATGCGGGGCTGGGGGTATGGCTTGGTGATGGAGTGCTTGCCTGGCAAGTACAAGGCCTGAGGGTGACTCTTTATTTTTTTCTTAAGATTATATTTATAGGTTTTTCCCAGCTTGGTTAGTGAAATTTCATCGCTGTTCAGAATTCATAGTTTAAATTCTACACTGAGGAGAAGAATAGATTTTATGTAGTCCAACCAGGCTACTCCCAAATGACTCTCCCTGAATGGATCCCCATGTCTTCCGGTCCAGATGATGTTGAGTTTTCCTTTCTCGGTGGCCTTTGGCTGCTTTCCAGATGCATTGCTATTATGCTCTTTCACTTTGCTCACAAAGGTGAATAGAAACTTTCTCTGAATATAGCGTGATACTGGGATGTGACCTCTGGCATCTGAATGCGCTGGTTTTGTATGTGATTGAATTTTCAATGAAAACACCCCCTGGGCATTCATAGTCTTGATGCCTCAAGAAGAAAGACGATAAAGGAACTCAAAGAAACACAGCAGCCCACGGGTTGCAAAGCCAACCAGTTCCCAAACAGCCCATGAGGCCAGGCCAGGAGTGCAGGTAATCTACACAAAGATCTCATTCTCACCTAGAGTCAGTGGACAGAACGGACCATGGGTACACCACCAAAACCTCAGAGCAGCAAAGGAGTATGGGGAGCTCTCCCAGCTCTCCAGGGACCTTTGAACCTTCAGATGAGGAAGTGCTTAGCTCTTAGTGATCAAGCAATGTGTACTAAATTATCCCCAAGCTTGGTGGTTTTAAACAGCAGTAAACATTTCCCATTCTCAGTTTCTGTGGGTTAAGTCACCTGGGTAACCTCTGTTCTGAGTGTCTCGGGAGACTACAAGAAGTTGTGAACCAAGAAGTCTTAGCTGAGGCTGAAGGATCCACTTCCCACTCCATCGCCCACCAAGTGAAAACAGACCAAAGCAAAGCAATAATAGTTTGCACAGCCTTGGAGGAAGGTTCACCTTGTAGTTACTGACTCCACTGATTAGAATCCGGTTGCTAGATTCAACCCACACTCTAGGGAGAATGAATTGGTTCACATTTTAAAGGAAAGAGTATCAGGTTGGAGGCAGAGGGGATAAAATTTACCATTTTATTTATCTTGAAGTATACAATTCAATAGTACTAAATGTATGTGTACACGGTCATACAGCACAGCCCTTTTGTAAAGGGCTTATTTTACTTAACACAATGTCCTCAAGGTTCTAATTTGTAGTGTGAGGCAGGATTATTCTTGTGGAAGCCCAATACCATCCCGATGTATGCATGTGCTACCACTTCTGCATTCATCAGTTGATGATGGACATTTGGGGTTGCTTCCACCTCTTGGTTGTTGTGACTAGCACTGAAGGAACACGGATGTAGAAATATCTCTCTGAAATACTGCTTTGGATTATTTTGGATCTACACCCACACGTGGCATTGCTGGCTCAGGTGGAATCTCCACGCTGTTTTCCATGACTGCACCGTTTTATATTCCTATCAATGGGAATGTTATACAAATGGTTCAATGTCTCCACACGTGTTCTTTCTGGTTTTTAAACAGTAGCTACCCTAAGGGATGTGACATAATATCTCATGGCAATTTTCATTTGCATTTCTCCCATGATGAATGATGTTCAGCATCTTTCTGTGTTTGACAGCCATCTGTACGTCTCTGTAAAATGTCTACTCAAGTCCTTTGTCTATTTTTTTTAAATCTGATTTTTTTGACGATGTTGTGCTATGGAGGTATATTTTGTCATAACATCTATCCTATAAGTTGTTGTGACAACTGAAAAAAATCATGACTAGAGATCACATTATCTTCTACAGAGCCCTCATTCTGTGGCTTGGCTTCTCAGGGTCGTGTGCTAAATAATGCTGTGTTAACAGTACGCGTATAAGGCTGCTTTAAAATTACAAGTGTTATGCAAATGTGAGTTCCTGCTAAAAGTCTGTGCACAAAATGTTCTAATATTTTTCTCAGGGTTTCCACATTTAAATATATAAATCCTTTCCTCTTTAGACTGCATTCTGTGTCTTAGCTGTAATCCCCCTTTTCTCATTTCATTTCAAATTCTATCAAAAAATAAAAGCCAAAATGAATGAGGACAAGAGTAGAAACAATAGCTAATTTTACTGAGGCAAAGTCAGAAAAAGATCTATTTAAAAATAACACAATGGGAAGGAAAGCTGTGGTGGACTGAACTGCTGAAAACTCCGTGGAGAACCAGAGTTTCTGTTCCTTCCAAGAATATGAGTGATGCTGAAAGATTAATAACGTTTGGAGAACATTAATTACAGTGATGTTATAAACTCTGGTGTTCCGGTTGCCATAGCAACCCACTATATGTTGGTTTCCTAATGACATTTCCAACAAGTGCTGAGGCGAACAGCATCACTTCAGAACTCAGACCGCTGTCACTCGGTGACTTCTAAATTGAATTGTTTTGTTCTTAAAGAGTCCGACATGTCACTGTCTTCAAAAACATTCTCAAAATTATAGGGAGGAGATGATACGCACTCCTATATGATTATCGAGCCATAAGGAAAGGAAATAGATTTTGTTTTTAATATAAAATTAACGGATAAATAAAAGGGAAATGGGGGAGGGAAGGGGGAAATGTGGGCTTTGTACTTTTTAGAAGATGTCTTTCCCTCGGGAAATTATTTGCCAATAAAACCCATTCTAGAAGCATTTGCTTTTATTGATTATTTTTATTCTCTCTTCATCCTCTTTTCTTTTTCCCCTCCTTTCTTCCTTCGAACAGACACTCAGAAGCAATGACTAGTCTACACCGATCATTTAGGTATTGCCCAGTAGCTATACCAAAAATCACGGGCCACTGGCTATTTTAGATTAGATTTTAATATTTCTAGACTATGTTAAGTGCATGTTATCATGCCACTGACAGAAGACAAAGCCTGATTCTAACAATTGTGTTTCTGGATTCCTGCTCAGCTCACAGGCTGTTCTGCTCCTGTAGGCTCTGGGCTCGCCTCGCACCCATAAACAAGAATCCCTAGTTGAGTCAGAAGGGGCCACCAGGACCAACTCACCCACATCAAGCGAGCCACACCTTCAGATATTCCCCTCACACCCCTGTCTGTCTGTCTACCTCACCCCTCCATGCGTGTGTGTGTGTGTGTGTGTGTGTGTGTGTGTGTGTGTGTGTTGCGTCTCCACTGAAACAAAAGATGGACATTTGTATTGTGATAGCATTTCAAACACAGTGCTGATTAGCCTGTAGTCACACTGTGCTACAGGACTCTGAAGGTGGGCCACCCGTATGTCTCTTTCCTTCTTCACCCATACTCCCAGCAGCATCCTGTCTGAGCATAGTCTCCAGACAGTGGAGGCAATATCTCCGGATAAAGCACATTCCATGGTCTATAAACCCTGGTCCTCATGCATCACCTGCATTTGCCCCTCAGTGAGGCATGCAATAGTCTCTCCTCTCCTGTCCCTCTCTTGTCCTCTCCTGTCCTCTCTGTTCTTAAAACCTCCTGTCCCCCACCCCAGATTATTCCCAGGGCTTTGATCCTACCTTTCCAAAGTTCCCACTGGAACCAAACCCTCAAAGACTTCTCAGGGACCAGCAAAACAGACCAATAACCCAACCTAGAACTCCACAGATCTAAAACCACAGCAAGACCAGGGATGTGGCTCAGGAAACTAGCGAGGAATGAGGTGGTGTGACTTACACACCAAAAACAGCTGGACCTGGCAAAGGTGGAGGCATTCAACCCATTCTCCTCCAGGATAGAGAAGTTGGATTCCCTTCCCTCAACCCGTCTCTGCATTCTCCTCTTATCCTGATTTTACCAGGATAGCCATGAGCAGGGGGCACTAACCTGCCTATGCCTTCTTGTTTGCCAGCCTTCCTACCCTCCTCCCTGCCCAAGGATGGATTCCTTCAGTGGGCTCCCTTGTTTTCTGACTGCTAGGTGGATTCTGCCCATTAGGGATCCCTGACAGCTGGGGGAGGGCAGAGGTCGTGGCTGGGGAGATGCCCCTGGTTCTTCCTCCATGGGCTGTCTTACATCATCTTGGTAGGACTGTCTCCATCCAGCTTCCAATCATGTTTCCCTCCCCACATCTTCTGCAGCCCAGGAGCTGTAACTGAATCCAATTGTTCTGCGATGTACTATATGGATCCCTTCCATACAGCCATACCTTTGTAAACAGTCCATTTAATACACTTCCTTTCAATTATTCTAATGTGAATGGTTCATCAAATTCCTTTGGATATTCTGATAAGCCCTGAAGTGGTTTGGTCTGCCATGTCTCTGCTTCCTTTCTAGGATGGCCTTGGGCTCCATCCTCCTTCCCCAGGCTGTGCAAGATTCTTCAACATATCTGAACAAACAGGAGTAAGATTGATGGGAGAATATGGAGAAAGAAAGGTAAAGCCACTGAGGGCCTAGCCTAGGTGGTGTGTGTGTGTGTGTGTGTGTGTGTGTGTGTGTGTGTGTGTGTGTGTATAAGAAGGCTGCCCCAAGCCCTAGCTAACAGGTGTTCAGTCAGATCCGGTGTGGGCTGAGCTCCAAAAATCTAAGAAAAGAGGAGGTTTGGAGCATGTCAATGGCAGCCTGAGCAGGAATAGGTAGGTGGGCTGATGGTGAGGAGGTCCAGGGTGATGGGGATGGAGTGAGGGGTGCAAGGCAGTGAATCAAGGGGCAAAGCCATGATCAAATAAGCCATCCTCTTGGACAGGAATCTTGATACAGACCCCCAGAATGCAGGTATTTGGTGACATCGGGTTTAAATAAGCATTATTAAACTGTGGACACAGGGTTACTGGGTGATAGACCCAGGACAAACACTGGAAATATCTCACTTGCAGACCAATGACTCACCCATATGAACCCATGCCTCCCTGAGGACATGCTAAGGCTCTTTTTCATTTTGGAAAACAGATATTAAGATGTTGACATCTTGACTTCAAGTACATGTTGAGTTGGCCTCTGGTGGGTGGGAAGGGGCTGGTTATAGTACAAACAATTTGAACTCACTGAAATTATGTGGTAAGTTTGATATTATCAAGAAAGCAAAGGAGAGACTGAGACTCTTACTTGTGAGTCTTAAGAGCCACCATGTAAATTGGGCCCAGTGGTGTAGGCTTGTAATGGCCTGGCAGAGTAGGCATATAATCCCCCAGCTACCAGGAAGGAGAAAGTAGGTAGATTTAGAGACCAAATCCAGCCTGAATAGTTTATCGAGACACCCCCCCCATCTCCAAATACAAAGTAAAAAGAGGGCTGGGGATGGCAAAGCACTTGCTGGACATACATAATGCCCTGGGTTCATTCCTTAGCACTGCAAAATCATAATAAATACAATAAAATAAGCTCACAATATAGCCCTTTTAAAACTATATTTTGCATTGATAACAAAATAAAACAGACAAAGGCAAAAATTACCCAATGAAAATGTGCAACTAACATTAAATCTTGGCTGAAAAATCAAATACTCTTGTCAAAACTCACAACTAACAGGATGTAGTGGCACACATCTTTAATCTCAGCACTCAGGAGGCAAAGGGAGGCAGATCTCTGTGAGTTCAAGGCCAGCTTGGTCTACATAATGAGTTCTAGGACAGCCAGAGCTACACAGTCAGACCCTGTCTTGAAAAACAAAATGAACAAAAAACCAAAAAAATTCACAACTGCATAACCTGACCCAGGAAAATTAGTTTTGGCAGGAAATGTCCACAAAAGACATCTTTTTTGCTGGAGCTAAAGTTGGAAAAACATAAGACACAGTCACTAAATAGAATTTAAGTCATGTTAGTAAATTAAAAATGCTGAAAATTATGTGACTAGCCACTAAGAAGCATGATCAAATAATTCACTCAGAAGAATTTTCTCCAAAAAAAAAAAAAAAATGGTTCCAAGTGATAATCTCAGGAATCAAATATTTCTGATGAAAATGTGTGTCTTTATTCAACAAAAATGTCCTCAAGAGCAGAATACTGAGAAGGAAATGCCTTTGTGGATTTCCCAGGCAGCCTCCATGCTGCTGGGGCTTCCAAATGTAACCCTGACCTGTCTTTAGATTTAGAAATTTCTTCTATGGTTCTCAAAATTTATCTGCACCAAAATTACATGTGTAAGGTGAATAATCAGTTCCCTGCTAAACCCAAAGGGTACCAGCTATCTAGGGGAGGCTCAGAGGGCCTCTTACCATTTCAAGGAAAACACCGCACAAGGAAAACAATCAAACTATTGTTACCTCACGCTCATTAGGATGGCCACTATCCCAAACATCAAGATGGGAGGGATGTGGAGAAATGGAAACTGTGTACACTTTTCATTAAAATGTAAGTAAAGTGATATAAAAATTTCACAGAAAAAAAGTGTGGAGGGGCTGGTAAGATGGCTTAGTGGGTAAAGGTACTGGCGGCCATGCCAGACACCCTGAGTTCAAGCCCCAGAACTCACGTGGTGGAAAGAGAAAAACAACTCATATAAATTGTCCTCTGACATGTGCTGTGTGAACTCCTACACACACACACATACACACACACACACACACACGCACGCACAAATAATAAATAAATAAATAATAAACAAATAAGTAAAAGTTTTTAAATGCTTTTCTAAAGAAAGTAGCATGGAAAGTGCTCCAGAAATTCTAATTAGAACTACCATCCATGACCCAGGGCCCCTGTAATCTCATAAGAGGCAGCAGATGACATCACCAGACAAACACAGAGACAAGGTATATACAAACAATGGAATACTAGACTTAGAAGAAAAGGAATTTCTGTCATGCTGTGACACATAACGTTGAAGACATTATGTTAAATAAAACAAACTGGTCACAAAAAGACAGATGTTACATGATTCCAATTTACCCAGAGCACCTAAGGCAATTAAAGTCGTAGAAACAGAAAATGGAGTGTTGGCTACCAGGGAGTGGCTATGGGGAGAAAGGAGGAATTTTTGTCTTGTTTTGTTTGGGGTTTTTGTTTGTTTGTTTTGTGTGTTTATTTTTCGAGACAGGGTTTCTCTGTGTAGTTTTGGTGCCTCTCCTGGATCTCACTCTGTAGACAGACCAGGCTGGCTTTGAACTCACAGAGATCCGCCTGGCTCTGCCTGAAAGGAGGAATTTTTAAATAGGTTTAGTGTTTCTGTTTTGCATTATGCCAATGTTTTGGAGATCTGTTGTACAATAATGTGCACGGGGGTAGCATTATAATGTAAAAAGGGGACTTCTGTGTTATGCTCCTTTTACCACAATTTAAAAAAATTAAACATTAAACTAAATCCATGGGTCGCATAAAGTTTCATTCAAGAACAGTTCACATAAATGACAGTGGTTCTGTAAGATTATAATGGGGCTGAAAAATTCCCATAGCCCAGTGATGCAGTTGACTGTCATGACCTCTTAAGGCCTAGGGGTGCAGCTCAATGGTAGATTTCTTGCCTACAGCGTTCAAAGCCCTGGGTTCTGGCCCTAGAACTGCATGCAGAGGTTTCCTATGAACCATGTGTTGGGATCTGAGACACGGCTCGGCAATTATGAGTACTTGCTGCTCTTGTGGAAGATGCAGGATCAGTTTCCAGCACTCACATCAGGGGGAGCACAAGACTGGTGAACTGCTCCAAGAACTGACATCCTCTTCATCCTTGGGTACCCACATTCACATGGTCTACATAAGACAAGCAGGCCACACACATACACATAAGATAAAAATAACTAAATCTTTTTAAAAAAATGTTTGCCGTTGGGTGGCTGTGATACATGCCTTTAATCCCAGCACTCAAGAGGCAGAACCAGGTGGATCTCTCTGAGTTCGAGGCCAGCCTGGTCTATAGAGCAAGATCCAGGATAGGTAACCAAAACTGCACAGAGAAACCCTGTCTTGGAGAAAAAAAAAAAAAAATGTTTGCCAGCCTGTGTCTACCATGTGTCTTGATTGTATGGAGAGCCTGCGAGTAATCTACTGTGAGTGTAAGAATGTCCTACAATGTTTGCACACATGTATGTGCGCGCACACACAATTGGGGCTGGAGAGATGGCTCATTAGTTAAGAGCACTGCCTGATCTTCCCTAGTCTGGATCCCAGCACCCAAGTGATAGGGAACAATCATCTATAACATCAGTTCCAGGAGATCTGTCTCCCTCTACTGGCCGCCACAGGCACTGCATGCGCCTGATGGTACATACAAATAAGACACCCGTGCACATAAAGTAAAACAATTTTAAATGACAAATACATCTTTTTGAAAAAATTGTTGAGCTACGGTTTCCAGAAAGTGTCCCCTCACTATCAGCACATGGATGAGTGGGGGCGCACAGTGGGAAGATCTGGGAAGACACAGGGAAGTTGAGGCAAGAGCTTAGCTGAGTACTTCTCCAGCTTGTCCTGATATTCCCTTCAGGGCAGAGAAAAGTGAAACCAGCTGGTCTGGTGCCCACAGTGTGGAGGGAAACCTTGTGTTCTGTTACTAAATTCTGTGCAGATTTTTGGATAGCACTTCCATTTAGATCAAGGTTTATTTTTGTATAGAAATAGCATTTTAATTATCATTAAAGGGAAAAGCATGTATTCCTTTGAGCATGATTTCATAGTAGAACCACAGAGTTGCTAGGTGTTTATGAAAGTGAGTACAAAGAGAACAATTTGAATGAGCCAACACAGAGAAAGCAGGCTTATACTGACTCATACGGGCAAAACATTTAAGGATTATAAAAAATAGAACTCTTGGTGCTCAGTGACCTTTCCCAGTTTGTGGTGGAATCTGGTGTGGCCGGTGGCCTTGGTCCTGCTGCGATGCTTCAAAGCCTTACTAAGAATGCCTGGGTCCCCAGGAAACTCTACTATACCCAAGTTTACCAGGAAATTTGGGTAGGAATGGGGTTAATGACCCTCACCGTTTATAAAGTCCCGAGTGCTGATAAAGAAGGAAAGCGTGGGAAGGCTGCAGCCTTGCACATGCCCATGGCCATCACCAACCGCTCCCGGAGTCTTCTCTCGAAGAATCATGTTGGCTAAACTTACGCAAGCCGTGTTAGACAGGAACATGGAGCATCGCTGTGCACTTACCTAAGTACCATTTACAATGTGGCATTAATAAATGTATCTGAGTAGCACCAGAAAAAAAAAAAAAAGAAAGAAAGAAAGAAAGCTGTCAGGCCTGGAGAGGTGGCTCATGCTGCAAGCTGCAGGAATATATCATAAGAACTCAGCTGGTTATGGCAAAGTCACTACCTGGAGGGATCAAGGATTTCCTCCAGAGGAGGCCAAATTCCAAGGAGCTTTTGGTGTTACTTGGCTTGTTATATATCAGCTGTATTCTGTTATGAAAATCATGTGTGCCTTCATAGTTTTCCCAATTGACTTTTCCCTAAGAAGGGCTAACGGTGTGGACTGATCACTCTCTGGACATACACATTCAAGGTATTCGGAGAACAGCCTCAGGAAAGGCTTTCTCTGGGATCAGATATCTCCCTTGGCTACTTTCAAGGACTAGCAGTAATAACAGTCCACATGAAAGTCTCCTGATTTAAGGTAAATTCCACAAGGAGACACCGCCTAGGTCAGGTGGATGTTAAGTAATAGCCTTACACAATTCAGCTCAGACCCTCCTTTCTTACAGCCTTACTAACTTTATAGACCTTTAACTGGTTACCTAACCAGTTCTAGGAATATTTAGATAACCTTCTGTGCTGACAGCTATGCTCAGCCAGAACCCCAGTTCAAGCCTCCCTGTAATTATCAGCATTGGCAGCATCCGGCCAGGTCCATCCTCATACAGAGGAAAGTACTTTATCAGAGATACCTCTGTACTCTCTAAGAACAGACTTAAGCATCCAGGCTACCTATTTGAGAAGGCCTAGCGGATGTGCCAATTAAGCTTTACTTCCTCCTTTCCCAAATCTTACCTCTAGTTCCAGATCTCCCTTTAACTATCACCAGAGGTAATTAGCTGTACACAGGCTGCCTAGCGACTAAGCACACTTTCTCCCACCCTGCAGATAAACGGCAGATAGCTTGGACAGATAGGAGCCACAGGAAAAAAGAAGGCAGTTTTATTTTCTCCCATTGACCTAGCAACTTATAGATTCTTAACATTTTCTACTAATCACATTTAAGACTATAGTTGAGCATAACTAAAGATTCCCTCTTCTTAGCTATTACCCGAATTTAGCCTTTAATTAATTCATTCCCCATTGGTCACTTCCCTTTGGGGTTGCAAATGATAATTAACGGTTATTGCCTCTCAATGTGATTCTTATCACCCCTCCGTTTGACCCTGGAAGCCTGGCTTTATATACCAGGACTTCCAGGGCATGAGGGATGGAGAAGAGAAAAGAGAATGGAAGAACTAGATGGGTAAGAACTTGATAGGAACAAACCGAGATGGGGAAGAACTAGATTGAAGGACTAGAAGAGAGTACTAGAGGAATGAGATGGAAGATGAGGAAGAGCCAGATTCGGAAGTCCTAGCTGGGTAAGAACAAGCTGAAAAGGCCCTAAATGAGGCAGAATTAAGATAGAACTTAGAGGGAGCAGTAAGTATAGAGAGAAATCAGGCAAGAAAGGAGATAGGCACGAGAACAGAACTGAAGCTGTGTATATAGGATATTATGCCAGAGGAATTAAAGCAAGTGGACTATGGAGCTGGGTGTGCTTAGATTCTATTTCCTGAAAATAGTCCTCGCCCTTAGTAGTCCTCTCTCCTGAGCCCCTGGGATGTATAATATTGAGGCTGGTCCCTCTAATATTATACAAGAGCTCAGACATTAAGAACACTCCCTGCTCTTGAAGAGAACCCTGGTTTAGAACCTGGCACCCTCATGGTGGCTCACAATCATCTGTAACTCCAGTTCCAGGGAATCTGATGCCCTCTCCTGGCCTCCTTTTATGTACCAGGCACGTGGTACACACATACATACCTGTGGGCAAAATGCTAATAAAATAAATATTTTTTTAAAAAAACAATTTTTTATTTTTAAATGCTCTCTCCCTGCCCCACACCATGGATGATAAGGGCAGCCCACCAAGGTTTATGTATGTATACCTTAGTCTTGTACCATCCCCTGACTACCTAAAGCTATGGGCACCCAGGGGTTATCAATGTGCCATTGGCAAAGCTTCAGGACTGGAACCCTCCTAGAAAAGGAAAGTCCCCTCTCCCATTGCTCTTATCCAGTTCCTGAAGACAGACTTTCTGGGGTCACTGTTCTGGGGCTGGGAGGGACCTGGCATTAAAGTTTAGGCACTGTGCATACCCAGAACTGGACCGACCCCGGAACTTCTGTAGCCTCTTCTGCAACTCTGACTCCCGGGGAAGGGCACCTCTGCTGGGCCCCGCCTCCTGTGAAGGCTTCATTACATCAGCCCTTCCTTAGGGCAGCTAAGGGTAAGGGTCAAGCTCCCACGGTCTCCGTAGGTGACTATAAGGGTGAGCGGCAATAAGGAAGTACAAGGTCCATCTGGGGAGTTACTCCCTTGCTCTGGAGCACCCCGCAACACCCATAAGGAAGTGAGGCAGCTTTGAGTGTGAGTGTCACACCCGCAGGCCACACGCTGTCACCTCTGCCCTTCCTCCCTCCCAGTACAGCTGCTTCCTGCACTTGTAGTTCTTTTTTTTATTTAAAGATTTATTTATTTACTATGTACACAGAAGAAGGCACCAGATCTCATTACAGATGGTTGTGAGACACCATGTGGGTGCTGGGAATTGAACTCAGGACCTCTGGAAGAGCAGTCGGTGCTCTTAACCTCTGAGCCATCTCTCCAGCCCCAGCTGTTGTTGTTGTTGTTGTTGTTGTTGTTGTTGTTCCAACATAATATTCTTATGGATTATTTGGGAATTTCACACAAAGCACCCCATCCACTCTTGCTCCCCCTTCCCCCCAGGTCTACCCTCCCACCCTTGTGCCCACCCCCAAAAAAGAAAAAAAGAAACACACCAAGTCCAATTTGTGTTCCCCATATACTCATTGGAATCTGATCAAACTCCCAGTGACTAGCCCCTTAAAGATAACTGAGTCCTTCCCACCCCACCCCAGCCAGAAGTCATCAACTGCGGAGAGCTATACTTCAGCATCTTTATCACAGTCTTTAAGGACTCTCTGTTAGATTTCTGCCCTTATTCCAGCTGCATGACTGTACATGCGCAATCCAGGAGGCGTGCACTGGCGAACACGTGTGGGCGGCATGGTCACTGCAATCAGCGCGTGCGTGGTATAGCTCCATACTGGGAGCCCTTAAAAGCCAGACGGAGACCCCACCCTCTCTCTGCTCTGCTCTGCTCCCTCTCCCCTCACCCCACCATCTTTCTCTCTCTTTCCTCCCCAGGCCTGGTCCTTTATCCTTCCTCCCCTTCCTCCTAATAAAGCTCTTCACTACTAAGCAACTGGGTTCTGTCGTGACTGGTAACCAGCGCCGCTTACCATTCATTTCACTCTCTTCAATAGCTTCCTCTCCGGACAGAAGACGTCAACATTTCTCATTCTCAACTATGAGTCGGCAGCCATCCAAACCACTGCAAATGTAGCTTCCTTGCCCATAATCGCCATAGGCAGCAGGGATCACGAGCTTTCACATCATTTCCAGAGCCGGCACAGACCATGGATACCAGCATGGCCTCAGGTGGCAGCACAGACCACAGACATCCTTATGTCCTCCAGCAGTGATACGGACCACGACACCAACGTGGCACAGACCAAGGACATCTACATGGCCTCTGGGCGGTAGCACAGACCACAGACCTCTCTATGGCCTCCAGTGGCAACATAGACCACAGGCACCAACACAGCCTGCTTCAACACAATGGACCAACAGACACCAGCACAACCCTTGAATGTAGTACAGACCACCAGCATGGCCTCCGGCTCAATACAGAAAACAGAACCATTATCTTGGACATGCTACCATTGTTCAGAGCCAGGGCAATCAATCGAGTGGCTGAGCATCGAGTGTGGCGGGAGCAGAGCTTCTGAGAGCTCCAGGCTGCTGCACGCCACCCTGCCAGCCCTACTCAGCAACAGCATGCTCTCCCAACTATCCCCAGCCACGCCCCCACTGGCCCACCTCTCCATGCACATTCATTCATTGAAGCGGGATTGCAAACGGCAGTGTGTCACACGGTAGTAGTATATTTTTTTGCCCCAACAGCTTGACATGCAAATACGAATTGCAACGAGTCATTGGTCTGATTGAAGGTTTCTGATTTCTGAAGCCCCATAAATTATCGACGAGACCGGTCTCAGCTGTCCTGTTGCTCCCCAGAGTCAGGGTGATCTTAACGTTGGGCAGTGTGTCCAGGGGCAGGATCCACAGGAGCTCCAGGCTCTCTACCCTCGCTGCCCTACCAGGTCATCTCCCAGCACCTCCCCACCCATTCAGCCACCCCCCACCCCCCCTGCAGGCCAGGACCCTGGCCCTCCCCTCCCATTGGGCTGAGGACCAAGTCAACTCAGCAACAACATGTTCCTTTGTCTGGTCCCATACCACCCCTATACCCTCCGCCTCTGCTTTGCTTCCAGTTTCAGGAGACCACTTTTCAAAAGCATACTCCCTTAAGACCTGCCTTTGTTGTTGTTGTCGTCGTTGGAGAGATACTGTGGGCTCTGCATACTCCTCCTCAGCCACCAGGCCTCCTCTCGGAGCCTCCCTGGGTCGTCTCTCAGGCCCTTGGAGACGCTCCTTGGGTGCCATCTTGAATGGAATCCTCTACTTTTATTTCTAGCCTGATTCTTTTGTTTCTTTTTGCTTTTGTTTTTTTTGTTCCTTTGTTTGTTTTGTTTTTGTTTTTTGTTTGTTTGATATGGTATTTCTTGTAGCCCAGGCTGACCTTCAATGTTATATGTAGCTGAGGATGACCTTGAGCTCCTGTCTCTATCTCTCAAGTGCTGGGATACCAAACGTGAACCGTCACACCAGCTTGCTCAGTTCTCTCCACTTCTGGAGTTTCCGGAGTTTCTCCTGTCTGTGACACATCTGGATCCATGAGTGGCCTTCCCTCCTGGGCAGAGACCTACATTAGACCTATCCATTTAAACAGCATTGCCTTAGGCCAAGTCACACATTCCTAATCAGTTCAATCACAGTCAATTATCAGGATCGCATGGTAGGAAGCCTGGCCATTTATGTGCGGAAGAGGTCTCTGCTGCATGGGCTCCAGAGGCACAG